>NC_136483.1:38611631-39016631 GCF_053919585.1 Euprymna scolopes | reverse complement strand
TTAAAAAAGTCAATCAAATCTAACCCTCTTTTTTCGTTTGTGCTCATATCATTCTATGTAGTTTTATTTTATTTTTATTTCTCACACATCTTAACCATTCTTAATTCACTTATTTTAAAACAATTTCCTGACTAATTTTTTTCTTTCTTTTTACCATGTCATATCGAGGTAGTAGCGGGGGGGATCCCTATTAGCTTATTTAGATGACAGAAGAACTTTATTTAAGTACGATACTTAATATTAACAGCCATGGTAAAATGCCAAAAAAAAAATATATATATATATATAAATAAAAAAAATTAAAAAATTAGAAAATTAAAAAAATAAATGCCCCCAATTTAACTTTCACTATATTCGTAACTGAAATATGCAGTATTTTAGATGTGATACTAGGACTATTTTTCCTGGGTGGATGCTATGCTCTGTGTGTCTACCTATAATACAGAATACGAATTCCGAATCGCCATGAACTAGTTCTTGTAACTGGGAAAAAAACACCTAACGGCTAGCTACGAAATCCCAATATATATTTTACCTCCAAGACGACTACCTCTGTCTAACCTGCATGCGCAAAAAAAACCTTACCTGAAACTGTAAATCCTAATGGAGATCTGTTATTTGTAAGTAAATAACCCCTGTCTCTTGAACGCTAACAATCTGCTCCTTCCCACCAAACCGCTACTTAACTCCTACATTGCACAGCGTTTGTAGTGGAGTCTTTAACTTCCAGCTCCTAACCCTCACATGTTAACTGCATAGTCATCACTAAACATCTATACATTTCTACCTCTTAGCCATGCATTGGAGTTCATTCCTATTCCAGTTAGGTATTTAACAGCCAAAGTATGTACTCGGAAGCAAAGCACACTACATTACATAACTATGTCTCCTAGATAGCTTTGCAACGATTAATACGAAACTGAACCAATTCTCCTTGTTATGCTAAATGTCCATGACTCTTACTTGAAAGCTGAAATTATCTTCCCTCAATAATAGAAACACACTTTGTACCTTCAACTTTATTCGCATCTACTAAAAACTTGCCCATATATCTATTTACCTAATTACACATGACTCAAAACTTACTGTTTTATCCGTACTATATTGCACTCGCATCTCAACCCTCCTGACATCTAAAATATAGTTTGGGCACAACTCATAGTTCAATTCTTAACACCTACTCACACTTTAATGTTATCCTAAACCTAAGCTAACATGAATAAAATAAAAAAAATATATAAAGGGAAAGCCTAAAACCACATTATCTCCTTTCTAACAAGCCTTCTTGCAATCATAGTTGCTTACATTGCATGACCTCTACTCACCCCCTTCATCCAGTAACAATGAAATAGCAATGTCCCTAAATCACTTTGAGGAGTGTAACTATTCAGCAGATATATAACCTCTACAAACTAACCCAGTAACATTAACTAACCACGCGGGGTCACAGAAATATCTGGATTAGAACCCAGGTGTGGAGCAAACCCTCTCAGTGCTGACGGACCCAGTAGATCTTCCCAGATCATCTGTCTAGGAGAAGGAAAACTCTGAAACTAAACCAAAGGGGAGGGAGGCCTCGTCAGTCTTGTATGACAACCTTCCTAGAGCTGGTGACTCAAATAAATTACCGGTTTGCAAACCTAAATTGCTTAAGGGAGTAGATAGGCTCTGTCTATCGCCCGGCTCCCTTCTTTGCCTATTAGTCAGGCGCAGGACACTATCACAGTGATTCGACAGAAACACCCAGTGGTAGATCTTGTTTCTTGTCTAGGGCAATGAACGCCGTTTCCCCACTCCCGACACATCTCACCCCTAAAACTGGGCACTTGAGAGTGCTTGAGTACCATATATGCCTGAGCAATTAGATTGGGTTGACCTTCCTCTGATGGGTTGAGGGTACCGGATTGACAGTTACTGGCTGCTGTTTCCGACTGGTAGTACAGGAGCCCTAACTCTTTGGTAGCTCTTAGAGTGGCTGCTCCATCAACAGTTGTATAATATCGGGATGTTTGTAGTGCCATGTCGCGCATGGAAAGGGGCCCTGCACTCATCCCCGGTGGGCTTTCCTGAGGTCCTAGTTAAAGAAAGGTCAGCTGATGGTCTACTTATAATGCATGTGTGATACTCTGCATAACCTCCTGTTCAGCTCTCCCTTACCTAACTGAAACTCGTTAAAAAAATATGATGACAGTACAATCTAAAAATAAGCTTAAACCAGATTAGGGTCAAACAAATCCAACTTGCCTCCTCCCTTGAGGCTTGCATTCACAAATATCCGTGGGCTTAGAACTAATTTAGCTGATATTGAAGCATTTCTCCTAACAAATACCCTGGATATCTTAGCACTAAGTGAGACTAACCTACACTTCTCCATCCCCTCTAACTACTTTAACATGCCTGGATATCTCCCACTCTGCCGTAAGGACTCTGGCAGACACATGCACAGACTTGGAGTTTACATTCGTAATACCCTTCCCTTGACTAGAGAAACAAACCTAGAAACGGATGATCAATCCTTTATGTGCTTTAGACTAATCATGCAACACAACATTAGCTACTTTTACTTTCTCTACCACTCTCCCTCGACCCAAGACTGCACCACAATAAACAAAGTCTCTGACAGCATAGACACAGCACTCTCCCTCGACACTAGCACACAAGTACATGTATTTGGTGACTTTAATGTCCATGACAAAAACTGGCTTGGATTCTCTACTTACACAGATGCAGCGGGCAGCACAACTCATAGCTTCTCTATATCTCACTCCCTATCACAAATTGTTACTTTTCCAACCCATTTCCCTGACCAGGAAGAATAACACGCATCACTTTTAGATCTGTTTTTGACCACAGTTCCTGATGATTGTATAACGAATGCCGACAGCCCACTTGGGAACGCTGATCATGCAGTGATAATGGTTGAAATCGCCCTAAACTCTAGACCCAAAACTGAAGAGCCAGTGCTCAAAACAACGAGATATTATAAAAAGGCTGACTGGGAAGCCATCAGAGATCTTATCAGAGATGCCCCATGGGGAAATATTTTTTCTCTTCCTGCTGAACAGTGCGCAAACGAGACCACTGAATGGTTCAAAACTGCAATCGAAGCGCATGTTCCCATGCGGAAATTTTATAGCAAGCCCCACTCTCCCCAATGGTTTACTTCGAATTGCGCAACTGCCATTGCCCAAAGGCAGCATGCTTAGTGCAGATTTAACCAACATAAGTCCAGTTCAAACAGACATAAAACCACTAAAGAACGCATCGAAGCACAACAACTAGGAACTCGTGACTTCTGGAAAATCTACAACAGTGTAGTAAATAATGGGCAATCAACAATTCCCCCACTAACCAACAATCACGAGGTTGTTTGCTCAGCAACCGAAAAGGCTAACATGCTTGCCAGTCGGTTTGCCTCCCACTGGACCCTTCCAACCACCCCCTACCTGAATTTCCTATGCGGACAGACGCCACGCTAGACGATCTAAAATTCACCCCTGCTAAGATGCATGCTATCATAAAAAACCTTGACACTTCAAAAGCATGTGGACCCGATCTCATCCCAGCTGTGCTATTAAAAAAGTGCTCAGCCGAAGTAGCTCCAGTTTTCTCCAAACTCTACAACAAATGCCTTAATGAATTTTGCTTTCCAGGCTGTTGGAAAACTGCTTCTGTGGTACCAGTATTCAAGAATTCTGGCTAAAGAACTGACCCATTACATTATCGCCCCATTGGCCTCCTCCCACTTTTTGCCAAAATATTTGATACTTGACCTGAATTAGCCATGCTCTAGTCCATCACCTTACAGATGCTTAACTTCTTACTGACAAACAATATGGATTTAGACAAGCCCGTTTCACAGCAGACATCCTAACTGTAATCTCTGAACGTATATACCATTCACTGGACAAAGCAGGGGAGGGCAGAGCGGTAGCTCTAGATATATCTAAGGCTTTTGACAGGTATGGCATGAGGGTCTCCTCAGGAAAATTAGATCATACGGTGTCACTGGTAGAATACTTAACATACTTAAATCCTTCTTAGATAAGAGAAAAATCCAGGTTGTCCTCGACGGTCATACATCTAAACAATATGATATAAATGTGGGAGTTCCCCAGGGATCTATCCTTGGACCTCTACTGTTCCTGATATTCATAAATGACCTCCCCGACAAAATTTCCTCTGAGATGGGTATATATGCTGATGACACCAATCTCTATAACAGCCATGACAGGAAAACAAATGAACATATATCTAAAGAAATGGCAGAAACACGAGAGGATGACCTCAAATCTGTAGTGGAATGGGGACAAAAATGGATGGTCACGTTCAATGCCGCCAAGACTAAACTAGTTTCATTCAATAATTACAAGAAACCTTCTCTACCACCTATAGCAATGGCCAACGACTCTTTATCTGAGAGTACATCTTTCAAGCTCCTTGGCCTAACGTTCACAGGAAACATGAGTTGGAGCAATTACATCAAGGGCATAGCCAGGGCCACTGCAAGAAAGGTGGGCTCTCTCTATCGAGCTAGAAAACTACTAACACCCGAAAGTATCCATTCGCCCATGTATGGAGTATTGCTGTTATATTTGGGCTGGTGCATCGGCTACTAGTCTCTCGCTCCTTGGCAAGGTTCAAAAGAGAGTCGCAAATCTGATAGGCCCTGAACTGGCATCTAAGCTTCAGCTTCTGTCCCATCGACGAAACCTTGCATCCCTCTACCTGTTCTACAAGTATTTTAATGGTGAATGCTCTAACGAACTGCAAGCACTTGTGCCCCCATGACGTGAACACCCTCAACAGACCCGACAGGCTGCAAAATCCCACCCCCACACTGTAGAGATTCCTAGATGTAAAGATCTTTCTACTCCAGTAGTTTCTTCCTCAGAACTGCTAGACTTTGGAATTCCATTCCAGGTCCCTGCTTCCCCAACTGTACTGACGTGCAGAAGTTCAAGTGCAACATGAACCAACATGTTGCTGTCCAAATCCCTATATAGTACCCTAATAGTTGTTGCCTCTGATAGTAGCCCCCTACACCAAAGTGGCAATTTGCCTTGTTTGGGGTGAAAATGTAATAAAAAATAAAAAAATAAAAAAACACCACTGTAAATCAGAAACCACAATTAGTTCAGAGTTGTAATCTGCCACATAACCCATAGAGATATAAATCATTGCACATGTTAAATTTCGTTTAGATCAGACAACTGCATGACAACTAATTGAATGCTAACTCTCATAACATATATTACATGTTTCTTATCACTCTTTTAAATTTGTCATTGAAAAAGTGTTTATAAATAGATTGTGCATACGTTAATCCAACTGTTTCTTCTTTTTTATTTCATTTTCACTTCTAACAAGGCACATTGCCACTTTGATGTAGGGGGTTACTATCGGGAACATAAGTTGCAGGGATACTATGTAGGGAGTTGAGCAGCAAGATGTCTGTTCACATTACACTTGAACTTCTGCATGTCAGTACAATTGGGAAAGCATGAGCCCGGAAGGAAGTTCCAAAGTCTAACAGTTCTGGGGAAGAAACTATTGGAACAGAAGGCTTTCTTACATCTGCAATTTTGTGCCTTTGTTTTGTTTATGTTTGTAGCCTCAAGTAATAGTAAGGTGGCAAACAAATGGTCAGATACCGAATCTGGATTTGTTGGACCTCATCCAATTGTGTTCCTTCGTGAGATTGATGAGATTGTGTCTCGTTAAAATGACGAGTAAAGCAAAACTGGATTGACTGTGGTGATTGATAATACTTTTTGTCATCATTGTATCTGGAAGCAGATAACCACAAAAATAATTTAGTGATGAGATGATTGGTCTAAACGAAAGTCATGATGAAGAAGTTAACATTGTATAGTCTACCGTGTCTCGATGCATTTGAATGAAATTGAATATTGGATAAGACAAGGGTCATCATCTTCCAAGAAAAACAACAATATCTCCACTAAAATATAAATCAACTTTGTTCATAAACAACACTCGAATATCAAGAGTTGTTTGATTGGCTGACTTTTGTTACAAACAATATGGTATCCTGGATTCCATTTCGCCTAGTCGCTTCTGGCACAAGATGAAAACAGGATGAGAGGTCTTGTCCTCATGAAATCAGTAACCAAATTGTCTTTCATGCCAACGTACTGAGCATGCATTAATTTCTTGCGTCTGTGCAGTGCTGCAGTGGTGTCCGCACACTTATGTACTTATATAATTCTTGACCTAACTGTGCACATATACACTCCACATAAACACAAGATATAGTGCATACATATAAACAAAATAGATCTCATGCGCCTGCTATAACAGTTCTACATAAAATAATACAGTATCTAACATAGAACTGGTTTTAGAAACATGGTATAATTGGAGCATAAATAATATGCAATATTATGGAAATTACATGGTTTGACAATTTTTTAACATCAAATTCATGTTAGCATGCTATAAATTTATTTATTTGAGAACAAACTTAAACTATACCAGATTTCCAGTTAGTAAAATATTTTTCCGATCTCTCTACGGCCAGGAACATTTTTCCGAAAATAATAAGAAGAATTTTGCTGATACCGATAAAGTAATGTTAAAAGAATAACAAAAAGCCAAGTAAAATGAAATTTATAATAAAAAAAAATCATAATCAAACAATGTTATAACTTTATGGATCGTTGTTTTTCATTTTCATAGTCATATATCATCAAAAAGAGTAAAGAAAAGTCTGATGGATATTGCCGTAATTTCCAAAGAGGGAGATAACCCACTAGAATGTAAAAAGAAATGCAGAGTTATTTCCCTTGTCAATATTTTTTTTGTTTTTTTAATATTCATTTCAACAAAATCGATTTAGTCTTTGATTCCTTAAACAGGGACGTTACGAATTATAATTATTTTAAAATCAAACAATTGTGTCATTTGGACGATTAGCAAAGGATCTTTTTGGTATTCTCATTTCCCATATGTTATTCTAGAATGTAAATTCAACTTCCAATAAACAAAAAAGGGTCAAATGAACATAAATTATCTTTTGACCCGGCAGAAGGGCTTCGGGTCGGATCAAAGTAGGTATCTGTTTTGTTCGGTCTCGAGAAGACATCCTCCAAAGCATTGCATCCTCCTTTTGGGAGAATGGGGGTGTTTATCGCTGATTGCTTGAGACCCCTTCACTGAAGAATATTTTCAGGGTCAATTACAGCAAATTCTGAACTCGTAATACGTCCCTTTGGGAACCATTTTTTATTCTAGGGTGACAACTTGCCATATCAAGGGCGATAATTTATTTCAATTTATTTTTAGATTTTTTCTCAATAAAACAATTTTCCATTTCTTTTTCATCACAATTTGTAACAGAGCGCATACGGGTGTGTGGGAGAGAATCAGCAGCAGCCAAAGGATAGCTGGCTAGCGAAAATATTAGCAGCAGCTGTTAAAGTATGTATGCAAATTAGCAAATGTGTGCGAGCTTGTGTCACAAGAAAAGGAGAGAAAATACACCATGTGGTCGAGAGGATAAACCAAGCAGCTCCGCTGGGCAAGATGGACCTGTGAATACAAGGGCAAGAAAGCACTGGCTAGCACAAGGTGGCAAGGAGAAAGACTTTTAAAAAGCACGTGCGTATGAGAAAAACCATGAATAAATGCATTTCATTTGCACTTTTTAAAAAATGCCGAGTCGGATTGTTGTTTCTTTCCTTTTGTGTTTGTTTGTTCCTTTGCGGTGGTGCCAGACAGTGTGTGGGGCCGAGAGAAGTTTTAACTGTTGCGACACCGTTAAAAAGTAACGGCCACGTTAAAAACATATTTCAATCGATTTATTTGTCAATAATTGATTTTTACTTACAAAACAACAAAATGGTTTCATATTTTATTAAACAAACGGAAATAAAGTACTATTGAAAACCTTAATTTCAACCCAACCTTAGATTTAGAACATCCTTGTACCACTGACACTTTTAATTTATTATTTTTCTGATGTTTGTCCGGAATTCTATGAAAATAAAATAGACAAAATTCTGTATGATGTACGTAACGAAAAGAAAATATCGTACACCAAAAATCATGTAAATTGATCAAGTAGTTTTATTTTTATAATTATCTAAAATATTATTGAATTGGAGTTTTTCTCATGCTTACCTTTCTCCACATATTAACATTTGTTTTCTAAAATTGTTCATTCGGACTGTTTTAAAAATGATGTCGCAATATCGTCATGAGATCGTCACTCGTAGTTTAGCCATGAATTTGATTTTCTTATAAAATTGCATTATTTACCATAGTTTCTTATGTACTATATTTTCTTTTCGTCACTAGCATGTACACCATACAATTTTTTTTCTTTATTTTCAAAGTTAATTTTAAATATACTTATATCAAAAACCTTGATTCCAGTAAAGCAACTGGCCCTGACGGCATCCCAATTATAGTGTTAAAAAAACTTCAACCAGAACTTGCTCCCATACTTACGAAACTGTTTAAGCATTGCCTTAAGGAGAAGTGCTTTCCGACTCCCTGAAAAACCTCATCAGTATGCCCTGTATTTAAGAATTCAGGTGATAAGTCATCTCCCTCTCAGTACAGACCAATAAGCCTCCTGTGTGTTATGAGTAAGTTACGGGAATCCATATTAAATAGAGAAATAGTAAACCACCTCAGCAGAAACAATCTTCTTAGTGACACACAATATGGTTTCCGTTCTGCAAGATCTACCGCAGATGTGCTAACGGTTATATCTCACAGGATTAGTGAATCCTGTGACAAAGGCTTCCTTTCTAGGGCAATTGCTCTTGACATATCAAAAGCCTTCGACAAGGTATGGCATAAGGGCCTACTTCACAAGATTTCCAGCTACGGTATAACTGGAAATGTTTTCTCAATCATTAAATCATTTGTCTCCGATAGGCTCATAAGAGTAGTGGTTGATGGACAAAAATCAGAGGCCTGTAGTATTAATGCTGGAGTCCCTCAAGGGTCAATCTTGGGCCCAACTCTCTTCCTGATCTACATCAATGACCTCCCTAAACACATACTTAAATCATTCGTTGACATCTATGCTGATGACACGACCATCTACGGCAACACATCAAAGGCTATAAATGACAAAGTTCTCTCTGATTCTCTCTCCTCTGATCTCGAGCGCGTGGTTCAGTGGGAGAAGACGTGGCTGGTTACCGTTAATGCATCTAAAGCCAAACTTCTATCTTTACATCATCAACGCTCTGATCCCCATCTGGCATCAATTGAAATGGATGGCTCTCGTCTAGGAGAAGCCCCGTGTTTTGACAAGCTTCTGGGTTTGTCCTTTACGCCTGATCTGAAATAGAACACGTACATCAAGTCTGTTCCAAGGTTGCTGGAAAGATGGTGGGATCTTTCTACCGCTCCAGAAGATATCTCACTACTGATGCAATTCTCTATCTGTATAAAAGCCGAGTACGTCCAAGGATGGAATACTGCTGCCATATCTGGGCAGGAGCTGCAAAAAACAGCCTATCCTTCCTTGACAGAGTACAAAATAGACTTTGTGGCTTAGTGGGGGATTCCCTTTTCTCTACCCTGCAACCTCTCTCCTACAGAAGAGACGTTGCAAGCCTATCTTTGTTTTATCGTTATTTCCATGGCAATCTCTGGTCCCTCCTCGCCAATCTTTCACGAAAAACACCTGTCTAGCTGAATCCATCGTGAAAAATTTCCCCCCACTCTTTATCTGTGCCTAAATCAAAACGTGGATTCCATGAACAAAGCTTCTTTCTTAGAACTGCACGCCTGTGGAACTCTGTTCCGTCTGCCTGCTTCCCACCTGACTGCAACTGGGATGTCTTCAAGTCCAACGTTAACAAATTCCTAATGAACCGCCCCCTTAAGTAAACACTTCCTCAAATCTCCACACTAACGTACTGTACTTGCAATAACCCTTATCCCTGAGTGGCTTCCGGGCCTTGATAAGTGGTGACCACCGTGTAAAAATAAATAAATAAATAATTTAAAATAAAAAGCTGAATATAAATTAAAGTTAGTAAAATTTATTTTTTTAACAGTTTTAAAATGTTATTGAATTTCATTTAAAAATAATGGGCAGACAATCTCTGTTGATTGCCTTTGTATCATCAATTCATTAGTTGATTTGAATCATGTGACAGTTTTAAATTGTAAACACTGGCCGACAACAATTTGAAAATTTGGGCATTTTTTCCTTCAGATGAAATTTTGTTTTTGACTCAACATCTTAGTTTTTATCTCCGTGGGTACATTTTTCTTCTGTTAATCCAATAATAACTTGATATAAGAATGTAGAGAAGATTTTTTAATGCTTTACTATATCATTAGGTGTGTCAGAATTTGGGAGGAATTTTTTACACCCTTAACACAAAACTGCGAATAAAATATAAAAAAACTCGTAATTTCTCTTTTTAAAGTGAATTGTTTAATTTCTTTATGGAATATACTTCCAAAATAAACTATTAAAGTTTTTTTTTAAAATAATGGAAATATTATTTTTTATTCAAAAAAAAAAAAAAAAAGTGTTTACAAGCGCGTTCATGTAGCCATTTTTTTTTTTTTTCATAATAAAATTAATTGAATTTTACGAGTTAAATTTTTTTTCAATTTTTTCAATTTAAAAATCTATCAATTTTTCTATTGGTTCAATTTTTTAAATATTTGCAGGTTTAATGTGAAATTTTATGCTCTTTCCAATAAACCGAATATAATATTCTAGACAGACTTTTCTTTTTTAATTCACCCCCACCCCGATTTTGAAATGTCTATTAAATTGAAAATAATTCATTTTCTCACCTCAGATTTATATATCACAAATTGAAGATAAAAGATCAATAAATAAAATAATATAATTTAAAACAAAAATAAGAATAGTTTTGTGCAAATTTACCTGTAAAGTCAAAAGTTTAAAACCTTTAAAAAAGCAGGTTGATTTTTTTAAGTGAAACCTCACATTTTTTAAATTATGTCCTGCAAAGATAGAATACCTACACCAATTTTTTCTGCTTCATTCAAAGTTTTTTTTTTTTGGGGGGGGGGGTAGATTAAAAAAATCACTCCATAAAGAAGAAATAAAATATATTAAATCAAAAAACTCATATTTTTTAAGAGAATAAAAAAAAACGGAAAATCTGTCGAGTAGAATTTTTTTAATGGCAAAAACTGATGTGAAATGTGATCATTTTTCAAATACGATGGCCCATATTGAATAACTTGTTTACAGCCAACAATAGAAAGAAATTAATTCTGGCGCTTCAGGCCACCGAAATTCTGAACTCGAATAAAGGGGGACATTTGTCTCCCTTTATTCCAGTTGTGGACAATTTAAAGTCGCGGTATTGTTGAATCCTTACTTAAAAAGTAGTTTATTTAAAAAGACATGGGATATAAAATATAAATTCTTAACAATGAAGAATGGAAGTACCCATTGATTAGTATTTTTTATAGGTAAGTGATTTCTTGGAATTTATATATATATATATATATATATATATATATATATATTCCAAGTAAGTTAAAATTCGTTGATTTTCTTGAAATCTTTTTTAAAGAAAACCGATTTCAAAAAGCAAATATTGTATATTTTGCTATTAAACCTGTTATTTTAAATTTTTGGTATTTGCTGCTTTTATTAAAAAAAAAATTAGAGTTTGAATTACATTTTTCAAGTAGTTATAAGCTTCGAAAAATAGTAAGTCTAAGAATTCAAGTTTTTATCACGCATTTTTAATGGCGATTTTCTGACACTGCTACTATATCATTCCTTCAAAATATAGAAAAGATGAGACAAATTGATCTTTTAGTCATGTAAATAACATTTAAGTTATTTTGGGAGGCTGATGACATTTTTGTGAAGTCGAAGACTCTTGAATTAATTTTCTTGGAAAAGATCCGAAAATTAGAACAAGATTTGGGACGGTCATCATTTAAAGTTATACTTGGAAAAACGAAAATAATAACTATTTTATTCAACGGAAAACGATTATGACAAATGTCATTATCATTATTAAACGAAGGAAAAACGAAATCCAAAATGTAATCTTAAATTTGTTGAAATATCAGAGAATTACCCGAATGTTTTGTATTTTATTCAAAGTGACTTAATTATTTAAAAAGTTGAAACTAATATTTGTTTAATAAGCAATGTTTATTTAAACGATAAAAGAATTTTTAAAAATAGGTATGTTTTCGTAATTTAATGTCTGCAACTCAGAAATTATCATTTCTTTATTGAAAAAAGGAAAAGAGAATGAACTTTAAAAACACGCACATGCAAGATAATTTCCTCTACAAAAATATATGTAATTGTAAAGTTTCAACTGTCAGTATTTTGTTATTTTTTTCTATTTTCGAATGGACAGATATGCATTATCCATCCGTTTTGTTTCTTTATTTTTAATAAATTTCTATTTTTTATGTACAATCTATTTTGCCATTCATTTATATTTTTAAATTATTACAGAGAAATAGAGCAGACAGATGGATACGTCTTATTGTGCATTTAATTTTTTTCTCCTTATTCCTGTTTTTTTTGTCTTTTTTTTTTTTTTTTCATTGAGGAAAATTCTGGACGTGCTCTATTTTTTATGAATTCGAAAAAACATAAAATGCGAATGAAATTACATTTTTACTATTTTTGTTTTATTTTCTTTCTTTTTTTTTATCTATCCAATAAAAATATTTTCCTTCCCATATCAAAACAAATAAAAAATATCTTTGATTTTTTATGAAAAAAAATTAATTGTTGAAAACATCTTCATTGAAATCAATTAACAAAAAATTGATTAGAAGAATTTGAAATTTTAAAAAATGATTAAATAAACGTAGAATAAATGAAAAAAAAAAACTTTGTTAAAAGTAATTTTCAACAAAGTGTTTCAATAACTTGACAGAAGTTATCTTTTAACTGACCATATGAGATATAATCTTATATGACCTGCGAACACAATTAAGTAAAAAAAAAAAAAGGATTATTTACAACAAACTGACCTTGTGTCTTACTTTACCGTAATAGGAAGCAGATATTTTTTTCTCCCCTGCAAAAATTCTTTACCAAATTATAAAGGAAAAAAAGTTAAATTCAATTCAGAGTTATTCCCCTTGAATTAAAACACACACGCGCACGTGATAACCTGATTTTTATTATTATTATTAGAAGAAGAAGAAGAAGAAGAAGAAGAAGAAGAAGAAGAAGAAGAAGAAGAAGAAGAAGAAGAAGAAGAAGAAGATTTAATTTTAGAATGGTAATAGCAATTATTTCATTTCAGTTATTACAATTATTTAATTTCAAAGTTCATTAATTTTTATCATTATTTTATGGCCCACGCCCCACCGTCCATATGATTAGATGGACCTGGACGAGCGTCGCGTCATCCTCACTATAAATTTTTTGTTCGGTTTCTTGAATTTTTTTCAGTGGAATATTATTGAATGGACACCAATATAACAGATTATTGGGGAAAAAAATTAATATTTCGATATTTGAAATAGTCGCATCTTTTTATGCACACGAAAAACTTGGCTGTTTTTTTTTTTTTTTTTTTTTTTTTCCAGAATAACAGATTATTTTAAAACGGGTAAACATTAATCAGAAGTAACTTTTCCAGTGCATTCATCGTCAAGTCCAAATATCAGCTAACGTGCTATTGTAAACAAGCACAGACGGAACTTGGTGAATGCTATATATAAAATAGTCTTCCTTATAATTTCTCGAAGTTGCTTTTTCCTTATAAAAAAGTAAAAAAAAAAAAAAATTGTAGCAAAGAAATAACAGTTCCTCTGCAATTAGTGTCGCTTTCTTTCTTTTTTAATATCAATTTTCTTTTTCTTTTTTTTTTGTAATGTTACATTATGTTTTTGTAATTGTTACATTAAATAAAGTAGTTGAAAACAAGTTATTTTTCTTGCAATTAATCAGAAGTGACTTTTCCAGGGCATCCATCGTTAAGCTCAAATATCAACTGACGTTATACTGTTAACAAGTTTCCTTTTCTTAATAAAAACATAACTGCAATTATTAGCGTCCCAAAACTTGTCACTTAGTAAAATAGAGTTATCTCCCATGAACCAATGGCGACGATTTCAAACACGCTTGATTTTAATCAATTAACGTAAATTTTGGAATATGATTTTTTTTTTTTTTTTTTTTTTCGTTCTGCAACGGATACGTATGTCAAAGATTTTTTTCAGTACTTTTGTTTTTAATATAGGGTCAGTCCTCGAGATGTACTGTTTATTTTTTTATTTTCTTAATGAAAAAAAATAAATGCCAGAAAATGTTCGTCACAAAACAATATACTTTCATAATCATTTAATTTAAAATAATATGAATAATATTTATATTGCTAAAAACTAAACAAAAAGCCCTTTTTAAAACTAATTCACCCATTGACAAAGCATATTGGTACTGAGACGTAAGCGGCTACTGCAGAGTGCAGAGTATAGATCAGGATTATAGGGAGCATCTAAAGTGGGGAGTTTTGCAGGCAAATGTTTGTTTACATCAAACTTCTGTACGTCGGTAGTGAAGGAAAGCGAGGGTAGAGAGAGTTCCAAAAGTTAGCAGGATACAAACTATTAGGGTAGAAAGCTCTCCGGTATCTCACAACTCCACAGTGAATGGATGCGATTTAACTGATTGTTAGGTTGGTCAAGTGGCATCAGACCAACAAGTTCATCAGAGCACATTCTATTGAAGTACCTGTAAAACAAACACATCGATGCAACATTGCGACTGTAGGAAAAGGAGTGGAGCTTGGTAGATAGTTATTCGATTAGAGACTCTTTTTAGACCCTGTCTAAGATGGGGGGGGGACAAGTGAATGATGCACCAGCCCAGATATGACAACAATATCCCATCAGTTTTGACAATGTTTTCTATATATTTGTTCCAATTCATGTTGCTTGCGAGGAGTTTGAAAGTTGGACTCTCAACAAGGGTGCAGTAAGTCATGGTAATCGATGGTTGAAAAGGTTTCTTGTTGTTAAAGGAAAGGAGCTTTGTTTTAGTAGTATTGTAACAGAGTGCAGGCACGCATATGATAGCAGCAACAGCAGCAGTAGGCAAATGACCGAGCCATGTGTGAGGTGTCACAATAAAGAAGGAAAGAAAAAAATCATTAAAAAAAGAAAAACGTGGGTCGTTGAGGTTAGAAAAGAACAGAGATAGACGTGTTCCACAAGTGGGCTAAATAGCAACAAGAAAAAGCACATCCGGACAAAGACAGAGTACCATGTGTTTGATACGAGTCTTATTAAGCACATTGGACTACAATAAGATTTTTCAACAAGAGGCAAGTCATCTGGAGAGTACCTGTAAATAAATGTCTGGGTTTTTTTTTTATTGAAAAGACAAAGACAAGAAAATAATTCGACGCACATGTTTTTTTTTTTGGTTCTTTTTTCATTGAAAAAAAAAAAAAAAAAAAAGCGAGTCGAATTATTTTCTTGTCTTTGTTTCCTTGCAAAGGTATTTACATATTAACATTTGTGTAATGCTGTAGCATTAAATGTTACCATTAATTTATGTCCCCATTCAAACACATACTGGGGACCATTTTTTAAGGGTTCAGTCATTGCCTTAAATATGTGCACACTTGTTTTTCCCCACATGTCAAAAGTAGAGCAAAGTGTTAACATCAAAAATACTTATTTCGGCCGCAATTTCATCAGAGGTCGTTTATGAAAATTAGGAATAATAAAGATTGAAGAATCGACCCCTGGAGTACATTTATGTTATGTTGTTTGGATGAATGGCTATCGAGGACAACCTGAAGCATTCTTTTGGATAGGAAGGATCTAATTGTATTAAATATACATCAAATACATGGACATATGATCTAACGACTAGGAATGTTAATTAGCTAGAAATTCTAAGTGATCGTCTTCTGGGCAATAAAGTGTAAATCCTTACTACAAGTGCTAATGACTAGCAATAACAAAAACGAACACTTCTTCACAGCTGACGAAATCTGAAAAATTTTTCCTTATGAATTAAACGGTTCTGTTTCACAATAAAAAGTTAAAATTGCAAATTGGTGAAAAACACACAAGAGACAATAATTTCACGAGAATGTAGTATTTGCAAATACCAGAAAGAAAAAAATGTTTAAAAATAAAAACTTTTTTTGCCAAGAAAAAATTACTGATAAACATTTATTGATAATTATTGAAAAATTAAATATAAAACGATTTTTTAAGAATTTAGAGCAGGGGGGGGGTCAGTTTTACACATAAATTTAATGTAAAATCAGCTCTTATTTCTGAGACATTCTGGTGTTTTAGAGCAGTTAACGAAAAAAAAAAGTTTTTTTATAGAAGATAAATTCTGTGCATTTATTTGGAAGGGGGGGGGGTCTACTTTTTTTTTTAAGCGATTATGCATGGTTTTGCAACCTTGATAGTAAGACATAGATTAGTGAAAAAATTTAGTAAACATTCCCCAAAAATTTATAATAGCCCAAATTGATGATCATTTTATGTTAAATTTAAATAAAAAAACTGATCTCTTACTCTAAAATGACTGTATTTTCTTTTCACCAAGGTTTTCAAACAATCACCTAAAAAAAATAGAATTTCATTTGGGGATAGGGATTTAGCTGAGGGTATTAATCTACAAATTTGCCATTATTTTCATTATTATTATAGTTTCTTTTTACAGTAAATCCAATCAATCTAATAACTCACCAAAGTTAGTTTGTACGTTATGCTTTAAAAAAGGCCAAACTGTTTCAAAAAGAGCGAAATTTAGCTTTAAAAAGGCCACTCTGGCAATCCTGGACAAGAATATGAGAGTAGCCTCGTTTTCGAAAATCATCTATATATTAATACGATAGCATGTGTGTTATTTTGTGTGTCACACATCTTTTTTCTTCTGAGTGACTGGCGTTTAATTGCTATGACCTTCCATTTCTTGTAATAAATAATTTTAAGAATTCTTCATGAGTTTTGGTTTTGGTCTCGATTATAGCTGAAGGAACTCAAGTTTATATATATATATATATATATATATTTTTTCTTCATATGTTTTGGTTTAAGTCCAAGTCAGATGGATATATTCTTTTTATTTTTGAAATTACAACTTTATAATATATATGAATCGATAGAAAATTGACTATAATAAAATATACAAAATCTGCATAAATTAAAATATGTTTAAGCATATTTTATGAACAGGCTTTGTCAGACATCCCTGCTAGCTTAGAAAAATACTTTTGCAGTTTTAACAAAAGAGCTACAATAATATCAGGGCGTCTCCATTTACGCTGAACATCTACAGAATGCTAGCATCAATATATTAAATATGAAGGGGCCTGCTGTGATAATATATGATCACTGTTGTAATAGTTTGAGAAAGGAACTCTTAGTAATTTTGACAAGAAAGACGTCAGCAAAATATTATATAAATTAATACTCAGAAAGTAATCTTGTGCTACATAGTTCAATACAAATAAATAAATTAAAAAAATCACAATTTTTAATTTATGCCTTCAGTTCAGCACCTCTTGGCAGACAATGCTCCCCCCCCTCCTGTTTCTTCGGAATTTTTTTTTTTTTAAAGATTTTTTTATTCTTTTTTAAAAAGGGAACATTCCAAAGAAACAGGGAAAAAATACATTGTCTACCAAGAAGTGCTGGACTGAAGGACTAAATTAAAAATTGTGATTTTATTATTTCTATTGAACTATGTACGACAATATTACTTTGAGTATTTATTAGTACTAATTAATTTCTCATTTGGATCAGTTCTATATTTGAAATACAATAAACACTATTTTTATGAACATGTTAATAAACTCATCTTTGCTGCATGTTATTTTTTTTTTCATTCAAAAATCTAATTTTTTGTACTATGTAAAAAAATATCAGCTTTATCAAAACATGTTTATTGATTAAATATTTCTTATTCTGTGTAAAAAAAATCCACTCGACTAATTCAAACACAGCCAAAAGCCAACCAACAAAAAGAGATTAATTGTAAAAAAATTTTTTTAAATGTTAATTTTAATTTTTATTAATAAATGTTTTATAAGTAAATAAATGTTTATCAATAAAAAAAAAAAAAAAAATTAGAATGGCCCCAAAATGGAGGATCGTTTTATATTAAATTTATATATGCAACCAACCCCCCAATCTAATTTTTAAAATAATTTTTCCAATGTGTTCACACATAATCGCCTAAAAGTAGAATCTCATTTTTTTTAGAGAAAGGACTTTTAAATCTATACTATTAATTTAGTTATTTTTGCGTACTGATATTCATATTAAAACCCCTTTTTTCTACTTATTTAAATAGAAAATACAGCTGTTATAAATGGGTTGTGGAATTGCATTCATCTGCAAAAGATATTTATGTATGTGTATATATATTTGTTTAAAAAATCTTGTTAGTTTTTGGTCTATTTACACATATTCGAACCCATGCAAAACTTTATATTTGGGTTTTAGCCAGGGAAAATCTGTGCAAAAGTGAAAATTTAAAAAAAATGGAATTTGCCAGGTGAAGGTCAAACGACGGTATTACGAATATGCATGCGTAATGTAATAGCTATTGGTTCATGTTTTAATTTTTAGCCTTGCAGTAAACATGTTTTCATAGGTCAGGCATTAATGTGAAAGGAAAAAATAAACCATAAGCTAAACCTTTTTGTTTACAATTCTCAGTGGTGGCGCAAAAGTCATTTTTTTTTCTTTTCTTTCTTTTTTTTTTTTTTTAAATCATTACTATATATTGGGTTCAATATAATAAATATGAAATCTGCATTAATCAAAATATCATATTACGCATATTTTACGACTGGGTGCCCTACTAGTATAGATATAATTTCTTTTTTGATTTGACAAACTTAAATGCTTTTCTCTATGTATTTTATCAAAGATTTGATAAACGCATTGAGATTTTCATTTTTCTCTTGTGTTATTTTTTCCTAGTCACCACTGACCCAGGAAAAAGTCGCTTGAGGACAAGAGTTAGAGAGATGTTTTTTTCCAATTCGACAAGGAACAGTATTATAAAAGGATTGAGAACAATAACAAGATACTTATTGACATTGAACATAAAAACAATCATGTTTGAAAAATCTTCAAATAAAAAAAGAAACAAAAAAAGTTTTGTTTCACATGCATTACTTTTCTATAGAAAAACAAATCTGCATAATAAACTTAGAATAACTGTTACTGCAGTTTGTGAGGATTGTTTTTCAAGAAGCAGCAAAAGTTACAGCTGGACTGGCACTTTGCTGAATGCAGTTTTTGCACCTTAACATTTCCATTTCTTTTATTCATTTGATAACTGATCTGCATTTTACATTCAACAACTGAGATGTATTTACTCGTTTGATTTTACTTCAAAATTTTCAAAAATTTCAAAAATAAATTCCTAGGCTAACACTTGATCTCTATACACGAATATTTGAATATTCCATTAAAGTCTCCTTTATGTCTCAAATGTTAAGTTAGTAAAGAAATTAGGAACATTAATTTTCCTCTCATTTATTGACCAGTTAACTATGTTAAAGTATATTTGTCTGTTGGAACAGAATTTATCTAGTCTGGTAGAGTATCTCGATATGCTATTATTATAGGCAACATATAGAAAGTGCACCAATCCTCATATAAACAAATGTAAGGTAGTCATACAGAGTGGATTGTATTTGGGCTTAAAATACTATGTTACTTTGAATATTTAGATAGGGTTTATAGGAGGAAATATACTCATGCCAGGTTGTTTTGACAAACCTCTTACACTTGTAGGCAGTCTCCAGTAGGCATTCAAGTTCTCTATTTACAGATGTTGGGGTAAGTATGTCTTAAAAGAATTTTTCTTTAATGTATAAATCTTTGAAATCTGGTAATATTTTAGAAATAACAGAAGCAGCAGAATTTTATTGAGAAAAAAAATCTCTTATCTCCTTTGAATCCAAGGAAAACAAAGTTTGGGAGGAGGGGGGGGTTGCATTGTGAAAGCAAAGAATGAAGAGGAATCTAAGAAGCTCATAATTATATTTCAGGAAAATTGAACAAATAAAAAAGCACAGAAATGTGAATTTCTTTTGTTTCTTTCAATGCCCTTTTTTTTTATTATTTATTATTATTTCAAATGAATACAAGTTTCTTTTCTAAAGAAAAAGAAAAAAAAAAAATGGTGAAAAGAAAACTTCAAAACAAAAGTTATGGAAAAACAAATCTATAAACCAAAACCTTTTTTCTTCTCTCTAAGAAAAAAAAAAAGAAAACAGAAAAAAAATTAAATTTTTTTTTAAGAAAAATATGGAAGAGCCAAAGTATTTGGAGTATATCTTGCAAGAAAACTACCTTTGAAATGACAATGCAACGATAATACGATCCTGCGGATAACACCCAAGTGTCTAAAGACGTGATGACAATAGTAAAAGTCAGCTTAGAAAAATAAAACATGCAAGCAACATTATAGATGAAAAAAAAGTAAAAATTCCAATGTTTAAATGTTAATTCATTTATTCAATTATTCGCATTGTTGGATTTAAATCCCAAATTTTATTATTTTTCAAGAACACATCAGCAAAGAAAAAAGTAAAAATAGTTTTGTTGCCAATATTTAAAACAGTGGCGATAGAGAACTCACTAGGATGGAACCTGGCCATACTTGCTTGTCCAGTCAAAAAGTGGTGATAGAAATAATAAACATAACCGTAATATTACTGGACCCTACTCAACAAACCTAGAAAATGTCATGAGACAATAATCCAGTCTTTAAGCTAAAGCATTCAAGTCTGGGAGAGGTAAAGGGGGAGGGGCTACCCAGATTCCACCATCCTCAAATATACAGTGTTTGCAATCTTTCATACATTTACACCCAGGAGATTTAGGGAAGAGAAAGGGAAAGGGAGGGATCTCCTTTTTTTTTTTCTTTCTTTTTGTATATTTTAGTGGTGTTTTTTTTTTTTGTTTTCATCGCTTATTTATATTTAATTTTTTCATGTTTTTTTTTAATTTGTTGTAATTCTGAAGTTGTTATAAACAGGTTTTGTTTAAATGTAGAAATTTATTTTTTTTTTTGTTCTTTTTAAATTAAAAAGTATTTTTTATTAAAAGAAAATTAAAATTATTTTAAAATAAAATTAAAAAATTGTAATGATATCAAAATTTCCTGATCTTATTTTTGTAGCCTGTTCATTAATTAGATGCTCGGAGAATTCATTTGTGTGCATGTGTGTAGTAGTAGTTGTAGTTTGGAAGTGTTGCAATCTTCATCATTGAACCATTGGACGTTTCTGTAGTGCCATCACCAAGTCATTACGCAACGCATCCGCCTGCTTTTGATCATGAAGAGGCATCACTGACCTCAGCCCATTCACAATGTCCCTCGTCTTGCCGAAATAAATTTCATTAAGTGTATTCCTAATTTTGTTCTCCATGTCCTGGAAAAAGAGAAAAGTGGGTGAAAGAAAAATGTTAGCGATAAAGCAAATTAGATCATAAAAAGTTTACTAATACGAAATATATATAATAACATTAACAGGAATACGTTCATTTTTTTTATTATTAAATGTGTAATCATTAACAATATGTAATTATGTTGACATGAGAAAAACAGACACACATGAAGTTATTTTATGTGTATATAAATATATCTCTATACAGACAAATGGGACGATTCAAAAACTTTTCCGATTCTGATTCTTTTTAAATGCAATATTGAGATTTGTTGCTTCCCCCACCCCTCACAAATTACTGTAAAACTTATGTCCACATATTTTCATAAAGATAAAAGATACACCGAGTGGGGGGGGGTCTATATTTCTCAAATGTTTTCTTCGTAATTGATTGAAAATTGTGAGGCAACTAAGGACTTCTTTCACTTTTTAAACAAAGATGCATTAGTTTGTTATTAGTTAACAAAATGCTATTTGAATTTTTTCATAAACAATTGAAAATAGTTGACAATTGGTATGCAACATAAGAGTGTAGGAACAGAATAGTTAAACACCCCTTCTCATGTTAAGAATGAGATTTTAAATAATGTTACTATTTAGAAAACCATTTTTGACATAGAGATTGCACATTTTTTATGTGATTCTGTATGAACACCTTGAAAAATTTAGGGGGGAGGGTAGAATTTAGAGTGAAGATCAGTTTTGTACATAAAGTGATCATTATTTTTGTGCCTTTCTAACTTTTTAGATATGTTTACCAACTTTGTTTTTTACCATTAGCCCTAAGTCTGATGAGCATGATTGTAAAACCATGCATTATTACTTTAAAAAGTAGATCACCTTATTCCACCCAAAAAATAGACACACAAAATTTATCTCCCAGGACAAAAACATTTTTGGTTAATTGTTCTTGTACTGTTAGAATATCTTGGAAACAGAAGTTCATTTTATGTTAGTGTTACATATAAACTGTTCCCCCACTCTTAATTTTTTTAATTATTATTTTTTTTTTAAGTAGAATCTTTATAGTGTTGACTGGACAAAACTTCACTTAATTCAAAAACTGACAAAAGCCAACCAACAAAAAAAAAAAAAAAAAAACTTAATTTTTTAAAAAGTAAAACATGTTTATATTAACAATTTTTTTTTTACAATTATCCATAAACGTTTATCAGTAATGTCTTGATAAAAATGTTTTAATTTTAAACATTTTTCCAGTACTTAATAAATACTGCATTCTTATGAAATTATCAATGCTTGTTTACTATTGTTTTTATTTTTTTATTTCCCCCCCCCCAATTGGGCAATTATAACTTTATACTAAGAATAAGCTATTAGAGATATACATCCTATGCTAATTCATCCAAAAAGAAAAATGCAATTTTTCATGTTTTTAAGGTGATTGCGTGTAAACAGCCAGAAAAATTTAGTGGTAAAAATAAAATAAAACAAAAAAAAAAATCAATTGTTCAAAAATTTAACATAAAATGATCACCTCTTTTGAACTAGACAGCATTTTAAGGACACTTAAACAATTTTGTTTGTTTTAAATTTTGGCAATGTTAAATGTTCCTGATATTAAAATTTAATATAAAATATGTCATTGTTAAAAGTCATAAAAAAACACACCTTCTTCCTACTATTAATCCTAAATGCAGGTGATTTTTTTTTTTTTTTTTACAAGGTAGTCCCCACTTATCAAGGCCTGGAAGCCACTTGGAGATAAGGGTTATTGCATGTACAGTAATCAGTGGGATAATATCGTAGTAATCATTAGTATTGGAGATTTGATAAAGTGTCTTACTTAAGGGGCAAGTTCATCAGGAATTTGTTTATGTTGGACTTGAAGACATCCAAGTTGTAGTCAGGTGGGAAACAGGCCACGAACAGAGTTCCACAGGCGTGCACTTCTAAGAAAGAAGCTTTGTTCATGGAATCTACGTTTTGGTTTTGGCACAGATAAAGAGTGGAGGAAAGTTTTGACAGTGGTTTCAGCTAGACGTGTGTTTATCATGAAAGATTGGCGAGGGGGTACCAGAGATTGGAGCTCAGATGAGCACTTGCCATGGAAGTAACAATAAAACAAAGACACGCTCGCAAAGTCTCTTCTGTGGGAAAGAGGTTGCAGAGAAGAGAAAAGGGCATCCCCACTAAGCCACAAAGCCTATTTTGTACTCTGTCAAGGCAGGATAGGCTGTTTTTAGCAGCTCCTGTCCAGATGTGCCAGCAGTACTCAATCCTTAGATGTACTTGGCTTTTATATAGATAGAGAATTGCATCAGCATTGATATCTTCTGGAGCAGTAGAAGGATTCCACCATTTTTCCAGCGACCTTGGCAACTGATTTGATGCATGTGTTCCATTTCATATCAGGAGTAAAGGTCAAGCCCAGCTTATCAAATCATGGAGTCTCCCCTAGACAAGAGCCATCCATTTCAATTGATGCTAGATGGGGATCAGAGCGTTGATGATGTAAAGATTGGAGCTTGGTTTTAGATGCATTAAAAGTAATCAGCCATGATATAATAAATAAAATATAGATATAATTTCTTTTTTATATTGACAAATTTTAAAATGTTTTTCCTTTAGGTATTTTATCAAAGATTTTTTTTTTATAAACTCATTGTGAGATTTTCATCTATTTTTTTTTCCTACTTAATCACTTGTGCCATTATTACTGGTGCCATTTTTATCTAAATTCAGAGAAAATAGTTTTTTTTCAGAGATAGCTTAGTAGTCATAGTTTCAGATGCTCCATAAATTGAAAATTGATTTAATTTCAAAGGAAAATAAGCATCAAATTTAAATTTCACATCTAAAATATACAATAAAACAATTATTTTACAGACCAGAATTAGAGGCGCCAACAAAATAAAACTTGTCCAAGCATTTCAATACTCACAGTGAACTCTGAAGAGGCAGGCATCATATAGGCTTTTAGCAAATAGGTGTGAAAATGAATTTGAACATTTCAAAGAGTTTGATAAAGGAATGAGCATAAGTGAACTCTAGAATATTTACTTTGTTTATTATAATTTACCAATGAAAAAAATATTAAATTAAACCAAGAGATGCTAATTTGGGAATGGGATACATAATCTTGGTTATGTTTTAAATAAACATTCTTCTAATAAATACATTGAGTTTGTTTCATTTTTTATTGTGAAGAAAAAAAAAATTAAAAGCATCATTTTTGGAAAAAAAAAAAAAAAGTTATGATTTTTCAGATTCATAATTCAGATTAATCATACCAATACTAATATTAGTATATCTATTTTTTTTTTTTTTTTTTTTTTTTTTTTTTTTTACATGGGGGTCACCACTTATCAAGGCCCAGAGGCCACTCAGGGATAAGGGTTATTGCGTGTACAGTAATCACTGAGATAGTATTGTAGTAATCATTAGTATTGGAGCTTTGATAGAGTGTCTTACTTAAGGGGGCGGTTTGTCAGGAATTTGTTTATGTTGGATTTGAAGACATCCAAGTTGTAGTCAGGTGGGAAACAGGCAAATGGAAGAGAGTTCCACAATCGTGCACTTCTGAGAAAGAAGCTTTGTTCATGGAATCTACGTTTGGATTAGGCACAGATAAACAGTGGGGAAAATTGTTTTTTTGTGTATTGATATACATATTAAAAACCTTTTCTATTTATTTAAAAAGAAAATACAACATGGTTATATATGGGTTATGGAACGGCATTCATCTGCAAAGGATCTAGCTAATTTGCATATTCTTTTAAAAATACATTTTAATTCCCTATTAGTTTTTTTTATTTTCTTGTGAGATGATCATCTATAACAATTTTATTAAGTAAATATTTATAAATTAATTTTATTTAAAAGACTTTTCGACATTAAGAAGGATTTTTGAATAAATGAAAAGTACTTACCTCAATCATTTTGCCTATATTCACAATATGAGGTGACGATTCACCTACAGGGGCATCCATTTCTATCTGTAATTAGAAGAAACAATGAGATAAAAATTGTCTTTCAATAAATATAGAATAATAAAATTTTAAGTTAATCATTTTATACAAATAAAAAAAAAAAAATGTATCCATTCACATTAGATTTTATGATTGACCAATATTCATTAAAAAGGTGACTAGAGTTCAGCATACAACTCATGCAACCAACAAAACAATTGTATATGCCACACTGATAATTCTTATGAAACATGAATGTAGATATTAAAATAATATTTTTTTTAATTTATTCAAGCTCCCTTAAGAAGCAAGCACTCTTAAAAAGTGCTATGAAAAGCTTTTATATATGTGAAGTTCTTTCACTTAAAAATGCAATACTCTTTGAAGCTTACAAATTTCTGAAAGAGGATTCATTTCTCTCTCATTCCATACTGCTGTCATGGTGGCTGCATTGATTAGCACAATGGATTTTGACAGCCAAGTGGTGCCTGTAGTACAGAGTTTGAACAGTTCTACATAACTACAGTGATGATTCTTGATGAAGATGAAACATGTACATACATATTAAAATATTTAGCTATACAGACGCAGCTGATAGCAGCATATATAGTCTCATTCTTTTTCAGACTGTCACTTTCTCGACCAGCCTCACTTCTTGATCCATTCCTGACTACAGTTATTGAAGTTTGAGTGACAAATGCCTATAACTCACTCGGGAACACTGATCAGCTTGTGATTAGTAGATATCACCCTTAACTCTCAACTCAAAGTTGAAGAATCATTGCTCAAAATAAAAAGATACTTCAAAAAGGCAGATTGAAAATCCAGAGATCACATCAGAAATGCTCCATGGAGTAAAATATTTTCTCTTCCTGCTGAACAATGCACAAATCAGGTAACTGAATGGGCTGAAGCAAACATTAAAGCATGTTCTCACATAGAAGTTCTATAGTAAGCTCCACTCTTTCCAATGGTTCATGTCAGTCTGTGCAGCTGCCATCATGCAAATGCAGCATGTATTCCACTGATTTAGCTGTCATAAGACAAATACAAATAGGCAATAATTTATAGAAGTCAAAAGTCATTGGAAAAGTGAAAGCAGCTAAGAGAAAACCTAACAAAATGAACACAAAATGCATTGAGTCACAGAAATTAAGAACTCGTGATGTCTGGAAAATTTATAAAAGTATGACGAATAATGGGTAATCAGCAATTCTGCCACTATTCAAAACACTATGATGTTGCTTGCAGAAGGCTGAACTGCTTGTTTGACAATTTGCTTCAAATACAAGCCAGTCCTTCCCAAATCTCCCTCTGCAGACAGAAGCCACTCCAACCCTGACCTGAAAATCATCACTTTCTCATATCCGTGATATCATAAAAAAACTTAGATACCTTAGGCATGAAGATCTGAACTCATCTCTGCTATACTAATAAAGAAATGCTCTGCTGAGCCAGCCCGTTCTTTCCAAACTCTACAACAAATGCTTTGCTAAATTTTGTTTCCTTGATAGCGGGAAAAATTAATGCATCAAACTTTGCACGACTTTTGTTCTCTTATGAAAATTAAAATAAAATGTTATTAAATCATCCTTATTCTAATTTTAATCAAAATCCATTACTTGATTTTGATTCTAGAAAGTGTCTAAAATTTCAGGTTTAAGTGATCTTAAGAAATTGAAATTTAGGAAATCTTGCTTAATTGGTGTCTATGTTACTATGGATCAAATTTAATGCAAATCTGAAATATTTTAAATTTTGTTAAATCAAAGATTGTACTCATATTATGCCCCCCCCTAAAACCCTTTAAAATACCTTAAAAAAAAAAAAAAAAAAAAAAAAAACAACTGAAACTTGAGGAATATTAATTGATGTCTAATATCGATTATTTAAATTTCACAAACATCAGAAGTATGTAGATTTTCACAAAGAGCTTCTGAGCCCTTTTTTTTTACTACCCCTCCAATGCTTAGAACCTGTGTTTCAAAATTCATAATGATTAGTTAATTCTTTAGGAGTGAATCCTATACATACAACTATATAAACATATACATAGCATTATATCCCTATATATAATAAAAGAAGCGCAGAAATTCCCTTCTGGACCAAAACACTGTAGGTTTACAACAAATGGCACATACAAATTTATTGCATTTACACTATTAGCCATTACCTTATTTAACTATTGAATGACATTTAAGACACATTAATTCGTAATATTAAAACATTACACTCAGACCTAGGAGGGTCATCATCATGATCGCACAGATATACAATGGAAGTAGCTGTTGTTTTCCCCTCAAAAGAATTCCTACTTTCTGGCTCATATTCTTATGCACACACCATAATCTTTCATTTCCTCTAACCCAAAAAATAATTTCTCCCTCACATTTCTCACTCTCTCATTGGCTGAAAAGTTTATATTCTGTCATTCTTGATTGCACAAAACCTAATTAAAAAAAGAACGCTACATAGATTACAAAAAACATGGCTTCCCGGAAACTAAAAATTACAAAACTGTTTTATTAGCATTATATGTTCTTACACAGACTTGTAAATACATCTTTTTTGTGTTCTTTTTTTTTTAATTTTTTACATTTTGTTTATTTTATTAACATTAAACTTTCTTTCGCAGACTTTAAAATAAGTGCTTATACAATTATATATTTATACTTTGGTATAAGATAACTGCTTTTCGTTTACAATTACCTTCTGTCTGAAAAAAAAAACAAAAAAACAAATGTCTTTTTACTTATTTGTCGGAGTTTTCTGTTATTTATTTTTTTTTTTTCCCCATTATGTTATTTATTTACTTCAGTTACAGACACTCATAAGAAAAGAATTCATAATTATATTTTATTTTCATAAGAAATATAATGATATAGTAATTCGTTTTTATTAAAATATTATTACGGACACAGGCCATAAAACAATCATTTCTTTTTGTTTTGTTAAAAATGTTTCACTAATTTTACATGGGTATAATTTAATCACGTTATTATTTCACATGTGAGGATGTGATTTATTTTGTTTTGTTTGCGTATAGAAAGTTATTTTTGTATTTTTCTTACGACCTGCCTAAGCGTAGTATAAATATACCCAACCTCCCCATGTTAACGGTTTTCGGAATAAACATCCCAACCTCCCCGTGTTAAGAACGGCTTTCGAGGTTGGAGGTGTTTATTCCGAAAGCTGTTTTTAACATGCGGAGGGTGGGAGGTGTTTATAATACATTGGTACAATGATATTCTGCCCTTTCTTTTATTTTTCCTTTTAAAATTTTTTTTTACTTTTTTTTTTTACTTTTTTTAATGTCTGTTTGCTTGCGTTTCTTTTTGCTCAATCGGTATAATCCGGCAGTTTCCGGTGTTCGCCAGGCGTTGCCCACTGAGACTCGCAGAAAAACCACCTTTAAACTGGAGAAGTACTGAAGTTTGACAATGAGTACATTTTTTTTTTTAATTTATAATTAAAAGCGTTCAACTATACAAAGTACAATTTTGGATACTTATGTATTTTTGGTACCGTGCTGAAATAATAGTTTTTACTTACTAAGCCATTTTTAACCTTTGGGAGGGGAGGGTGTTTTGTAACTATTAAAAAAAAATCAGTGTGAAGCTTGAATTTAACCTGAAAACACTATTTACAAATAGCATGGTACCAAAAATGCATATCCGATGTAGAGGATGCATATGATGGCAGAGTGCAATACCATCTGCCATCATATGCATCTGAGAAGGCTGAAGCACAGATTAGTTACTAAACAAGTGTATTTAATAATGAATAAATATCGAAAATTACAGGATAATATGACTTATTTGATTTTTTCTAGATTTCTTAAACATGGGTATGTCTACGGTTTCACAAACGTCACTACATAGGAACGATTTTTGTCTTGCATTTACATTATTTTTGTATGCTGTAGAAAATTTGTAAAAATTAGTACCAGTTTATTTAAAGCTTCTTTTAAATGGTAAAAAAAGTTAGGATGATAATATTAAAATACACTTACATAGTGTTACATATAGGGGGGGGGTAAAACTTTGGCGAGCGTTCGAGATACATATTATTATTACACTTATTAAAAAAATAAAACAACTGATTAAGTTATTTTAGCAGTACAGATCTTAGTAATATTTGGCCAACAACAAAAATAACAGCCGTATTTGAAATTTTTACGTGGGGTTGGGGAGGGGGGGGGCATTCTACCACCAGATAACGCCTGTTAACGAGTTCTGCTAGTAATATATATATTTTTTTTTTTTTCATGTGAGTGTACTTAGAATCTTTCAAAGAGAAACTGTTTGGTATGGTTAAAAAGGCTGGATTAGTTTCTTTAAGCTTCTAAATTAGTTTAACCATAAAATGTTTTCAGAACTCAATAGGCGATCAAGCAACGGGCATCTGTGGGACAAAAATATGAATGTACAATCACGGCAACACCCATCATATAATATATAAAAAATAAACTTATTCTCCATAAATTTAATATGGCTACAGCAATTGGTGTTTAAAATAATGAATTGGAATTATAACTGAATATCAAGAATCTAATTGTGTGCAGAAACATTTCAAAATTGTGAATAAAAATAAATAAATAAATAAATAACCCCCCTCCATCCTCACCCTCCAGAAAATTTGGTCACCTCTGATTGTAAAGGCATTTAAACTATAGTTGATATACTATGTTTTCATTATGTTTATTTTCAAAATTTTAAGAAATTTCAATCATTTTTAAAACTCTCTAAATGAGACTTCATAAAATGTATACTTATCTCAGCCCACATATTCAGTCATGCAATTTGTCCCATAATAGTTTTTTTGTGCTGAAATATTGAGGGGTGTTAACTCTTGTGCTTCAAGAGTGTGGCAGTATTATGAACCTAAAGTGGAACAATTATTCCAACCTTTTTAATTAATCATACTTGATTAATTAAAAAAGATTTTAATTTGACAACATAATACTTGAGATATATCTAATATTTGTACACCATTCATTAGCCCCAGAATACAAACTCTTAATTGGGAATGTTATAAAGGCTTCAAATACTATCTTTAGGACTTTGGTAGATTGTGTTACATGTTTTTCTTTCTTGTTGATTAATAATAAAATTCTCATAATCCTGTTTCAATCTAATTCGTCATAGAATTTTAGTAGAGTGTTTTGATTTGGTATAACATGAAGGAGTTGAAATATTGAAACCTCAAATTTAACAGAAAATTTCCAATGAAGAATAAGAGTCAATTCTTTATCAAATATTACCTCCAAAAATTTGTATTCATCTACAACTGATTTCTATCTTAAAATTTCAAGTCAAGATCATTGTATAATTTTATCTGATGAGAAAAATGGATACATTTAGTTGTTTTTTGTTTTTTTTTGCTTTAGAAATCTGAAATCATTTTGTGTTGCTTTGTGAAAGCATTTAATGTTGTGTGAATATTTTGACCTGAAGTCATATTTCCATTATTGTATGTCTTATTTAGATCAAAGAAAATTGTAAAATGTTCCTTAACACTAAATGCCTTTTGTATACTTGTTTCCAGGCAAATCAAGTGATTTGCTGTGCTTCTTTTATTTTTGAATCAACCTTGTAGACCGGTAATATGGCTATTGAATTCAAAATACAAAACTAATGTATCATTTATCATTCTCTCCATAGTTTTTTTTTTAAGAACAATCGATTAAAGAAACTGGTCTGTAATTTTGTGATTAATTAAAAAAGCTGGAATAGTTGTTCCACTATTAAAGATTTTTCTTTATTTTTGTTTTTTTAATAAAGAGAATTCTGGACAAGAACCAAAAGTTTTATTAAATCTCTAATCTTGCAAGCAATTTTTGCAATTAGAATATAATAGTATATAAAATATATATATATATATATAATATAAAAATAATGTAATATGCTTTTAATCTAAAATTCATATGAAGCCTAAGCAAGACAGATTAGTATATTACTTGTACATTATCATAGGGAACTAATTAATAAAACATGCTTTATCTTCTTACCTGTCTGGTGAGGCTGCCTCCCAAGTTCATGGTTCCAGAGCCTTCTTTTGTAGTCAGCAGCCATAGCATCACAGTTGAAGTTAACTTGTAATGTGCCGTTTTACCACTGGATTTTTCCTAAAAATACACAAATCACAAGTAATAAAGTTAATCAAAATAAAATTCTTAAATAATTTGAATTAAAATTTTTTATGAGATTTTATATATGTGTATATATATATATATATATATATATATATATATATATATATATATATAGGTAGTTGCTTGTCTAGCCGCACTGATGAGCTGTGAAATAGTACTGTATGTGGATGACTACAATGCTCCCTGGGAAGTGATATACAAATTACCATTAGCATATGAAGCGATGCTCTTTGTGTAAACAAATTGAGCTTAAGTACTTTGGACAATGTCAAAACATTGTTAAGTCACTGCCCAGATAACAACAGCCGTGTAGCTTAGGTTAGAAGCTCAACTATTGTTTGGGCAATCGGGTTTTGATCTTGGTTTGAGGTAGTTGCTTGTCTAGCTGCACTGATGAGCTGTGAAACAGCGAAACAGTACTGTATGTGGATGACATATATATATATATATATATATATATACATACATACATACATACACACACTGGAATCTCAGTGAAAGATATCCTGTACTATCACGAACTCGGCTAGTAGCAGGAGGAGAGATGCGTAGTATTATAAACTAGCGGGGGTACCCAGCGTTGCCCGGTAGTGTGGGAGTGTGTATGAAACCGGGAGGAGGAGGAATCAAAACAACAGTAGGCACTTTGGGTGAAGGGAGGTAAATAAATAAAAAAATAAAAGGTGGTAGTAGGCAGGCAGGCTTGAACCCGTAACGCAAAGGAGGAAAAGAAGGTGAAAATACTGTGGTCTGTTTTTGTTTACATAACTTTAGTTGGATAAGATGACTCCTTCCGAAAAATGTTTAAAATAATCTAATACAATAAACTATGCATTATGGCAGTATGTTCATGTCATCTTTTTAGTTTTTAATTTGATGTCCAATAATTTTCCCACAACATTTTACTGCATATTTTTAAACACAATTTTAGAAATTCTTTTGATAGTTGCCTTAATTCTATCCTACAACATAAAATACTATTATTCTCTTAATTTAAGTAGATCATTTTATTCTTCAGATTTTTTTTATTTCAAGTTTAATTTATATTTTTTGTATTTTGTTTGACAATTAACAATTCTTTTAAGATTTGTATTATTTGGCCGAGAAATTTTCATTATTTAACATTTTTGGATTGGTTTTCTCATTTTGCTTGTTATGACAACATTTTGATCATCTACCTGCCCTTCTTCAATTGGATTGTGCCAAAGGTACTTGATGAAAGTCAGATAGCGAAATGACCAAATCATGATAAAAACAATAAAGATGAAAATTGTAAATATTTTAAATTCTTAATTTGCTAACATTCTTTTTTTGACACTTTAATCAATATGTAAAGGGTTTGCTGTGATTTTTTATTAAATCGAAGGATGTTTATTATTTTTTAAATTACCATAGAATCACTTTTCACAATCTGATAGCATCTTTGCATCAATTAAATCAAAGTTTGTGATAATTTTATGCAGAGTTACAAGAAATAGTTTTTTTTCCAATTAATGTTCCTGCAAAATGATTTACTATTTGTCTTCAAAGTAAAAGTTTTCTTTTTACATTTTTCTTTAAATTGGTTTTGTCTAGCTCCCAACAGGATATCTTTTTACTATTGAATTTTGTATTTTTAATGAGGATTGGAAAAGGATTATTGCCACAAACCTCATCATATACTCAAGTAAAGGCCATATAGACTATGGAAATCGCATGAGTAATTTCAATCAGATGGATTGATTCAGGTCTGTGCACCTCTGTTGAACAGAGACATCATTTACATTGTTAAATATTTGTAAAGTTTTACTTTTCTTATCAAAATCAATAAGTTTTATTACATGATACAACTTTCAACAAGAAACATTCGAGTTTTATTGAATTTCTTATAAATTTATCTTCATAAGAATATAAAAATATTGTAAAAAATTACGTGTTATAATTTATACAACTTTAGTGAGAGCAGAATCCTTCCATTCTTTCCCTAAAAAAAAATCTCATTAAAATAAACCATGCATTATGTTCAGTTTATTTAAAAAATTAAGATTTGTTGGTTATTTTTTTATTCTTAAATTTGATGAACGTAGCAAATCCCTATCTAATTGATTCCTCGGCAAAATTAGACAAGGCCAGTTTTTAATGTAGAGAAATCCAACTTTCCAAAAAAGGAGGTGCTCTGAATTGCACATAGCAAATCTACTAAACTTATCCAACAGGAGACATCTGCAACAATATTTCACTGTAGAATACAATTTCTGTAGAAAATTCTTTTAAATGTTAAGTTGAAAGAAAAATTTCCAAGTCTTCCTTCTCGATTGGTTAACAGTCAAGACTTAAAAGTCTAGTTTATCCTACAATTTCAGCAATAATGAAGAAGAAATGACCTAACACCATCCATGCATCCAATTTTGACAAGGTGATAAAACATTTCTTTAAAAAGAGGCATTACTAATTTTACTCACCTGTACTTCCATGACGTGTATGGAATCCCAACAACCTTTAATCTTTTTAGAACCATCACCAGCTTTTTTAATCAGCACAACACCAGCAAATCCATGATCCAAATCCCAGAGATAGACTGAAGACACTCCACCTTCAAAGTACCTTAAACAAAGTAGGATTAGAAGATAAAAAATAGCAAAATAACCTTAAATAAGTTGGAAACTTCAAAAGTACATAATTTGAGAGTCCATATTATTTGGATTATTGTTTTCAATCTTGGATGTTATTTACACAACGTTTCAGTTAATATAACCTCTCAGCTGCTTCAGGTGTATCTTGTCAAACTCTGGAATCAACACATAGAATTTCGAACCCAAGTTCATGAAGATACATCTAAAGAAAATCAGCAGTTATATCAAAAAAAAGTGTGAGAATAGAACTCAAGATGAGAACAGTATTCCATAAACGTTTTCTTCTAATGAGAATAAAAATAAAACATCAAGAATTATTTGCTTTAATTTTAATCATTTTTCGCAAAAAGAATGCAATGAAGTTTTTGCCTGATAGTATTGTATATCTCTCCAAAGACCATTTTTTGCTCATGCATGGAATATTATTGCCATATATGCACCAGTGCATCAGCCCTCAGTCTCCAAATGAACAGGTCCCGCACTGTAACTCAAGCTTGAATCCCTGACCCATCACCTCAATGTTGTATCCCTGTGTTTGCTTTACAAGTACTTTAATGAAATATCCTCAAACTCATAGTACTGATGCCCTTTTGGCATAAATATCCTCGACACCCGACAAGCAGCAAAATCCTATGTCTTATGAAGAGCCTTCTACTTTGAAAGTTTCTTCCCTCAAACTGCTAGACTGGAATTCTCTCTCTGCATCCTGCTTCTAACTATACTAACATGCAGAAATTAAATGTAATGTGAACAGATATCTTGCTGCTCAACTCCCTACTTAGAGCGTACTTGTAAACATAATCCCTACTTCACTGTAGCTCATATGTCTCAGTGACAATCAGCCTTGTTTGAAGTGAATACAAGTAAAAAAAATAAAATCATACACATAATATCATATGGATGTCAACAGAACATTAAGATTATATTTGAACCTTTGCATAAAAGTGCACATTACATACCATTAAAAAAATTATTTAACTTTATTTTGTCGATAAATAGCAAAATAAATGTTTTTATAATGAATTTCTGAAGTGAAAAAGTTTTATTTTATTCTAAATATGTAAAATATGTATATACAGCACAAGCTGTACCTATTCGATGTTGCCCAAAAGTTTTTTTTCTCTTTTTTTTTTAAATAAGATTTTAAAAGTTAAATTTAATTACGGAATTGTTTAGTAATTAAATTATTATTTAAATCAACTTGCTATACAACTTCAATTTATTTTATCATAACGTTTTAATCTATAAGACTGTTGGGTGTACGTAAATAGTTTCTAAAATTTTCAATTTTCGCAAAGAATTTTAAAGTCAGAAATGACCTTTTATTCGTCAGTTTAAATATTCCCAAATTCCTTTGTAATTTCAAAGGGTCACAAAGTAAATTTTTTTAACTACAGGGTAACTAAAAAAAAAAGCGGGACCCCAACTCTAATAAGACCCCGTTTCTTAGTGTTTTGTCCGAATCAAATGAAACTTTGGTCATAACTAGTTCATTATATTCAAAACATCACATCAAAACACTAGGGTCTTTGGCCTTTTTTCTCCATTCTACAGCATATGGATGGCCTCCATTTAGCTTTTGTTTGTTTTTTTTGGGGTTTTTTTTTGGGGGGGGGGGGCACCCTGTATTAAAAATGGCTGACTTGTTTATAAAAACACAAATGTATTATGGATATAATTTTGTAATGAAACTATTTTAAACTTTAATTTATTTTATATCATTTAATTTTATTTATTTCAACCTTTGAATAACAAAAAGTCGGTTTGCCTCAAACTCCACACTGGACCCTTCCAACCACCCCCTACCTGACTTTCCTATGCGGACAGACGCCACGCTAGACGATCTGAAAACCACCCCTGCTCAGGTGCATGCTATCATAAAAAACCTTGACACTTCAAAAGCATGTGGACCCGATCTTATCCCAGCTGTGCTATTAAAAAAGTGCTCAGCCGAAGTAGCTCTAGTTCTCTCCAAACTCTACAACAAATGCCTTAATGAAGCTTGCTTTCCGGGCAGTTGGAAAACTGCTTCTGTTGTACCAGTATTCAAGAATTCTGGCAAAAGGACTGACCCATCAAATTATCGCCCCATTAGCCTCCTCCCACTTTTTGCCAAAATATTTGAGACCATAATTAACCATGCTCTAGTCCTTCATCTTACAGATGCTAAACTTCTGACTGACAAACAATATGGATTTAGACAAGCCCGTTCCACAGCAGACATCCTAACTGTGATCTCTGAATGTATATACCATTCACTGGACAAAGCGGGGGAGGGCAGAGCGGTGGCTCTAGATATATCTAAGGCTTTTGACAGGGTATGGCATGAGGGTCTCCTCAGGAAAATCAGATCATACGGTATCACTGGTAGAATACATAACATAATTAAATCCTTCTTAGATAAGAGAAAAATCCAGGTTGTTGTCGACGGTCGTACATCTAAACAATATGATATAAATGCGGGGGTGCCCCAGGGTTCTATCCTTGGACCTCTATTGTTCCTGATATTCATAAATGACCTCCCCGATAAAATTGCCTGAGATGGGTATATATGCTGATGACACTACACTCTATGGCAGGCACGACAGGAAGACGAATGAACACATTTCTAAAGAAATGGCAGAAACACTAGAGGAAGACCTCCAATCTGTGGTGGAATGGGGACAAAAGTGGTTGGTCGCGTTCAATGCTGCCAAGACTAAACTAGTTTCATTCAATAATTACAAGAAACCCTCTCTACCACCTATAGCAATGGCCAATGACTCTTTATCTGAGAGTACATCTTTCAAACTCCTTGGTCTAACGTTCACAGGAAACATGAGTTGGAACAATTACATTGAAGGCATTGCCAGGGCCGCTGCAAGAAAGGTGGGCTCTCTCTACCGTGCTAGAAAACTACTAACACCCGAAAGTATCCTGTACCTCTATAAGGCCACCATTCGCCCATGTATGGAGTATTGCTGCCACATCTAGGTTGGTGTATCTGCTACTAGTCTCTCGCTCTTTGACAAGGTTCAAAAGAGAGTCGCAAACCTGATAGGCCCTGAACTGGCATCTAAGCTTCAGCCTCTGTCCTATCGACGAAATGTTGCATCCCTCTGCCTTTTCTACAAGTATTTTAATGGTGAATGCTCTGACGAACTGCAATCACTTGTGCCCCCACGACGTGAGCACCCTCGACAAACCTGACAGGCTGCTAAATCCCACCCCCACACTGTACAGATCCCTAGATGTAAAAGATCTTTTTACTCAAGTTTCTTCCCCAGAACCGCTAGACTCTGGAATTCCATTCCAGGTCCCTGCTTCCCCAACAGTATTGACGTTCAGAAGTTCAAGTGTAACGTGAACCGACATCTTGCTGCCCAAATCCCTACATAGTGCCCCAGCAGTTGTTGCCCCTGATAGTAGCCCCCTACACCAAAGTGGCAATTTGCCTTGTTTGGGGTGAAAATGTAATAAAAAAAAAAAATCAAAAAAAAAAATCATCAACATGTCAGGATATAAGTAACATTAAGTCAACACATAAATCGAAAATGCAGATTTTTTTTTTTTTCAATTTCTTCAAACGTAACAACAAACATTTCAGCCACCATAGAATGTTCCATATTTCTCTATGCATGTCCAGTATTCATCTATTTTGTCTATTCAAGATATTTTACACATTAATATTTGGTTGATGATAATCATCAGTTATCATCATTAGCAGCCTTGCCATTTAACAGCATCGGCGACCACGGCTCTCCAATGCGGGCCGCTATCCATAGCCTGGAACAGATCAACTTTTAACAATAATCCTGTACAATCGATCAAGTTGTCCATTAAAGTGTGTTTTGGTTGACCTTGCTTTTTCAATCATGGCATTCTACCAGTCAATACTAGATGTTCTATGCCTTTTTGATGGTAAATATGTCCTAAGAAAGTCATTGGTCATTTCATGATAGTTTCCATCAGCAATCCTTTAGTGCATCCAAATCTAGTTCATAATTCCTTGTTAGAAATGTAATCTTTCCAAACGACCTCTAACATTTGTCTCACAAACCAAATTTCTGCACTAATAATGTGTTCTGCATTTTACGAGCAGATAGTCCAGCTTTCACAACCACATAACATATGCCTTAAGAATGCATTGTCTAGCCTTGAACGTAATGATATTGGAGAATAATCTGGAGTAAAGTTTGATAAAGGCTGGTTTACTCTGAGCTATATGTGATTTTATATCACACCAAGATCGTCCTGTAGATGTAATGCATAATCCAAGGTAACTGAATTTATTCACCTGAGTAACCGATGAAGCTCCAATCGTTAAATGACATGTAGGTATGACTTCTTTGCCAGATATCACCATTCTAAACATTTTATTTGCATTCAGGTTCAAACCAAACTTTTCACTCATTTATTACTATTTCTAGAAGCTTCCGGAGATCTTTTTTGGATGTTGCAAAAAGAATGGTATCATCTACATATTGTAAATTACTTAGTTAACGTCCACCTATAGATATTCCAATACACCTATCCAGATGACAGAGGATGATTTCGACATACAAAAGAAATAGGTCAGGCGATATTACATACCCTTATCTTACTTCTCTTTGGATCTTTGTCCAACCACTTAGCTTGTTATCTATTCTTACTGTAACTGTTTGGTCCCAATATAAATTTCGTAATATTCGCAGATCTTTTCCATCAATATTCAGTGATTGTTAACATCTCCAGCAGTGATTTTTTTTACTGTAATCTAAAAAACTGACACAAATTTTGTTGGCATTCTATTGACCATTCCAGAAGTTGTCTTAAAATAAACATGGCAGTTCTTGTTTATCTTTTACAAAGCCACCCTGAACATCGAATATTTCAGGTGTTACAGATCTTCGTATACAGTGTAATAATGCTGATAGAATGAGCTTGGTTACATGGCTCATTAAGTTAATTGTGCAATGTAATTCATACTTAACGGCACCAGGTTTCTTTGTTAAAGCTATGAATATTGATTTTGTTAGTTCCGTTGGAAAATCGCATATATCGTAATTCTCATTTTCAATCTTATTTTCTCAATTCCAAAATCAACAATTTTCAACATTTCTGTATGGACTGTGTCAAGTTCAGGGGACTTGACAAGTTTTGCTTTCTTAATCGCTGCTCTAATTTCACATTTTAATATTGGTTGACCTTCAATGTTCTAGTGTATAATGTTTCTCACCATGAGTGTCGTCAAACAGGTCTCAAATGTATTCTTCACAAGATCTGTTCTTTCTCCAGTAAGATATCTCCATCCTTTGCTTTTATGCAGGCCGAAATCAAGCACAAATTCTTCAATGTCTTTATTTGAGTGTGAGCAGTAGATGACCATTGCTCCATCTCTGCACACCTTTCATTTCACCACCGTTCTTTTTCTTACTTTACAAAAAACAGTACAGTAGAGAACATTTAAGAAATTAATATTTTTAACTGAAGCCTGAAAGATGCCATTTCTTTCAATCTAAACGACATTAATGTATGCTAGGTTTCAAAACAACTGACTTACCCACTTTTTCTCGGCAAGCACTATGTTCATTCTAATTTTTGCTTCCCTATCCTGTATATATAATTAGTCATATGCTTTACATACTGGTATGTATTGGATAGCTTTTAAAAATTGTTTCCAATCTAACCTATCTCTAGTCTTATTAATTCCTCTTTTTTTAATCTATTCTTATCACTTGCTCCCATATTGTCCATAGCTTTCCTCTGTGAATTAACCTTGCTACTTGAACTTGTACATCTAACCCAAGAACTTTCATTATTTCATTGTGACTATACCAACAGTCTCCTGTTCTGATCAAATCTCCCTTTACTGTCCATGTTTAATCTTTTTAGATCATCAGATTTAAGAGTGTCTTTAAGACTCACATAACCCACACATCGTATCATTCTCATATGATTTCTCTCTATGCAGTGCATGTCCTCAACCCTAACTGGGCAGGTTTCACCAACATAGTAATGACAAAATCTACCTGAACTTACTTCATCCACTCACAATCACACTAGCACCAATTTCTCTCCATGTTCCAATGGTATTACCATGGTAACAAAACTTCTGAACAACCTCAATAGGTTCGTCATCCAAATATGAGTTTCCCATTTTTCATTAGTCTTACATTTCTTGCAGACAAACTGCTTATCATCTCTCAACCTACCTGTAATTTTTACTGTCCTCATTGCTTACAACTAGCACAAAAATATTAAGTCGCCCCCAAATCCGTTTCCAAAAAAACTAAACATGATTAATGAAAAAATGAATCCTACAAAAAGTCTTCAGTTTGAAACACACACAAAAAAAAATGGTTGTCTAGCAAGATGTCAGAATGAAAATAAAACTAAAATAAAAACTATCTTTATCAAAACTGAAGAGAAAGAAAACCACTGATGAAATAACATTTCTACTTTTCTATCATTCAGATACATTTGTTAAAGACAACTAGGAAAGAAATTTTTTAAAACTAAATATAAAAATAGAATTAAAAAGGGGTAGAATATAAAGAGAGGTTGTCTGATGTTGATGCCAAAATTCAAAGAAAACATTGGCTCATTGCCTATCCCCACAATCTAGACTAATAAGATTGTTAGTAGAGCTCTTTAGTGTAGAAGATAAAGTTAAAGTGGAAAATTTTAGTTAAATAGTAGGAGTGGGGGATATAGAAGAGTATAGTACAGCTTATATTCTGTCCCGAGCAAAGAATCAGAAGTTGAAAGCTCTTCTTAATCAGCTTCAATAAAAACTCAGGCGGTGAAGTTGGTAGCCCAAACACTAAATTCCTATTTCTGAAATGTTAAAGGGTCTGCCTAAGGAATTTTCACCTCATAATAATTCAATGAGAAAGAGATTTCAAATTAATACTGTAAATCAATGCTTGTTAATGTTTCCCTTTTCTGAAAAAAAACTTATTTCTTAAAAAAAAAAAAAAAAAAACATGATTAAAAAAACTTGTTTTATAAATTATTATGTTGTAATATTTTAATATAAAAATTTTATTTTCTCTTCACTAATAATGCTTTATTTTCAAATCGAGCATACTTTTATCACATTAAGAATTAATATAAAATTCCTGAAATTTCCCCATGCAACACAACAGCAAACATGATGTTGTTCAAAATAGCAGAAGGTAGCTTGAACATTAAGTAGAGCCCATCTAAATCCATGTGAGCCTCAGTTCAACCATCAATTAGACAGACAAAACCCCAACGTCTATGACAAACATAATTTGTGTCAACTACCAGACTTTCAGTAAAACCACTACACTTATGGACCTAAGCTGTCCAATACATGCTAGCATGTAAAATAGGGAGATAATGAGGATACATAGATGCAAACTAAAAAAATAATACTAATCTGATAGTTAAACAACTACAAATCAGATATTGATTGATTTGAAACTAGCTCTTTTAACTCAGTTTTTGCCCAGTACTTGCATTATATTTTTAAATTAATAAGATTTTGTTAAGTATAAAAATAATTATATGCTACAAACCAGAATTCACATTGCTTATCTTTTTTCAAAAAAAATGCCTAAATATTATTGAAGTTAGTGTATTTTTTTTTTCCATAGTAGCCTTTCAGTCATGAAATGATTAAAAAGATATGTAAATATATAATCCGACTTTTTACACTAGGCCTTGCTCTTTTTGTGTTTTAGAAATTATAAAAGTGTGCTTCCTCTAAATGCCAAATTTCCTTTGAAATTTAAGAGAAGATAAAGAATAATCCACATTTCTCACATTTCTCGATACTGATCAAAAGCAGCATTTGCATTGATTTCTAATTTTCTCAGCCGGTCGGAAGGTACAGTTCCATCTTCAAGTGGAGGGTCATACATATTACTCCACGGAGACCTGAAATAGTAAAAAGAATAAGTATAAATAAGAAATTATAATTTTTTTTTCCTTAAGTAAACAAATTTCTAAAATTAAATATGAAATTCTGTTGGGATTTGAATTTGCTTTAAAAAGATCATCATAGTTATGAATAATCTTTGATTAAAAGTTGAAATGAGATTATTGATTAAAATAAGAGATGCCTCAAAGACAAATTATTATTTTCCTTAACTGTAGAGAAAAAGTATAAAATATACAAAATTATTCAGATGTTAATATTTTGAAATTATTTCATTAAGCTGCATTAGTTTTTTTTTAGGTGGGAGATGGGGGGGGGGTATTTTATAAATTTAAAAAAAAAATTAATTTCCAATTATTTTTTAAACATCTTACAAGACATTATGTAAAATAAACTTTTTCATTCCAAACATTTTTAGTTTTTAATCCCTTTTTATATCCCTTCCCACTTTTTTATTGGTTATTTCTGAACATCAAATTTATTTAAAGAGATGAATTTCCAACAGGTTCATTTTTAAGTTTCAATATGAGAATTTTTTTAAATTTTTTTTTTAAAATTCAATTTACACCCCAAACAAGGCACAGTGCCACTTTGAAGATAGACCCCTGACGTACTCCCTCATCTATATCATATTGTTTAGATGTACGACCATCGAGGACAACCTGGATTTTTCTCTTAAGGATTTAATTACATTATGTATACTTCCAGTGATACCATATGACCTATCTAAACAATCATCAAGTAGAAAGCCATCTTTTTATAAATTAAGTATTTCTACATTTCACATTGGAAAATCCACCTATATATATATATATATATATATATATATATATATATATATATATGAGTAGGTCTAGGATAACAGCATATTCTTTTCATTGTATTGACTCGAGTGTGCATCCGTTGATATAGAAATTTGAATATTTTGAAAACTTTAGGTGTCAGGAAAATGATAAAATCATTTTTATGTCCTTTTGTTGGTGTTGTAAGTCCAATATTTCGCTAAAAATAGCTTCATCAGGGTAGTTAGTCAGTTCGTAGTTTTTTTTTTTTTCTTCATTTTATTGTTATAGAGGAAGAAAGTCTGGAGAAGAAATTTAAAAGTACGAGCTGTACATTTTTAGGGAAATATTGGACTTACAACACCAACAAAAGGACATAAAAATGATTTTATCATTTTCCTGACACCTAAAGTTTTCAAAATATTCAAATTTCTATTCAAAACAAGTGTCTTCAAATAGTGTGCAACTATTTTCTTATTTCATAATCCGTTGATATATATATGCTTTTATATAGAGTGATATCGTTCTTGGTTGATTAACTGTGTTGGATATATACTCGAGAGCCAAAACAATGATAAGAATAAAGCCCTGTATATGAGATAGATAGAGAGAAATTATACAAAATACTAGTGTAGCATGCATGCATGCGCACACACAAAAAAAATATTTTTTAATATAACAATGCAGGACCAGGCTTGATGTATTTACTGTTTTACTGATTATCTGACAGAAAAATGAAAGCTTTTAAAGTTTATTGTAGATTAGAATTAATAAATAAAGGAATCTGAAATTTACATTGATACATGATGGTTTTAGAGGTTTTTTTCTCCACCTGGTTCTATCATTATAGAACCAGGTTTACACCAAAAATATAGAACCAGGTTTACACCAAAAAACTAAATAAAACATCCGAGATGCTTCATAAATAAATGCATTTGTAGATTATCAATAAGCTTTTATCCTAAACTCATTGTAGTACCTAAAAAAGTCAAACATTTATAATATTCTGAAAAATAATTAGTTAAACTTTGAATTTTGTGATGTCATATTTTTCTTATGGAGATTTATGGAGTAAAATTTTGATAAAATAAAAAATTAATTTACTATTCATAGTCAACAAAACTACAATACTGCATGGTGTGTTCATATTAGAAGGAAGATAATCTACAAAAAGCTTAATGACATAGCTTCAACATTTATGAATAACAAAGTAAATTTATTACTAAAATTCTACTTGACTTAAATCTATTACTAAAATTCTATAATTTTTAGTGTAGAGTTTTCCTGTTAATTTATTTTAAACTGTCATAGTTCACCTGTGAATGAGGTTTATATTTACAGTGATAGGGTTGGTTAATTTACCAAAAACAAAGTCCATACATTTTTTTTTGGGGGGGGGGGTATTTTTGTTATTTAATTTTAAATATTTAAGTTTCTTTCCATAATAGATATTACTCATTTTGATTTCATCATATTTTCCAAAATATACTGTTCTGAATGTTATTCGATACATTTTCCAAACCGCTATGGCATGTTATATGTTCAATATTAAGGCTGTTTAAAGTGATACTATGCAAAACTCATTTTCTTTGTGTTTTTTGTACTTGTCTTCCAGTTATTCAGATATTTGAGCTCCCCTCAACTTCTCCTGACCTGATTTTACTACAAAACAGTGTTCATTTCATTTTTTTTTTTTTTTTAAATTCGCTTTGTGTCTTATTTCCTATGCTTTCTTTTTTCCCTTGTTTCTGTCTGGTTTAAAAGGTTTGTGCCTTGTATGAATTTGTGTTTATATATAAAATTTGCCATTGTGAGTTAAATTGGGTATGATATAACTGTTTGGAAAAAATTGGATAGCATGTGACATATTGAGTCACTTACCAGTTGTTATCCTAAAGTAAAGTTTATTCTCTGTATACAGTTATTTGTTATTTCATTTTTACTGTTTAATAGGTCTGGTGAATCTTTAGAGTTTAAAGTTTATAATTTTAAATATCTCATTTAGACAGTGTATATGCATTGTCTAAATTTCTACATGTACTATTTTCCACTTGACTAGAGAGCCCACTTATATATATTAGTATTGTTTAGAAGTTAAAATTCTGGTCTCATAAGCCTAATCTGGAATAAAATGTTTTAAGAATGTTATAATGTGATAGAGAACACTCTTTTATTATCAAACACACACACACACACATATACACTACAAACACACACTTACCTGTAAGAATCACCATCTCTGTTGTAATCACAGAGAAGATAATCTCTGCCAGCAATTTTGTCTCGGGCTACTTTCAATGGCTGATCCACAGATGAGAGAAGATCCTCACATAATGCTGGGGCCTGAAGAGAGGCAAAAAGATTGACAGCAAAGTGAGAAATAAAGTAATACATTTTTTTAAATACTTGATAGTTAGCATCCATGCATTTCAAAAACTTTAATATATTCTTACACTTAATAAGTCATTAGTTTAGATTGAAGAAAAATGGCTACCAACATTTTTTCTTTAGACATTTTTCTATTTATAAATCCATTTTAAATTTGAAATCTGAATCTTATTTCTTTTTTATAGTGTAAGCAAAGATACATCTGATTTTTTTTTTTTTGTCATTATGTTCAATTGACCAAAGACAAAATATGCTCCCTTTGTTAAAGCATAGGTGCGCAATTATTATTAAATGTATAATAAAAACAAGCATCAATAAATTTTGGTGGATTGATATTTAACAAAAAATTTTCTGGGATCATCAGTACTTGTTTCATGTAAACAACCATTAATCCTAACTTTTAGTGAATTCTGAGCAAACACTAATGAAAGTAATTCAGAGATTTGCAAGAAAATGCAAGTTTGGAACACTTTCACTTCCTTTGTAGGGAAGAAACTGGAGTCTTCAAAGATTTTGACTCAAATAGTGATAAAATCATAAGTTTTTTCTGATTAGCATCAGGGACCAAAAAAATGAAACATAAACTAATATGCAAGGCAAACCAGATTGTCACATGATAAATCAGAATTCACACCAAATATGGAAGCTTATCTACAAACATCCCAGTAATCATTGCATCTACCTGATCACAAAAAAGTGAATATACTCAATGATTCAAGTGCAAGAGAGATTCAAATAACACAAGAGCCAAAATTGACTGGGGTCTCTGAATGAACAAGTGAATGCCATCCCCAGTTTTTTTTTTTCTTTTTTTTTTTTTTTTTTTTATTTATTCAATTTTCACCCCAAACAAGGCACAGTGCCACTTTGAAGCAGGGGGCTACTATCAGGGACTTAATTAGCGGGGTCATTATGAAGGGAGATGAGTAGAAAGATGTTTGTTAACATTACACTTGAACTTCTGCATATCATTGCAGTTGGGAAAGCAGAATCCCGGAAGGGAGTTCCAAAGACCCGCAGTTCTGGGGAAGAAACTATTGGAGTAAAAGGCTTTCTTGCACCTAGGGATCTCTACTGTAAAGGGATGAGACTTAGTAGCTTGTCGGGTTTGTCGGGGGTAGTTACGTCGGGGAGGTACAAGTGTTTGCAGTTCGTCAGAGCATTCACCATTAAAGTATTTGTAGAACAGGCAGAGGGATGCAACATCTCGTCGATGGGACAGAGGCTGAAGTCTAGATGACAGTTCAGGACCTATCAGGTTGGCAACTCTCTTTTGAACCCTGCCCAGGAGCGAGAGACAAGCAGCAGATGCACCAGCCCAGATGTGACAACAGTACTCCATACATGGGCGAATGGTTGCCTTATAGAGGTATAGGATACTGTCAGGCGTAAGTAGTTTTCTAGCACGGTAGAGGGAGCCAACCTTCCTTGCAGCAGCCTTGGCAATGCTCTCAATGTATCTATTCCAGTTCATATTCCCTATAAACGTTAGGCCGAGGAGTTTAAAGGAAGTACTTTCAGGCAATGTGTTCTTGGCCATTGCTATTGGTGGTAGAGAAGGTTTCTTGTAGTTATTGAAGGAAACAAGCTTAGTCTTGGCAGCATTGAATGTGACCAACCATTTTTGTCCCCATTCCACTACGGATTGGAGGTCATCCTCTAGTGTTTCTGCCATTTCCTTGGATATGTGTTCATTTGTTTTCCCCTCATATCTGTTATAGAGAGTGGTGTCATCGGCAAATATACCCATCTCCGAAACAATTTTATCAGGGAGGTCGTTTATGAATATCAGGAATAATAGAGGTCCAAGGATGTCATATTGTTTGGATGTACGACTGTCGAGGACAACTTTGATTTTTCTATTACTTAAGAAGGATTTAATTACATTATGAATTCTTCCAGTGATTCCATATGATCTAATTTTCCTTAGAAGACCATCGTGCCATACCCTGTCAAAGGCCTTAGATATATCAAGGGCCACCGCTCTACCCTCCCCTGTTTTATCCAATGAACGGTATATACGTTCAGAAACTACAGTTAAGATATCTGCTGTTGAACGGGCTTGCCTGAATCCATATTGTTTGTCAATCAGGAGTTTAGCAGCTGTTAGGTGCTGGACTAGGGCTTGATTAACTAAGGACTCAAATATTTTGGCGAAAAGCGGGAGGAGGCTAATGGGGCGATAATTTAGTGGGTCAGTTCTTTCACCAGAATTCTTGAAGACTAGTACTACAGAGGCGGTTTTCCAGCAGTTGGAAAACAGTTAAAAATAAATAAAAAATAGAAGGTATGAGTCTAAGAAATTAACCACTAATATCAAGCCACTATTATGAATTGCCAAGAAAATCATAACTTACCTGAGTAACATGTATATGTGCTTTGTAGGGTTTAGTTGCTGGACACAAAAATAAATAAAAATGGTGACTTGCAGTTGCTTTTGAATAATGCAGTCTCTCACCATTTCTATGCGAATGAGACAATACCAGACACACAAAAGGAACTTAAGAGAATGGGGGGTTAAGTTGGAAGATGGCATGTTATGGAGACGGACACATGCAACAGATTAAGTTTTAAAAAAAATGTAGGCAGAAAAGATCACACAATTTTATTGAAACACACTTTCAAACTAGATGAGCACTGGCCAATATCTAATGAGATCTCAAAACCGAAAACTTATGATGATACATAAACAATAAGAAACAAAATCCAGTAAAATAACTTCCATCACAAACTGGCCAAACATTTTGGACAAGGCCGTTTCACAAATAAGACAGAAATGCCAAACAAGCCTGCCATAGAAGTAGCTTTAAAAAAGGATTGCCAGAAATACACAACAACCTTCCATTAATAGAAAACTGAAAGAATGATCCAACCAATAATGTACCAAATATTTTCTGGAAGAACTATCTCAGAAATTAATCCTCGCGCGAAAGAGCAGGATACAAAATGTTTTAAATAATAGAATAACAATAAAAAAAGACTTTCACTGGCGAGGACTACTATTGACCGTAACCAGTTATACAGTCCTTTTGAAATTTTCATCTCTATTTTTCTTGTTATGTACTGAATATTTTTAATGAAACCTATATGAAATATGTTCTTTATTAAATTTTAAAGATTTTTTATTCTGAAAGAAGTTTTAAAAAAAAATTAATCTAAAAGTTATTTTAAAGTTTTTGTCCAAAAAAAAATTCAGATTTTCTCATTATTCAGACCTGTATTACAAAGAGGGGGTTGCAAAAAAATGAGTTGTGGTGTGAGGAGAAATACAAACTGAAACAGAGAGAATATTCAGACCTGTAATAATACAAAGAGGGGGTCACAAAAATGAGTTGTGGTGTGAGGAGAAATACAAACTGAAACAGAGAATATTCAGACCTGTAATAATACAAAGAGGGGGTTGCAAAAATGAGTTGTGGTGTGAGGAGAAATACAAACTGAATTAGAGAGAAGGGGAGTTTTAAAATATAATCTTTAAAAGATAAGATACAAGTTTATGTAATGTACATTTTGTTGCAATTTAAAAACATTATCTTTCATCTAGCAATTAATGATATAGCTATAAAATTTTCAATGATTTTTTTTTTTTTTTTAAGTGCAACAGAATGTACATTTCATAAAATAAATCCAGGGTAATTTTTTCATTCAATTTAAATTAAATTTTTATACCTTACTTTGTAAAATTTATAAAAGTGCACTTTGAAGATAAATAAATTTCAAATTGAATCTTATACCTTTATTTTTTAAGCCTATAGTAAAAACATTTTGTTCAACAATTTTCATGCCTTGGATGAAATGCTTTTCTAACGTGTATATAGATAAGTAAAGTTCTGTAAACTGACTCAAGAGGATTGCTTTACTATGATCAGAAAAGGATGAAAACATTTGCCCAAGATCAATGCTTGGTGATCAATGTTTTCAAGAAGATGAGTTATCAGTTATACCAACAAGTACAAGATTCTGCCATACAAAGAGCATAAACCATCCGACATCCAGTTGTAAGGTTCTGCTGAAAGATGGCTACTATACAACACAACACAATGATGTGTAAATAATTCCATTGGATCATTTATAAAAAATTGAATATCCAGTGTAACAACATGTTCTGGGAACATATACCAGAAAGAACTGTTTGAAATAACTTATACACCATCCACTAAAACAATGCAATTCGTAGCTAAATAGAAAATCTATTAAACCTCATGTAATTATATGGAACGAGGAGGAGAAAGTAGCAACCCTAGTTAAAGTCAGTGTCACTAATGATTCTGGCTTAAATTGAGCTGAGAGAGAGAAGATAACTAAATACCAAGATCTTATGTGCATGAAAAGAAACCAATGATGGAGTATTTCAAAAACTATTTGATGAATATATCTGGCGAACCGAGTGCAAGAGAAATCCAAACAATTGTGCTTAAAGGGAATATTAGAATCTTTAAAAAGAACTCTCGGTTGGGATCTGGAAAGATGCCCTATCCTCAGCAAAAGCAAACAGATAAGAAAATTGAAAAAAGAGAATCACTCAATAAAACTCTAAATAAAAAAAAAATACCTGTTGGAATACTTTTTTTTTTTTTTTTTTTTTTTTTAAATCTTAATTGTGATAGTCCCTAGAATTTAGCTTGTGGACGTGAGCAAGATAAATAATTGATCATAGTGAACGGTGGGTTAATGTTTTCTAGCTAGGATCAAGTTTAAAAGACCCCAAACTTTCAAATCGGGTGCAAAATTATGTATTCAAATAGTTAAAAAGAACTAACTAAAAAAACATATCACTAGGTGAGATACTGGCTGCAATTTGTTTTAACATGGCTCTTGTTTATTCATTTTAAAATGGATTCTGTGTGACAATATGAAATGTTGACAATGTTGCTTCTGGTTAATTTCTTTCATACCTAAATATTTTTAATTTAAAAATGATCTTCCACACTGTTTAAAAACGTTTAAATTATGCAAATACCATCAATAGTTCAAAAGTTATGAGAATTTTAAGTGCCAAAATTTAGGCTTTTCGATGGACATTTTTCTTTAGAAAATTACAGACCTCAACATTTTTAAGAAATTTGGTAATTTCGCCACCATTTATTTATTTTTCAAGCTATTCTCATGAAACTTGGCACTCTGACGTAAAATTGTGTGCTCTTTCTGATGATGCAGTCAAATCGCTTTATCATAAGTCATGAATTATAAATTCACACGTACAGATTCCAATTTTTTTAAACTGGCGCATGGTATCATACAGTGGGCGTCTGTTCACGAACAAAACTAAGTATTATAGTGGTATTTAAATATAGCTTTATTGACAATAGGCATTTTCCTGCCTCCTCACCAAACAAGAGCTTAATCTGGGTGTAGCCATTGAATGCCTGAAGAGCATTCATGGCCAGTATTTACTACTCTCCTTAAAGAAAAAATAAATTGAGTAGATACTATTAATCTCAGAAATAAATTGAAGAAAATTTTTCATATAGATTTTGGAGTTCTGTAAAAGATGGAAATTCCCATAGTTGACCAGAACTTCTACATTTTGGGACCAGTTCAACTTGTAATTTTGTAAATCCTCTATCTGGCCCAAAATATACCCCTATTTTCTGAGACGCAACCATAAATCGTACTCTACACGAATCCTTAATGTAACTTTCACAGTACCAGGATATCAGGAATCCTGATAAGCAACAACTATATATTCACCAGTTGATGGTAATTTTTGTCATTTCTATTCTGTTTTACTGAAAATTCAACTATGTAAACAAAGAAATAAAACAGTCATTTTTTACCTTGTTTCTACCTTAACATTTAAAATGATTACTTTTATAGGTTTTAGGGTATGCTGAAAACGAATATCGCATTTAAATTTTCTGCAAATAAGTAGTTTTTCGGATATTAAGTAATGTCATTTATGTTATCGCTGGTGGCCATCTTGGTATGTGTGAGCGCACAAACGTAACCCCGAGAAACTATACGCAAATGCACGTACCAAGATGGCCACCAGCAATAGCGTAAGAAATGACATTGCTTAATATCCGGAAAGGTACTTATTTGCAAAAAATTTAAATGCGATATTCGTTTTCAGCATACTCGAAAAAGTCATTTTAAAGAAAAATGTTAAGGTGGAAACGAGGTAAAAATTTACAAAATGCATCACGATGAACTTCTTTATTGAACCGTCTAATTATTATTATTATTTAGATATCCTCAGTTAAAAAAAAAAAATGAGTTTGTTTTACAGATTCAAAAAATGGGTCTTGACAATGAGTTAAAAATAAATTCAAGTTTCACGATATATTTTATTTAATTCTGAAGTGAAAGTACAGAATAGTTAACAAAACACCCTTCCTTTCCCACATTAAGAATAGGTTTCTAAATAATAACATTATTTCAGCATGGTAGCATAAGTGCACAAGTACCTTTTATTTGTTATATATGTTGTTTTTTTTTGTAAACAAACCACTAAAAACCACAATTCTACCTTAGGTACAAGTAAGCAGTTATAAATACAATGATAATAGAAACGCATGTACTTACTACATTTTGTTGTTTTTTAATGCTTTTTAGTATGTGTACTAAAAGCATTAAAAACAAAATAGTATTGTTTGAAAATCAAATTTGAAAAAATAAAGTCAGTGCATAGCAAGCCGTTTTTCCATTAAGCAGATTTGAATTTCTATAAAAGATAATATTTTAAAGAAATTTCTGCACAATAATTATCAAATATTTACATATTATACATGAAAATAATTCTGAAATAATTCTGAAATAATTCTATATGAAAATGGATGATATATACCGATTTATCATATAAATTTTGAAATATTCTTTGTCAACTTTGCTTGGTCATAACTTTGCTTCCTGTGATCGTAAAAATATAAATCAAACTCCAGTCTTCTATGCTTATATAGCCTGTAAAATTTCAGCCATATCCAATCAAATTTGACCCCACACATTTGTATCCAAACCTAACGTATGAAATGCAAACATTGAAAAAACAGTTTCCCTTTTTACTGTCGTCATTTTTGACGTTTTTTTTTTCATTTTTAACTTGGAGCATAAAAACATTGAACGCATAAAAGAAAAATAAATTAACATCATTGGAAAGCTTATTCTATTCTCTTTCCATTAATGTAATTCTTTTAAAAATTGATCCACAAATAGAAAAGATATAACTTGTTGAACATATTAGGTATGTAATATTGCCGATGTCCACAAAAATACAGCATACGCTTGTAATGCTAGTAATAGAGTGTACATCAGGACACTATTTTATTATGATTTAAACTAATTTATCAAAAGTTGCAAACATTTTGACAAGGAGAAATATAAAAAAGATTAAAAGAGGTTAGCTTACAGAATCAAGTAAAACTGATAAAATTAAACATTCTAGTCTTCCTTTTCAAACTTCTGCCTTTTAAAGCTCATTACTTTTTCTGAACCATGAACACATACACAAAATACCACAAAGTGTACAACAATATGAATCAAAGTCAAAAATATTTTGACAGTTTGCCAAGTTTTTGTTTTTTTCTTGTGATGGGATCGATTTAGCGTGAAATCATTGCCAACATTGGATCAAGTACAATGGTGCTGACCATGGAATTGCATTTGAGCCAAGATATTAAATTTTGAAGTATGTGATGCAGTAAAAATAATCATTTTATTTCAGCTAAGTACAATTTATACCAAAATAGATTTTATTTGCAGGTTATAACTTAGAAAATATTAAAACAAAAAAGCTTATTAACATTGTAATGTGCAAAGTCATCATTTTTTTAAAATTAGATTTTCTAATTATGAGATCACCTTATGCATTCAAGTAGCATGTACATCTTTTATGGATTAACACTTAAAGCAATTATGTTTATCACCCCCCCCCCCCAAAAAAAAAAAAAAACATGTCTGAATCTTTTTTTTTTTTTAACCATTAATCAAATGCTTGAAATAAAAAAAATACAATATTATAATGAAATAAATTTCTTTTAATTCTTTTTTAAAATGATTTAACTATACTTAAAGAACTGGATAGGAATTAATTTCTGGCTTGAAAATTTTTTAAAAATCTATATGTATTAAAAATGTTGAAAGGTTTGAAAGTTATTTACATTGAATAATTTTATAACAATTAAAACATTAGCATAACAAAATTAGTTACAGCTTTATAACGATTTTGCTTAATAATTTAATAATTAATGCAGTAATTCAGTTTGATTTTCAAACTCCTATTTAAAAAATAACTTTTTAAATAAAGATAAGCACAAATGAAAATAAGACTTCTGGGAAATGCTAGAGATGTACATCTAATTCTTAATATATATATATATATATATATATATATATATATATATATATATATATATATACACACACACACATTAAAATAAAATATGATATGATATGTGACCCATTAAATAGTATCATAAATAACAAAAAAAAATCCAATATTAACTGGTGCACATAATTCTCACAAAGCACAGACTAAATGATTCAATTGGTTACAGCATTAAACACAATGATGAAAAGAGAGACAAGTTGACTATTTGAGAAAGACAAAGTAAGCTGTTCAATTATCTAGGTCAGAAGGAAAGATGCACAGCTTTATCAAAATACGACTGAGGTTTGTTCAAATTTTACCAAACTTACCAGACTATTTCATCTACGTTTGGTGTTTTTAAAAATGAACTGGATAATTTAGTAGTTTAAGTTTGTGTTTCAGAATCGTTTTTACATAAAATCATGTTTTTAGTAGTATTTTATTGCTAAAACATGATTTTATGTAAAAATGATTAATAAAATTAAAATAAAAGTTATATTAATTGAATTTATGAACCGGTGAATAAAAAATAAAAAATATGATAAAGATGACAAGAATATTCAATAAGTCATCAAGGAAGATAATTAAAAATTCATAAGATGCAACAAAGTGTGATTATCCCCCCCACACACACACACACACTTTTCAAAACAAGTGTGTTTTGAAAGACTGAATTTAACTTAATGCATCAAACCAAAACCTATCAAATCTTTTTTTATAATCCCCCTCCACCGATCACCAGCTCACAATGAGATAAAGATTTTGATAAGAGGGAGATATTTTGTTATGTTTGTTTTAACTTTGTTTTGTTAAGTCAGATACCGTTATAACTTTTAAATCAATGAATTTGCCTGATTGATCTCAATTTCACAGAAAAGGGGACACAACCTCTTTTTAAAGATAAAACTGACTTAAAGTAAAGATTTTTAGAAAAAAAAAAGAAATATCTGTTCTTAGGGCAAAAAAGAAAATAATTGACATATTTTCTTAAACTTTTCTCCATTTATGATCATTAATATTTGATGCATCTATACAACCATTTAGAAATATTTTTAAATGGAAATATTCTGTAAAGAAAATGATTTTAGGAAATAAAAATGTTTTACTTACAACATCTATAAGATCACTTAAGTTTTTTTCTATTTGTTGGGGTGGCAATCTTCGCATCAAATCTAATGCACAATCCAACTGTTGTTCCGTCTGGAAAAAAAAAGAGAAAAAAAAAAACTTACAAAAAATATGAAACATAACCAAGCAATAAATTTTCAACATGAAAAAAATATATAAAATAAAAAACACACACGCACACCAAGTGTGTGCATGTTTTTGTTCAGAGAAATGAATAATTTCCTTTTCCTCCTCAATTTTCTTTGCTTAAATAGGTATTTCTACTTGAAGCTACCAACAGTAAAGATAGTGTTAGCATTCCCTGAATAATGCCTTGTAGAAAATCTCTAGAGCAGTCAGTCAAACTCCTCATCTTTCAAATATCAGTTTTCCTATCAAAGTCATACAAAAATCTAATTGCTCTTAGACTGAAAACTCCTGAAATCTTTTTAAAAACTGCTTGAGAAAACTTTTTTCAACCAAAGTATTTAAATTTTACAATCTCCATCCCTTCAGTGATAAAAATGCTTTGGAGTCAACAAATGATGTAATAATTGTAAGGAAAAATGTATCACATTAAATGGTGTCAGAGTGCACAGAAATATATATAACTAGCGGGGGTACCTGACATCGCCCGGGTGTTTAGGGGTGTGTATGTAGGAGAGGGTGACCTTGTTTTAATATTATAAAAAAACATGTTAAGAAAAATTGGAAAAACCAAAACGGTACTAGTGCAGAGAGTGATCCTGACGTAAATAATAACATTATTTAAAAAGTCATTCTTAACATGGGGAGGGGAGGGTGTTTTGTACCTATTCTATACTTCAACCTTACAATTGAATAAAAAAAATATATCATAAAACTTTAATTAAACTTGGAAATACGATTTAAAAAATAGCACCACCAAAGCAAAACAGCGAACAAACGTAAAAAAAAAAAAAAAATAAAAAAAAAATAAATGAAATAAAATAAAAAGAAAAAAAAAGATGTAAAAGAGGAAAAAAGTTTAGGTAGAAAGACAGGCTCGAACCCGAAGCATCGAGGCTAAGGCGGAAAAAAAATGCCCGACACATTACCCCTACGCCAAAGAGACCTACACTTAATAATGGATAAAATTAAATCTTTAAAAACACTTGCAGGTGGTTTAAACTAACGTGAACGTTTTCTAGGTCAAACATGACGTCATTGTCGTAGTAGCAGGAGCAGAGAAAATGAAGGGACGATTTTTTCGGCACCCTCCTTGTAGAAAAGGGCCCAGTTTAGGGTGAAGGAATTAATGTTTTTGGCCAATTTTTCTATATTTGTCGGGCGAAGGTTGGAGCTTTAAAATTATACCTATCTGCCGAAAATCCGTGGCCCATGTTGAAACTTTTTGTGACACACACACCCACACATTTTCGCTTTTATATATAGAGAAGATACTCAAAGAAAAGCTGTAAAGAAGTTCAATTTTTGTTTACACTGGTTAGTATTTAGATGGAGGAGTATTTTGGAATAGTAAATGATGTATCTGAAACCTGATCTTAGTGACCTTGCAAGCTGAGGACTGATTACTAATCTGAAACTACAACAGTTCTGGGTCATTAGATATTATCTGGACTGATCAGATACTGGTTGATCTTTGGACAAGGCTTTAAGATCCAAAACCATTAAAACAGATTTTTTTAAAGTCCTACTTTGTACTAAATTCATCTAATTATATCCTTTATTGTATTAACAACTAGTAATTTATTTACAAAAAAAAAAAAAAAAAAAATACCCAAACTACCCAAAGTATACAATATTTGTACTGTTAATGTTTTTTTAATAGGTTAATCTAAGTGTTTAAAATGTGCATATGTATAAGAATACTTTAGTCTTTAACACAAAGAGAATGTATATATGCTTATTGACATTGTGACCTCCAGTAGAAAGTTGTATCGATGATAAAGTGGATGTCATACAATAGTGAAACTTCAGTACAAGAAACATTTTCATTTGATAATTTGAAAAGAAATATTAGAAACATTAAATAAGCAAACTCGAGTAAGTTCTGAAGCAATGCACACTGATTTTATATTGAGTGCTTAAAAACCACAAATAATACATAGCCAAATAAAGACAAATTAAATTCTTTTTAAAAACTTTGAACTGATTTCCACTATAACAAAAATATTAACATGAAAATACAATACAGATCAGAATTATATAATACTTGACAACTCATAATCTGTTGTGTCAACATTGGCACATTATAAAGGGTGGAACGATGAAATTGTCGCCCTAGAAAAGACAATACCAAAGAGTACCTGGATGTGCTGAAGAGTAATCCCCTGGTGCAATTAGGTGGCCGCTAGCAGACCCTGGATGTGGCAGCAGGACTCAGCACCAGCCCACAAGTCAGAAGAAACCAAGGCTTGGCTTCAGAAGGAGTGCTACAACTTTGTACCCTTCTCTTTTCCTTCACCCTAAACCTGCTGGACTACTTTGTTTGGTCATACGTCAAGAACATTACCAACATGACCTCCCACAATATCAAAGCCATCTGCAAGTATCCGCTGAGCTCCCGCCGGCACTTATGGAAAAGGCATGCTCCCAGTTCCGGGCCCATGTAGAGGTGGTGATTGCGGTTGAAATCGACTACAGTGAATAGATGTCAGCTCTATTACATCATCAAGTTACCTGAATTGAATTTTTTTTCAATAAAAGTTTAAAATAAAGCTGTAGTGTTGTTTTCTCTAGGGTGACACTTTTCTCGTTCCAACCTGTACATTAGATAAATATATAAAGCGACAATCAATATCGAATCAATAGACAAAGTCTGTTAGATAAAGTTTTGATGAAACATCCAAAGCCTTTCCAAAATGTCTTTATTCATATTATTCCCCCTCCTCCTATCACTTATCGTTTCATTAAAATATTATTTAAGTCAGCACTTCCTCATCTATTCCTACTTCCTCCCACCATTTAAAATATCCAATGTGCAAATAAGCATGACTTAGTATTATATAGACTAGTATCCTCCCATCAAGAATGAGTAAGGACCCACCCGTATCCTCCTGCTCTCAGCACTGAATACATATTTTTATAATTTTCAAATTATTAAAAAAAAACAAAGTAAAATAAAACATTTACTACTTATGAATGACTGGCATGTAATCAGACTCCACAATATTATTGCAAAAAAATTTTTTTAATAATAAAAAAAAATTTTTTTAAAAAGACAAGATTAAAAGCACCATTGGATTTCTTATTAGAGAAAAATTGTTTAACATGTTTGTTTTCAATTGTATCTCCAGACAGAGACAACATTTATATTATAGATTTTGGCTGAAATTAGATACAACGGATATTTAGAAAATAATTTAATTCAAACGATTCATTTCAAGTTGACACTATCAGAGATAAATGAAATCATTTGGGAAGCAACCAGAATAATATTTGCCCTACACACAACACATTTTAATGTAGTGATGATTCTTTATCACTGAGTCAGGGTTAGATTTGTAATAAAACAGTAATATACAGGGCATCTCAGTTGGCAACAACACTGCCTCTAGTCACTTAGTGGGTTGATGCATGTTGGCCAATATTTTGTAGCCTTGTTCAGTAGTTGGTAGAGTGAAACTTAAAACGTAGACGAATTCAGAATCTCAATCAGATGAGATCAAGAAAACCTAAAATCTGGATTCCAAGCTATAGAGGCAATTTCTAAAAAAAATATCAGGTTAGCTCAGCATCTCACAATGTTGGTTTGTCACCTTCATAATCTTGACAAAAAGAAATAAGTTATTAAACTACTAACATGTCTTAATATCATTGTGTAAAAACTTGCCATTTTAGAACCAAGTAATTGTAGGCAAAGAGTACATATCTAATTTAAACAATGCTGTACAATAAAAATCAATAAGGCACACAGAATTTTCAAAAAGATTTTTAGTTTTATTGCTTCATGTGATATTGTTATCGCATGGATGACTACAAAAATAATTCCATTGCTTTAGTTAAAGTAGGGCAAGAATAGAAAAATGCTAAATCAAAAATGTTCATTAAGAATAATGAGGATTGAAAACAGCATTCCATGTATTATGATGATAGGCCAGTTGTATAATGGAACAAAGTATCTTAATTGTGCAGTTTGAATAAATGCTCAAAAGATAAGAGTAATTGCTATTTATTCAAATGTACTACAAGGTTGGAATTTAAATATCTTATTAAGAATTGAGTTATAAATGGATGCGAATTTGATGCGAGTAAAAAAAAACAATGAAATCGTTCACTTATTCTTATTTTAGATAATTAGTTGCTTTAATTAATTAAAAAAAATAAGGACAAAAAAATAAGGACAAAAAGGACCAAAAAAATAAGGACAAAAAAAAATAAGGACAAAAAAAAATAAGGACAAAAAAAATAAGGACAAAAAAAATAACTTGTGCCATAAAACATACAAGAATCAGATACAAATACACCGAGTAAAATAAAAAATGTTGAAAAATAAACAGATAAATTCAACTAATTCATTATGGGTAAAATTATTCACTGGTGTAACAAAAAATAGTATATATATATATATATATATATATATATATATATATATATATATATATATATATATAATGTGTGTGTGTTAGCATAAGCAAAAACTATTTATCTTGGGAACAAAACTAGAAAAAGTAAGATAATTTTACCCTCCATACACATTGAATGCACTTGAAAATTGTAAACAATTTACATTAATGTTTTTATTATATTTGAAATCGCCAAATGAACACACTTTATTTACTAAATACCCGAAAATCAGTAAAAATATCAACTTTTCTCATGGGGTTTATAACAGACAAACTGAGACAGAAAAAGATATTTCAATTGCATATTCCATGGAAAACTGGGATTTTTTAAGCCATAGATTCAGTTTAGCATATGGAAGTTATTTCAATTTGGATCCAAAAGCAACAAACAAATTTTATACAATAGAAAAACGTTTTTTTCTTAATTTGAAATCTTGTTTACACTGATATTTTTTTTATTGAAAATGCTTTTAACTGTTATTATCGTAAATACAATTATCAATTACTTTTCTTCAATATTTTATTTCTATACTACTAGTTTTTAATCAATACATTTAAACACGGATAAAAGTAATTCCCAAACAAAACAGTTTTGCAATGATACTAACCTTATGTCTATAATTCTCACTCCAACTTTGATTATAATATATTAATAGGATTTTGATTTAAGAAAATGTCCAAAATTTGAGGTCTTAAGAAATTGAACTTCAGGGAATCTTGCTTAATTGGTATCTAATAACCATGGAACAAATTTAATATAAATCTGAAATATTTTAATTTTCAAATGCAAGGTTCTGTCCATATTATGTCCCCCTAAAATACTACTAAGAAACTGATATATGGAGAATATTTAATTGATGTCTAATAAATATTGTCAATTTTTTTAAAATTCAAGGAATCTGAATTTTGCATAAAACTTAAGCTAAATATAATCCACATTGCCCACCCTTATGCCTAGAGACTGTTCCAAAATTTATAATGTTCAGTGATTTTCTTTAAGACTAAATCATATATATTTTCAGTATTTACTTCAACAGCTCTCAATACATGAGTAGAGCTAGGTAGAAAGTTTTGAAAATATACATGACAGTTAACAGAATTTTCCACATTTCATCCTCATGAGGATTCGTCAAGCTATTGTTATATACTTACACTAGCTTGCCCGGTCGTAAAATATGCTTAAATATGATATTTTAATTCGTCCAGATTTCATATATTACTATAGAGTCGTAACTTCAAAAGTAAAAAAAAATATTTGGGTGTTATCAGCTTGAATCTAAACCAAAAGCAAAACTGTAGCATTCAAACGCATATGAACTGATTAAAAATAAACTAAGATGAATGTACAAAATGTATAACGATTTTTTAAATTTTGACCCATTTTTAATCCTTTAAAAACTATTTCAACCAACTAAAGATCCATGAAAGAACGGTCCATAAAAAATCCAATCATTTGAGAACACTAGCGCCACTCTGCAAATTTTAGTTTTGGAAGCGATAGAGTTTGGAAATATGGAGACAGACATGGACTTTTATATATTAGATATCCGAGTGTGGTTAAAATTAAATGCAGCATATATTGGGAGATTGATTGCAACAATGTACACAGAACTAAAAACTTGATTGGGTGAAACATTTGACTGTTTATTGTTAAATAAAAAAAATATACAAACGAAAAGCTGATAACTTGTTACATACATTGCAAGAAGGAAAAAAAATGTTTTTACAGACAGTAATAGTTGATTACAGCTAAACAGTTTTTTTTAAGCAGTAATTTATATTTTAAAGAGAACTAATATGACCTAGCTGATAAATCATTATTAAGAGAGTGATGATGACTGGTATTTGGGGATTGGTTAAAGGAAACATTAATTCTGAAGGACTTGAGTGAAAGGCAAGTTATAAAATGAGTTGTGAACTAAACAGTCTACTTTGTAATTGTATCACTGTGCAAGCAAACCTAATCTTTAAAGTTGGGATTATTGTTGCGGCTTTATAGATGCATAAAAAGGAAAGATTCAATTTAACAATGATTATTTATAAAGAAAATATGATTGGCTGGTTTGTTTGTTTTTTTAATTCCTTATTTTAAATCTTTAAATATTAATATTCATGAATAAAAAAAAGTTAGATAAAGAGAATTAAAAACTATAAACTTTTTTTTAACATTCTAGTAATTGTTTTAATAAAGAGAAAATAGTTTGAAATGATACATTTAAAGTAGACAAATATCACTTTTGAATAGGTAAAAGTAGAGTGTCTGTATTTTTGAGATGAGGTGTTTTAATTTATTGAGATTGTCGGACTGACTTCCTCATCTTGGTTGTTATAGTCACAACGTTTCGGCCGTTTTGCCCTCCGGCCTTCATCAGGTGTTTTGTATCGAACTGGGGAACCGTTTGTTAGGAGTCTTGAAACCAACCCTTTATTATTATTATGGGGGTACCATGTTCGGACTCCAGCTAGGCTCTGGGACATAGTTGCTGATTCTCTGTTTTGAATGTTACTTTTCACTGCCTTCGTTCAGGATTGAACTCAGCACCTTTGGGTAACAGTTGGTTATCTTTTTTTTTTCTTTCTCCATTGTGAACTGTATCGATGGTCTTATTGAGTTCACATGGTCTAGGAGAGCCTGAATGTCTTCCTGATGGGGCCAGAGTATGAAGGTGTCATCAACGTATCTTAGCCACATGGTTGGCTTTAAGGGAGCTGAACCTAAGGCATGTCTTCGAAGCATTCCATCAGGAAGACATCCAGGCTCTCCTAGACCATGTGAACTCAATAAGACCATTGATACAGTTCACAATGGAGAAAGAAAAAGATAACCAACTGGCCTTCCTTGATATACTTATATCACACACAGAGCATGGGTTTAAGACATCCGTATATCGCAAGCCTACCTTCACCGGACAATACCTTAACTTCAACTCCCATCACCCATACAGTATCAAACATCCAATCGCACACTGCCTACACCTCGAGCAGAGACAATAAGTAGTGACACCATTACATACCACCAAGAAATGGTCAGGTTGAAGAATACCCTCCGTTGTAACAACTACCCCGATAGCATACTATCCACCAGACGTGTTAATAGTATAAGAGAGGAGAATGAAACCCAAAAACCACCAACGGTCTGCCTACCATACATATGAGGCATCTCCGAAAAGATTCAGAGAATATGTGCCCCCTACAACATCAGGATGGTATTCAAGAGCGAGTCAACACTCAGACGACACCTGGTACGAGTCAAGCCCTGCATGGAGGAGAACATGACCAAAAACTGCATATACTTCATCCCATGCAGTTGCAGAAAGGTTTACAAGGGTGAAACATGCTGCCCCCTCAAAGTAAGGGTGAAAGAACACCGAAAAGCGGTAACTAAAGGGGAGACGAAAAAATCGGGTATAGCCAACCATGTCTGGATGGAGAGGGGGGAACCATCGCCCCCTATGGGATGAAGTAAAAATAATAAACAGAGAGACCCACTGGAAAGTGAGAAAACTTAAAGAAACAGCTCACATGCTCGGACATAACCTACTGAGCAAACCAAGCGTAGAGCTGAATGCAATTTGGACACCTCTAATAGAGAGAGAAAACCTTGAATAACAACATAGGTTTAACATTAACAAAAACCAACTAAGAATTGTTGTAGTGACATATGGCCGAGTGGTCCTAGACGTTGTACCCAAAGGTGTGGAGTTCAATCCTGAACAAAGGCAGTAAAAAGTAACATTCAAAACAGAGAATCAGCAACTATGTCCCAGAGTCTAGCTGGAGTCCGAACATGGTACCCCGATAATAAGAATAAAGGGTTGGTTTCGAGACTCCTAGCAAACGGTTCCCCAGTTCGATACAAAACACCTGATGAAGGCCGGAGGGCAAAACGGCCGAAACGTTGTGACTATAACAACCAAGATGAGGAAATCAGTCCGACAATCTCAATAAAAGGTAAAAGTATAGTTAAATATTCATTTTTTTTATTATAATATTAGCATAGTAAAAATGAGATATATAACTAATTGTTCATTGTGATGCAAACAAAAAAAAAATGTGCATAGCACTTCTGTAGAAATATATAAGATCTAAAAATATTAAAGTGGAAGAAATTAGATATCAGAATTTTCTCCAAACTATGAACAAATTTAAATATTCCAAAGTGGGAATTTTTCCTAATATTTTTCGATAAATTTTAATTAAAAAAATGTAACCTTCAATAGCACAAATGACATCTACAAAGTACCAAAATCCTTTAACACCTCCAGGTTGACCTATTAGTATTAGGAATAGATATACTTACAGAATCAATATCAGAATGAATTGATCACATATTCAACCACAAACATTTCAGAATATATTAACAATACCATCCACTTAAAAAAAAAAAAAAAAAATCCTCTTCCAAACAAAGCAATTTTAATAACAATGAACACCTGTCCTCCATAAATCCTCTAATATAATGAGGGTATCCAAGTTAATAAAGAACTTACAAAGATTTTCTGAATAAAATAAAAGACTTGAGCAATATAATGGATTTTTTTTTTTTTTTTTTTTTTTTTTTTTTTTTACACACAATAATTTTTGATTTAATGATAAACATTAAAAAAAAAAAAATCGAAGGTACTGCCATAGGTACAAAAATGGCGTTCAGCTATGCAAACATATGTATACATATATTATAGACCAAATTAATTAGCAACTATCCCCCTTAAACTTATCCACTATTGTAGATAGTTTTCTTCACATGGATTAGACTATTTACTAAATTGTCATTAATGTTAACAATTAGCAACACACAATAACATTTACCATTGAATATTCATGCACCTCAATTCTAAACTGATAAACAATCACAAATTCCTAAACTATTATAGCAACCACCCTATTGGTCTAAAAATTCCATTATATCTAGCGCCATCATCCATATAAAATGCATTTGTTTAGACCCCATAATTATACCTATCAGATTCATAAATTAATACAATTCTACTAAAGTTACTTCTCTATAAAAATGTGTTAAATTAGTCATTAAGAAGATAGCATCCATAAATGGACACCTACTTAGAGATAAGAAAAAGAAAACACATAAGACCACATTTGCAGTCTGCCAACATAAACTTCCATGTTCTTTAACTAGAGATTTTACAACTCAGGTTACACCTAACACGCAATTCCATTTTTAAGGAACCACCCATTAATGCTAAAAGACAACCACCTAATTTATTAAGTTTACATATTGGGGAGAGGAGTGCTTAAATAACACTACACAATATTGCAATAAACCTAAGAGTCTAGTTTGTCAGCACTTAATCACAGATTCATGCATACCGCTGCCACACCTATGATTGTACCAATGGTAATTTTACATGTTTTGTACAAAATGACTGAATAGTGGACACATAAGCAAAACAAAATTACATTTTAGATATAGATTTAACAATAAAAAAATTAACTTTTAGATTTAATAACCACAAACTAACTATTATAGAAAACACATCAGACTCTGAAATAACCAAACAGTCCAATCAAACTAACTATACTCGCCATAACATCATATGTTTTGTTTTTTAAATTGACACCAAATTCCCAGCGACATATGTAAACAAAAACATATATATATATATATATATATATATATATATATATATAAGCGAAAATGTGTGTATGTTTGTGTGTCTGCTAAAAACTTTCGACAGACACAACAAAAATTCACAAACTTGGTCTCATATGAAAGCCCCCACCTTCCGGACGACAAATATCGAAAAATTGGCCCAAAGTGACCATCAGAAGTGCGTCAACTGATCGATTTTCTGCAGGGGGGGGGGGCAAAAAAGTGACATTTTAATGTTAAACATTACATATTTTTAAATCGATTTATAACTGCCCCAAAAAATACGGCCGCCAACTCTTCTACATAAAGTATACACGCAGCTGTTTATTTTGGTTCAACTTGTATTTAAAACCCGCTGAGTCATGTCATGTGATCTTGACGTCAGCAACCTCTAATGACGGTCTGAATTTACAATTTAAAAATGTTGTTATCGGTAAAAAAAAAAATTAAATAAAGCTAAACTATGAACTTCTACGCTATGGCAATGTTACCAAAGTTATTACCACATTCAAAATAGGTAGATACGATAGTTAAACGAAAAATAAAGCCAAGCCAAACATGTGAAGTAAAAAAAAAAAAAAATACGCTTACAAAAAATATTAACGATCAAAGTTGTTTTTTTTTAAATAAAAACAGCCAGACGCCATTTTCCAGTCTTTAGAGTAAGGCAGACGAAGTGAGAGAGAGAGATGTCTAGACAGATTCGACAGGGGGGAGGGTCAATAACGCATGCGTCAGATGATGTCATGACGTCGTGACCTGATTTACTTTAAATAGTTGATAAACCGAACAAACTTTATATACGCCGCTTTAGCGCAGGTAGTTAAGGCCTTGGTTCATTATCTAAACATTTTGGGTTCCAATCGTGGTGTAAGATGGGGTTTTTTTTTTCGATTTTTTAAATTTAAATATTGAACCCTGTATTATTTAAGCCATTTTTCACGTAACGTTCGTTTTTCTGTTTTAATCGTTCGTTTGCCTTACGTTATTTTTTTCATGCAGAGATGAATGCACACATGTTCATTTTTTTTTTTTTTTTTTTCTTCTTTGCCAATCAGTAGAAAGAGAACTCGTTAACTGACTTGTGTTATGACAATGAGTGAATGTTGTACAAAGTTGAAAATTTTATGTTTCTTTAAAGAACAAAGGACTACTCGAAATATTAACATATCTCCTACAATTTTGCATGTTTTAAGTTTTCCATACGGTTATTTTTAGTAATTGTCCGTATTTTTAAGATGAGGTGTTTTCATTGATTGAGATTGTCGGACTGACTTCCTCATCTTGGTTGTTATTGTCACAACGTTTTGGCAGTTTTGCCCTCCGGCCTTCGTCAGGTGTTTTGTTCAATACAAAATACGGTTATTTTTATTTGTCAAAAATGTGAAGAAATTCATCATTTTTAGCAAAGAAACAGATTTTAGAAAAGAAAGAGAAAGAGACCTGAAGAGCAAGTTAAGCCCAAAACTGAGTGTAAAAGATGCATGAGACTGCCGCATCCTATCGATTATTGTCCTCACAAAGAGATGGTGCTAAATGACAATACGTTGTAGGTGGGAGACTGTTATGGTGGAGGTGACACAGTACGGCTAGAAGAGTGAAGGCAGTATAGGCAAAATTTTGTCAGCTGATACTTCTGATAAAATCATGAGTACTCCTTCTTTACATCTTACATAAGTTATATAGCAGTCGTGAGGTTGTATGGCAGTAAATGCTGACCCTGCACTCAGCCCTCTCTTGCCAGATGAGGACAATTTAAAAAAAAATAAAAATAAAAAGTAAAATTGGTCCAAAATTATCAGAAAACTATTTCATCAAGATTTACCATTATACTTTACATGAATCAAACTAAGAATAAACAAATAAGAAATAATGCTGCAACTCTGGGGCTTTTTCTTTCATTTCTTAAATGCAACAAATAACAGCCTTATTTATATGATATTTATATATTCATTCATATTTTCTTTCAAACAAATATTTTTATGTATCACTAATTTTAATAGAAAATGAATTTTAAATTAAGCAAATAACATCAAAAATCCCAAAGTTTCTATCTTCTGCTGTTCCAATGATATTCAAGATTTCCATCAAATCTATTGAATACCCAATTACTTTTAACCTAATTATTGTATTGAAAGTTTCCTAGCATTTTTTTTTTTTTACAGTATTAAATGTGATAATATATAATTATCACAATCCCAGAACTGGAAAGCCAATATTTCCAAAACAGTCGAGTTAAATCATTAAACTAATTAAATTTGTTCATTAGCCTAAAAATGTTTAATAATAGTATGTAAATGTAATGCAACTGTAAATTCTTTAGTTAATTAAAATAAAATATGATTTTAATTTAATTAGGTGCTTACATATTTTATGAAGAAAACTATACAAATTTTGCATTTCATTCAGAGCGTCACTGTTTGGGGGGCCTGGATTTCTTCACATAAAAAAGCTAACCAGGTATCTAACTTTATCCCATAGGAAGGCAAGTAAATAAAGACATTACCTCCTCTCTTTTGAGAGTGTGGGGATGAATTTATTGTCTGTCACTTAACTGAAGACAGAACAGATACTACACTTTGGATAAAATTCAGAGAATATTAATTTTTAACAATGGCAATTCTATTTACGATGATGTATTCAATTTTAGAAAAATTCATTTTGCAATTTTTTGTAGTATAATGTATATACAAAGGTATATATATATATATATATATATATATATATATATATATATATATATATTGATCAGCAATAGCAAGTTTGCTTAACATACTAAAAAATTTTCATCTGACGAAAAGTTTCAAAATACCATCCGTCATATATTTTCAATTATGAGATTTGAGAGAAGGGGGATACTAATGAGTCACAAAGGCTATTTGAGATTATATTAATGTTTAAAAACATTAATTATAAAAAAACTTTTTTTTTTCAGAATAACTACATTGTAAAAGCCCAAGTTTCTCCCATTATGTTTTTTAATATGGTTGAAAAATCCTTTGAACAGACATTACCCTAAACTAATTATTGTATCAGATTTCTCAGCAATTAATTTACAGTATTAGAGGAGATTGATAACATTAACATAGCACAATACAACAGCTCAAAAAATATTTTTAACATGACATCCAAAATAGTTTTTCAGGCTTTCTTAAGCATCATAAGTATTATTCATTACATCTGGTATACCAGGGACTCTTCATAAAAAAAAAAAAAGATTTTATTCAATAAGTTTTTTTTTTGTTTTGTTTATATTTGCGTAGGGGGTATAATAATTACGAGTAGTTTAGTAAGTAGTATTAAAATTACAGAGGGATTTTCTTTTTCAAAGCCATGGAGTAAATCCTCTTTCTACATGGAGTAATAAAATTTACAGTATATATTATTCATCTTCCACAACAAAAAAATTAGATAAATGTAACCTGCTCATCTTAGACAAATAAGATCTTGTTTGTTTTATCTCTGTATCTATGGAGTATTGTTATTAGTATAATAGAAAGTTCTACCACAATGTAGCTTACTTCTTGTTTCGTTTTCTTGTATTAAAATCTAAAAACTAAAATAATGTCCATAACTTTTATACAGAGGAACATTGATTTAGAATTGTATTAGAATAGAATGGCAAGCAGAATCAGGTGTAGATCATGATATCAGAGACAAATCATGGATGACGAATTCTCAGGATATCGTAAAAACACTAATCATTTTTAGTTGCTGCAAGTCTTCCATATGGACAGATCATATTCCACGTTCACACATGGACGTGGTTAGGGAGAGTCGATGTTGAACGCTACAAAAGGTGAAACACTTCAACTCCGTGGGTGTTCTTTAGTCTATTCTAACCTTTCAGTTGCATATTAAATGGGATAATTAACAAGTAAATTTGATCCAAGAGAGTGCACCAACTATTGTGGCCTCAAACCAAACTAAGCTGTGTTTTCGTAAATATTTACACTAATTGTAAAGGTCACAGGGCATGGCAGATAACATGAATACACCCCTAAACCGAAATAGAATTTCATCTTTATCAATTTTGTTCCGCCCAACTATATCATAACTTGTGCCAAGAATACAACAGAGAAAATACCGCAAAGTGGTTGAATGATAACACATTTCAAAGAATTTATAAAGAGAAAGAAGTGCCTTCTAAATTTTGAATTATTCAACAACAAAAACACTAACAATACTAGTTATCAAAAACATTACTTGAACTTCTGCATGTCAGTACAGTTAGGGAAGTAGGACCCTGGAATGGAATTCCAGAGTCTAGCGGTTCTGGGGAAGAAACTACTTGAGTAGAAAGATCTTTAACATTTAGGGATCTCTACTGTGTGGGGGTGGGATTTAGCTGCCTGTCGGGTTTGTCGAGGGTGTTTGATAAATATAATAAAATCACTAATTCTAATAATATCTTCTTTGCAAAATGTAAATTAGACCAGATGTTTTGTGTGTGAGCTTAAAAAAATATAGCTTTTGATTGAATAATCTGTGAAACAAGCTAAAGTCAGTCTACCTCATCTGTTTCTTGATCCAAGATGTCCTAGATCGGGGCGATTTTTATTTTTGTTCCAAATTAAGAGAAATCCTTTTTAAGGTGTTTATAAAAAAAAAAAAAAGCTTGCGTCTAACTGGTGTTGTCTTCAATTCATTGCTCACCCTTACTCTCTTCACATGACCACTTTAATCGTTAATTTAGAAATCACAATCTTTGGCAAGATGTTATTTCTTTGAGAGATGCAGCAAATCTGAACCATTACATCAACAAACTCCAGACAATATTATTTTAAAGCTTTTTTCTCTTACATTTTTTCCTTCCTATCTGATCAGTTCATACATATTTTTATTTAAAAAAAATATATATACTTTTCTGATAATTTTTTATATAAAGTATTTTTTTAAATAAATACTTCTCAAACTTTCATGGCAAAATCCATTTTGTCAGCACATGTTCCTCTTGCAGATTCATTTTTTTTAGCAGTTCAACTAAATTTATTATAAGAAAATAAAAAATTTGTTTATAAGAATAAAAAAAACTTACCCGATATGGATACCTTGTAACATAGTCATGTCAATATTTATAATTTTTGAAAATACCTTCACCATGGTTGTTACTATATTCACAGTCATGAAAATAACCGTCCAAAACACTTAATTGCAGAAATATTATTTAATACCAAACTTATAACTGTCAGCTTAACCATGGTGAAATTGTTCCTAAAATTTAAAGAAAATGTTCATTTTTCACCAAACATTCTTTTTCAAATAATCTTTATTAAAAACAAAAAAAATCGGGTTTGTATTACTGTACACATAGATTCGAAAAAGTTGTCAAAAAACATATATAACAAATAAATGTTATCAAAGGCAAGATAAGTTACTTTTCTACCAAACTGGATATAATTTTCGTGTTTTTATTCAATGTAACATGTTTATTCAGCTCGATGTATTGGAAAATTCAAAATGGCGGCCGACTCTCTCTTAAACACGGTAAGTTCGGGAAAAGGTGTTATAAATAATAAACTAGACAAAATACTGTTAGAAATTCGCTCAATATATATTACCGTGACATAGGTTGAAATATATTCAGTGTTTTTTTAATAGTATTTTGTCTAGTTTATTATTTATAACACCTTTTCTCGAACTTACCATGTTTAAGAGAGAGTCGGACGCAATTTTGAATTGTCCAATACATCGGTAAACACTGCATGTTTTTCGAACTGAATAAATATGTTACATTGAATAAAAACACAAAAGATATATCCAGTTTGGTAGAAAAGTAACTTATCTTGCCTTTGATAACATTTATTTGTTATATATTTGTTTTTTGACAACTTTTTCGAATCTATGTGTGCAGTAATACAAACCCAAAAAATCTGATGTATATGAATACAAGTTGAAAAAGCACAGCATTTTTTTTTTTTTACTCTCTATGTAATGTCTTTTTTTTTTTTTTTTACTACACAAATTATCTATGATTGCTTAAAAAGGTCAGTGGCAAAATGATATATTGTAAAAGGCCTGCTTTCTTGATGGGCAGAGTGAGTCATAAAGAGGAAGTTAAAAATGTGTCCCCATTTATGCAGTCAGGATGTAGACGGTAAAAAATAAAAATTGAAAAAAAAAAAGTTATATTATCGTTGAAGTTCATTCAATGAAATGACTGTACAAGAAAGTACCGTTTCAAAGTGGAGAAAAAGAACTTGACTAGCAAATTAGCTAGAATAGTTTATTTGCTGGTATCAAAAGTGATCTTCATATAATGATTTTGGAAGCCAGGACAAAAATATTGGGTGAATGTATGTCGGATGCTCTATCTTCAGCTCGAGCAAAATAAGAAAATTAAAAACAACAATTATACTAATAGGAAGGCATCAGTTATGATTCAGGAAATCTGTCCTTTTAATTCCAGCCCATAACACCGTTATCATTTTTATTATATATTTTTTTTATATTAAATTTTGGAAAGAATGCATACAACATTGATTAAATGGGAGAACGTATATAAGTGGCAATAATTTAAATAAAATTTGGCAACTCATGTGAGGCATACCAGACACTACACAGGAATAAACGTGGACACCTGTTCCAATTCTGAACTCCTTGTTAAGATTTGTTACTTTTATAATTTTTCATTCATAAATAGTTTCTTTTTTTTGTAAATGTGAAGCATGAGCAAGATAAAATATAATCATCCAAGTACTCTTAGTAATGTAATTTCAGTATAAGCATGGTTACTCGATTTTGGCAGATAAAATAGAAAAGAGTTAAAAGTTATGTGCACTATGTCTCTCCTTAGCCAGGAAAGATTCCCACCCTCCCATAGTATAGACACTACACTTTGGTTCTAGCCTGAAAGCTAAGAGAGTATATTTTAATTAGTTTGTGAACAAATGTGAACAAATCTATAAATGCCTTTCCCTCCACTAATTTTCTTGTTGACGACTCCCTAAATATATTAAAAAAAAAATGTCTACATTCTATTAGAGGTAATGCTGAAACAGAATATATCATCTTTGTTTATGTGTCCTGTGTAGTTTGTGACTTTTAGCTGGACACATACAAAACAACTGACATTAATAAAATAGATTGTGAGATCTATTTTCCAAACAGCGGGAGTAGTTAATGAACAGGGACTACAACTTTATGTAAATCAATTTTAATATATAAATTGAATTTGATTAGATTTCCGAACTTAAAACCTTTGCTGCAGGCAAATTCATATTTGATTTGGTCTATCCTTTTCCTTTTGTTGATGCATGCTATTGAAAAGAATAAATATTTATTAAATTTATTTAATTTGAAGGTTAAAAACAATATGCTCCTTTTAAGCATTTAATCTGTCAAATAGAAATTTCCAGCTACGGTATAACTGGAAATGTTTTCTCAATCATTAAATCATTTCTCTCCGATAGGCTCATAAGAGTAGTGGTAGATGGACAAAAATCAGAGGCCTGCAATATAAATGCTGGGGTCCCTCAGGGGTCAATCCTGGGCCCAACTCTCTTCCTGATCTACATCAATGACCTCCCTAAACACATACTTAAATCATTCGTTGACATCTATGCTGATGACACAACCATCTACGGCAACACATCAAAGGCTGTAAATGACAAAGTTCTCTCTGATTCTCTCTCCTCTGATCTCGAGCGCGTGGTTCAGTGGGGGAAGATGTGGCTAGTTACCTTTAATGCATCCAAAACCAAACTCCTATCCTTACATCATCAACGCTCTGATCCCCAGCTGGCATCAATTGTGATGGATGACTCTCGTCTGGGTGAGGCCCCGTGTTTTGACAAGCTTCTGGGTTTGACCTTTACTCCTGATCTGAAATGGAACACGTACATCAAGTCTGTTGCCAAGGTCGCTAGAAAGATGGTGGGATCCTTCTACCGCTCCAGAAGATATCTCACTACTGATGCAATTCTCTATCTATATAAAAGCCAAGTACGTCCAAGGATGGAATACTGTTGCCATATCTGGGCAGGAGCTGCCAAAAACAGCCTATCATGCCTTGACAGAGTACAAAATAGACTTCGTGGCTTAGTGGGGGATACCCTTTTCTCTACCCTGCAACCCCTCTCCCACAGAAGAGACGTTGCGAGCCTATCCTTGTTTTATCGTTATTTTCATGGCAGGTGCTCGTCTGAACTCCAATCCCTGGTCCCCCCCCCTCGCCAATATTTCACGAAAAACACCCGTCTAGCTGAATCCACTGTGAAATATTTCCCCCACTCTATATCTGTGCCTAAATCAAAACGCGGATTCCATGAACAAAGCTTCTTTCTTAGAACTGCACGCCTGTGGAACTCTGTTCCGTCTGCCTGCTTCCCTCCGGACTACAACTTGGATGTCTTCAAGTCTAATGTTAACAAATTCCTAATGAACCGCCCCCTTAAGTAAACACTCCATCAAATCTCCACACTAACGTAATGTACTTGCAATAACCCTTATCCCCGAGTGGCTTCCGGGCCTTGATAAGTGGTGATCACTGGGTAAAAAAAAAAAAAAAAAAAAAAAATCATTTAAAATTCTTTGCAAATCCTAATGTATTAAAAAATTGTAAGGTCCACAAACTATTTAGATCCAAGAATTATATAAATATCTTATGCAGCTTACGACCACCATTTCTGACACATTCACTTGTGATAATAAAATGCTATATTACATCTGATGAGCAACACCATCACAATCGACACATCTGCAGAGGAAGAAGTTCCTATTTTTCTTTCGCAATATTAAGTGCTCCCACCGCTACCAGTTGAGATCGGGTCAAATTTTATATTTTCCTAAGATATTGTGGCTGCACCGCAATTAACTGGTTATTACATACATACATAATAAATTCTCCCTTCTCAAATTCCGCCCATTTTGATTGGCTGATACCTGACTATTTGCATATTCTGGTAAACGATTACTTCAGAATTATACAATATGGCATTGCATTCTGCAGAAGAAAATCGTGCTAAAAACAACTAAAAAAAAACTAAATTAATTAAGCATTAACGTATTGTCATCGCTCTATACAGAAGATAATAACTTTGTTTTTTGTTGTGGGTTAATTTTTACATTAGCTTCACCTTCACAATTTTCTTTAATATGACGAATATAGGTTTTTGATTATGCTGATTATGAAAATCTCATTTAAATTTAGCAGAGACAAGTACTTTTCGATGGTTGGGGATGTCTATTCCGAAAGCCATTCTTAACAACAACAATACTTTAATTTTTTACAAGTGGGAAGGGGTGCGTCAACCAGGCAACGCCGATTAACAAGTCCTGCTAGTATTGAATATTAACAGAGTTATGAAGCACATTTCACCTAATAATATAAATGGGAAATATTTATATTCACATACAAAGCATATTCCAAAAGTAATGCCTTTTATTTTATTTTTTATTCCAACCATATGGATCAACGGAGACTGCAAATAGTATTGTTATGATGCCTGAACTTATGACATAAAAGTTCCATCTCTGTTGCAGATATCAATGATGTGAGACTAAGAAAGCAACCCCTGTCATGGACGTGTGTCAGAAGCAGAGATGTGTCACTGAATTACTAGGAAAAGTGCAATGTAGAAAAATAAATCCTGGAGCACAAAAGCTTGCTCGTTCTAATGGTATCAAGCCCATCTTCATAGCTCTTCAACTTTTGAGTTTATAAAAACAAAAACAAAAAGTCTTTACTTTCGGAATGACCCTTGTATGAAAGGTTATCTACAAGTAAAGTTAGTTTGATTTATAAAAAAAATGTTGTTGTTTTTAAAGAAAACATTCTTCAAAGCATAATTTTGGTAATAATTATTGAATATATAAACTGTTGAAAGACATTTTTCTCCAATAGATTATAAATTTTTTAAATTAAATTGTCCAGAAATTGAACAACTTCAATTATATATAAAGGATATCTGATCATAGTATTTTCAAATCTACACTATTTTAAGTAAATGGGAATGTTAAAATGGTGAATTTCAGCCTTTGCTGCTCATTCAGTAAACATGTAAATATAAGAAAACCTCTGAATCTACGACTACCAATTTCGATAAAGAATGAGCTGTTTATTTTCAGTCAATGAAAGGTTTGTTATTACTTGGCTTCAATAAGCTATATATTGTGTTTTTAAATATTAACATAACAGTAGAAAAAGATAAATGCACTCACATGATGATAAAGGTTGTAAATCTAAGAAAGTATACTTTAAATAATTATTTTGCATTTGTAAGATGGCAATGATGGCCATTGTCATCTGTGTATTCTTAAAAATAATCTACACTTATAGCATGCAATATAAACACACATAAGTAAAAAAAATATTTCACCTAGTATTATAATAAACAATTATAAGAAAGATCAGAGTTCACTAGGTAGAGAAATGATGAAACTTGATTTTTTATTAAGAGTCTAAGCTCACACTTCTGTTTACATGTTTCAAATACTATTAAAATTGTTAAAGTTGAAAATCGATTTTTTTTTTTTTCATAAGTATGCAAATGTTTTCCTACCCAATTCTGCTTTTACAACTTATTCAACTGTATTTTTTGTCAGTTAATTGACAATGCTTTTGTTTGGGTAAGTTTGAAAAATTCATTAAGACAATTTCCCTAATGTACACACACATAATGAATTATTTTGGTACGAGGGGCATTCAAAAGTAATATCTCTTATTTTTTTTATTCTGCTCAAAAGGATCAGAGGGATTGCAAACTGCATCGCTATGTTGACTGAAGTTATGCATTAATGATCTAAAAGTTTCATCTTTGTTGCAAATATTGAATCTGTTATGAACGTGTCCCAGAAGCAGAAATGTGCTAATGAATTTCTCCATGCAGAATAAATTGAACTGATCAACTTTCACCAGCATGTGTTGAATGTTTATGTAGTTGATGTCAGCACAATTAGATGTGTTGGATCTCAGAGTGGCAACAGATGTGACAAAGTGTGTTCTGGACTTTTACAACTGAAACATCAAAAGAGGCTGACAAAAATGCATTAAGAATGGTAATGACTATGTAGAAAAATAAATTTTGGAGAACAAAAGATCGCTCGTTTTAATAATACCACTCCAGTCTTCATAACTCAACGTTTTAGTTTTTTTGTTTTTTTTTTTTTACTAAAAAAAAAAGTATAGGAGTCCTTACTTTCGGAACAACTCGTACATTAGAAGCATTGAAGAATTTGGTATTATATTTTAGAATATCTTATTTCAAAAATAAAAAAAACGTAGATGTTAAGTGGTTATCATATTCAGATGAAATCTCGTCACTATAGAAATGTGGACAAAGATTTTCGTTTTCTGTTCGTTTTTATCTATTGTTACTTGACACTTCATTCAACACATGGTATCAAGCCCGCATCCTACAAAGTTAAATTTTTATCTGGTTTTTATCCGTTATTGCAAACTCCAAGATTATATTAATTTTCTTTTATATACTTTTTTTTAAATCTTTCAAACTAGAACTGCTTTTTATATATATACATATATAAATAAAACAGTAGATGTGTGTGTGTGAGAGAGTAAATATTTAACCGATAAACTCTTAAACTACTGGTCATATAACACTAAAATTAAGAAATAGTAATCATACATCAAGGATGGTTTATAAGGAGCAAAATTTTTGTTTGGATGGATGAATAACGCATACAGACATATCAGCAAATTGAAATACAAACTGTTCCTTTCAACTTACAGACATTGTTACTTCTATCTGCGCATGCCAAAATTCAATACATTTCTTCAAATCGTTTAATATTAAATCTTTATCTATTTCTCAATAGCTACATACAAATGAAGGAGACGCAGCTGGAGTGTTAAATATTTTGGTTTCGATTTTAGCTAATGGCACTCAAGTCATCCTTTTTGTAAACTTGTGAAATCACTACTATATTTTAGGTACAATATAATATTCAATAGAAAATTGGCTCTGTTATAATAAATACGAAATTTGCACAAATTAAAATATATTTAAGAATATTTTACGACCCAGTAAGGCCAGGTGTCTCTCACTAGTTTTTAATAAATTCATAAGATTTATGAAATATTTTTCATTGCATTCAAATTCTTTAAAATGGTCGAAAATGTATGATGATTTTTGGTAGGATAAGATAGGAGATATAAAAATACATCTTTGCCTTATTTTCTAAGTTATAGTGTTTGTGATTTTGCAGTGGTTCCTATTTTTTACATATCTTTGATTTTGAAATATAGAAAAGATTTAAAAAAAAAAAAAAATTAAAAAAAATGAAAATAGATTAAATCATAAAAAAAATGTTTAATTTAAAGGTCTACAAGTTAAACAATTTGCAGCAAAACATACACTGTTTACCAAACTTGCATACATATACAAAAATGTACATGGGACCAACCAGAATGAATACACATTCTTTCACTAACAAAAAAAATAATAAACACATCACTCGTGCCTATTCAATTTACACACATATAAACATGCACTATCCCAGCAGAAACAAACGTGTACTTTATTTCTTTTTTATAGAAAACAATTTCACTTGAGAATTTTCCTTGGACACTTGTAATCTTTACTAATAAATTGTTGAATAAAATTCATTTCATATGGATAAACTTACTCATTCTTTCCTTTGAAAGATGGCAAGCGATTTGGCAGAAATCAGCTTATTGCTTTAAAAAAAGGCCGAGAACTCATTTTCATCTAGTGATTTTAGCAGAAATCTTGACTTAAAAAAAAAAAAAAAAGAGATAAAAAAAAAATTCCACTAAAAAGCCATTTTTTTTATTGCTATTTCACTCCAAACAAGTCACAGTGCAGCATGGATATAGAGGGCTACTATTTAGGACATAATGTGGGAATTGAGCAGTCTGTTTACATTGCAGTTGAATTTCTGCATGTTAGCACAATCAGGGAAGCAGGAACCCGGGATGGAATTCCAAAGTCTAGCAGTTTGAGAGTAGAAACTATTAGAATAGAAGGCTTTCCAGCATCTAAAGAGCTTAACTCTGTAGGGGTGTGATTTTGCTGCTTGTCAGGTTAGTCGGAGGTATTTATATTGAGAGAGTACAAGGGCTTGGAGTTTGTCCAATCACTTTCATTAAAATACTTGTAAAATAAGCACAGGGATGCAACATTTCAGCAATGGGACAAGAGTTGGAGATTGGTTGACAGAATAAGATCTATTAGGTTAGTGATTCTTTTTAGAAACCTGTCTAGTAGAGAAAGACTAGTAGCAGATGCACGAGTCCAAATATGACAAGAATACTCCATACATACGGAGGCTTTGTAGAAGTACAGGATACTCTCAGGCCTAAGTAACTCTCTAGAACAGTAGAAACAGAGTTCACCTTCTTCATAGCAGCCTTAGTAATGTCCTTAATCTATCCGCTCCAATTAATGTTCCCTGTGAACATTAAGCCGAGGTGTTTGCACAAAGAGTTTTCAGATAGTGTATCATTAGCCATGGCTATTTGTGATTGAAAAGGTTTTTTGTAATTATTAAAGGAAAGAAGCTTAGTCTTAGTAATATTAAATGTAACCATCCATTTACAGTCACATTCTACAACGGATTTGGAAGTCATTTTCTAAGGTTTCTGTCATCGCTTTAGATGTGTGTATATTTATTTCTCCCTCATGTGTAATACAGAGCATTTTGTAATCAGCAAATATACTCATCTCAGACAATTGTAACACGAGAGAAAATTGACCAAGTTAGCTGAAAATGCCTGCATCTCATACAGATAAAAGAATTTGTCTGTGATTGAAAAGGCTTCTTGTAATTATTAAAGGAAAGAAGCTTAGTCTTAGTAACATTGAATGTTACCATTCATTTATGTTCCCATTCCACTACAGAATGAAGGTCTTCCTCTAAGGTTTGAGCCATTTCCTTAGATATGTGTTCTTAGTCTTTCCTTCATGTCTGTTACAGTGTGGTGTCATCAGCAAATATAACCATCTCGGAGACAATTTTATCAGGGAGGTCATTTTTGAATAAGAGGAATAATAAAAGTAAAAGGATCAACCCCTGAGGCACACCTGCATTTATATCATTGTTTTGACATACAACCATCGAGGACAACCTGGATTTTTCGCTTATTTAAGAAAAATTTGATTATATTAAGTATTCGTCCAGTAATACTATATGATTTAATTTTCATAAAACCATCATGCCATATCCTGTCAAAGACCTTAGATACATCTAGGGCTACTGCCCGAGTCTGCTCAGTCGCAGGTGCAGGATAGAGTTCCTGTATGGTCACAGGCGAAGCAGCCATCACACACCTGCCGCCAGCGTGCAGATCCTGGTTAAGAGCTTCCAGCTATATCAAACCTACTCCCACCACCCTTATCCCATTGCCACTGGTCTTTCGTATAAGGAAGAAGAAAGGAAAAAGAAAGGAAAAGATAGAAGTATTTGGACTGAAAAAGCCGTTGTTGTGTCTGTTTAGGGTGGACAACACTTTTCAGGAGCACCGCTGCTCACCCCAACAGGGGAGGGCCCTATAAAAGGTGGGCTAAAAATCGGTGGTCACACCTCTCAGTCATTGGGTTGCTGCGTCCAGTGACACACCGTAAGTGCAGCCGTAAGACAAATAATAATGTATGTAAATCGCACCTCAAAGTAGGTGGTTGGAATGTGCGCACCCTCATGAATGCAAGAGACATTGACTGCCCAGAGAGAAGAACAGTTCTAGTCTCAAGAGAACTAGTAAGGCTCAACATTGACATGGCAGCTTTCAGCAAGACAAGATTACCTGGTGAAGGTCAGATATCTTAAATTGGGTCAGGATACACCTTCTTCTGGAAGGGTAAAGCACAGGAAGAAAACCCGCTCTCAGAGCGTTGGCTTTGCCATCAAGACCCAACTAGTAAAAGACCACAACCGGACACCAAATGCCATAAGTAAAAGGATAATGACACCAAGACTACCACTCCCAAGGAACTAGCTCATCACGCTAGTGTTAGCATATGTCCAAACACTGGATGCAGAAGACCATGTTAAAGGAGCCTTCTATCAAAAGTTTGACACTATCAACACCCAGATACCAGTAGAGGACAGGCTCTTGTTCCTGGGAGATTTCAATGCCAGAGTGGGAAGAGACCACAAGCTTTGGTGTAACATCATAGGTAGAAATGGAGTAGGAAACTAATGACAATGGTGGCCTTCTCCTCCTCCTAGGCCTCTGTGCTGATCAGGAGCTGTTCATCACAAACACCCAAAACACCCAATTTAGACTACCAACCTGCAAGAAGATAACCTGGAAACACCCGAGATCAAAACACTGGCATATCTTGGCCTATGCCATAGTAAAACAACATAAAAATGAAGTTTTGATAACAAGGAGCAGGCTGGGAACCAACGATTGTTGGGCAGACCACCGGCTCTTAATAACAAAGCTTAAATTAACAATAAAAAGGAAGCCACATAACAAAATGAGCAAAATGAAATCCGATGGAAATATGACACGGACAAACTTAATGATCAAGAAATGTCATGTGCTTTCCAAACAGCAGTCTAACAGAATCTGTCAGCCTCAAGTCCATCACTCAACGTGGAATGGACCAACATCCGAAACACCATCAACAAGGCTACAAGAACAATACTTGGTTATCAAAGCAGAGAATATCAGGATTGGATTGACAAAAACAATAATATAACAAAGTCTCTCATCGATGAAAAAAGGAAAGACACTCCTCAACCCATCAGGACTTCCTCAGGAACGTGCCACAGCATCCACCCCACCTATGGTCATCTCTTCCGTCAACCTTCAAAGAGTTTAGTGTAGCACTAAAACAAATGCACCAAGGGAAAGCTGCCGGACCTGACATTACAAAGCTCCTCACACAAGGAGGTCTCCCTGTGAAGACACGCTTCCACTCTCATATTTAAAAGCATGGGAGAAAAAAGAAGTCTCCAGGGACTAAAAAGATGCTCTCCTTGTTACCATCTTCAAAAAGGGAGAAAGTGAATGTGGGAATTATACAGGGATTTCGAAGAACAACAAAAACATATTTCTTAATATTCTACGACCTTGAGAAAGTGTATGACAGTGTCTCAAGAACAGCAATGTGGTCAGTTCTAGATCGGTTTTGAGTCCTTGAACCATTTGTGGACATGATCAAAGCCTTGCACAATGGGATGTCAGCTAAAGTGATCCACCAAAGCAACCTGCTAGAGCCCTTCTCTATCATTTGCGAGCTTAAACAGGGCTGTGTGCTGGCATCAATACTGTTCTCCTTCTATCTCATAGCCATGATATTCAAAGTCCCCTAAAACCTCAGGATAGGTTTGATGGAGGAATTTTCAAACTGGCCAGATTAAAATCAAGACGAATGACCAACACCATGATGGAACTGCAATATGCAGACGACAATATCGCTGTGGGCCAATCACCAAATGAACTCCAGCAATCTGTGGACAATTTTCACACCACATACTCATACTTTGGCCTAACAGTTAACCAGACCAAGACCAAAATACTGGCCAAACCACCAACAGAGGAAGTTGTGCCAGACTTAAACATCAACATGGATGGCACTACCATAGAATGCGTCAAGCATTTCCCATACCTGGGCAATATTTTTTCCACTCAAGCTAACTGCTCAAAAGCAATCGAAAACAGACTACAGGCAGGCCACACCGCTTTTGGAAGACTGTCCACCAGGGTCTTCAAGAATAAGGATCTAACCATCCAAACTAAGGTGATGGTATACAATGCCATAGTTGTCTCCACCCTATTAAATGTATGCAAGACCTGGACTATCTACCGTAAAGACCTTAAAAAACTTGAATAGTTCCACCAGAAAAAACTGGACCATCATGCAGATTAAGTGAGACGATTATGTGTCCAACATAATTGTCCTTGAGAGAGTCAATATCACCAGCATCGAGGCCTTGATCATGAAACACCGACAGAGATGGTCTGGCCAGGTGTCTCGCATGAAGGACACTATACTACCGAAGCAAGTGCTCTTCAGTCAACTAAATGCAGGAAATCGACCCTGAGGCCACCAGCTACTTAAACTCAAAGACCAGCTGAAGAAATCTCTAGGTGAAGCCAATATAGATCCAAACACCTTTGAAGCCTCATCAAACAACAGACATGAATGGAGGAACATAGTCAAAGTGAGTACAAGCCAATTCGAAGAAAATAGAAACGCCAATCTAATAACCAAACGGCAACAAAGGACCCTTAGAGCCAACCAACGACAACCCTCCTCCCCCACAATACAATGTAACCAATGTCACTGACTATTCAGAGCCCAAATTGTTTTTTGCCAGCCACAAAAGGACTCGCTATCCTGATAATGACAAATTCTTACAAAACTTGTAAAGCTTTCTCTTCTGCTTCTTTTCTGTATTGGACTTGGGAACTATGATATTTGGACATGACTGCCCTAGTCTCCCTGGCTTATCCAGTACATGTATGTACATTCAGAGATTACAGTTAGGATATCTGCAGTTAGAACGGGTTTGCTGAAATCAATACTGTTGGTCAGAAAGAAGTTTAATATTTGTGAGGTGGTGGACTAGTGCTTGATTAATTAAGGATAAAGATTTTGGCAAAGAGAGGGAGGACACTTGTAGGGCGATAATGTAGGTCAGTTCTTTCACCAGAATTCTTGTAAACTGGTACCACAGAAGCAGCTTTTTTAGCAGTCGAGAAAGCAAGATTGGGTAAGGCATTTGTTGAAGAGTTTGAAGAGATGGAGCACCCTCAGCAGAGCTTTTTTTTAATAGAATAGCAGAGATGAGATCAGGTTCATATGCCTTTGAAGTGTCTAGATTCGTTATGATATAATGAATTCGAAAGGGGTAATTTTCAAATCATTTGAGTGTGGTTTGTCTGGAAATGAAAATTTGGGAGAGAGTGGTTTGCTGGGTCCAAAGTAGAGTTGGAGGCAAACCATCGGGTAAGAAGGTTAGCTTTCTCGGTTGCCATGCAAATAACCTCAAGGTTATTGGATAGTGAGGAAATTGTTAATCGTCCATTATTTACTACACTTATAAATTTTCCAGAAATCTGAATTCCTAATTTCTGCCCCTCAATGTATTCTCTGGTGGTTTCCATATATCTTCTCTTAGTTGTGTTTAAACTTTCTTATTCAAATTTTTATACATTTATAATATTTGTTTATTAAAACATTTTTTTTAAGTTTTGGGAAAAAAAATGTAAATCTTCGGAATTTAGTTAAAATTACACACGCACACACACACACACATGCCAAATAAAAAAAAGTAAGCAAAGTTTGTCTCACATTTCATAATTCCATTAAAAAATTAGAACAACCACATTTGATGCCAATGAACTGAACATCTTTCAGACAATTGTGAAGATTTTTATGAGCCAGTAGAGAAAGTGGTTTTGACTTGAGTAACCAGAACTAGAGACACCAATTCTTCTCAGATGCAATTCAGAGCTAATTCAGAGTGTAACTGATAGAAACCATAAAGTCTGATCCACCAACTGATCGCCGTGATTTTAATAGAGTTTCTGTAACATGAAGAAAAGAAAAGTCCCACCAGAAGTGATGCCTTTGAGGAACACACCATTTCTTGCACTCAAGACAGCATTCATCCTCAGGTTGATGAGCCAGCTCATTTTAATAAATACATCACATTCCGAATGAAAGCTGACCAACCATGGTGATCCATCTCCTAAAGCAATGAATTTGTCCAAACTCCACTCCATAATCCAGCAGATATTCTTTTTATTCATGTTCATTTTCACGTTTACTGAGAGATTTTATTTTATTTATTAATTTATTTTCTTTTTTACTCATTTTCAGTTTAAACAAGGCATACTGTCATTTAGACCTAAGGGGCTACTATTCAGGATCAGGTCTAGCAGGGGACGGAGACGAGTTGAGCAACAAAATGTTCACATTACATTTAAACTTCTGCATGTTAGTAGAATCTGGGAGTAGAAAACAGGGACGGAATTCCAAAGTCCAGCAGTCCAAGGGAAGAAAGAAACTATTAAGGTAGAAAACTTTCAGGCATTTAGGGAGCTCAAAAGGATAGGGGTAGGATTTTGCTGCTTACTGAAAGAGTTAACCGTTTTCAGTTCCAGGATGCTGGTAGAAGTAATCTGAAAGGTTGGTACTATCATCAATCGTGGAAACTTGTGAGTGTAAATGTGAAGTGGTTTATAGCAAAATATGTGACACCTGTCAAAATAATTCTCTTGAACAGATAATATGGGCTAAGTTTTTCATGATTCAGTGATCAATGTAAATCATAAATGATTGTTAAACAATAACAAAAGACCATGGAATTCAGTACATTGACCAACTTATATTGTTGATGCATAACATTTGTTGAATGGCTACCACTGTTGTCAGTTTTCAGGCATATTTCATATTGCCATTAATTATTCAATAATTGACACCAAATTTATTTAACATAATTAACTTTGATTCACATTTTGTAAATAGTAAATTTAGATATTTCAAAGATTTAAAAGAAATTTAAGTTAAGATCTGTGCACAGAGCTTAACTTTTCTTTTACACGACTGTTTAAATGTCAAAACAAAAAAGTTGGGTTTTTTTTTTCTATTTTTAGATGGTACTCTTCCACTTTGCTGTCTGAAATAGTTTTTTCTTCTTGTTTTCACTAGTCTGCCTGTTCTTATTTTGACTTCAAGTCAATATTGTGCCGACAAACTTAAAACCTTATATAAACAACCAATGCTCATTTTTAGGTATACAAAGTTAAACCAGCCTGTGCATGAGTCTTTTTCTAAATTAAAAAGACAGATACACCATGTGAATCAGCGTGGCTTCAGTTGAGGATATTTAATACGAGTTTGTATATAAGAGACCGTTTAGAAAAATGTTAATTTGTGTTTATTTAAATTTTTTTTTATATATATATATAGATCAATAAATTTTCTGGTATGGAAAATTTTTTACTGATAAGATAAAAAAAAAAAAAATAAGTGTCAAACAAAAGAACACAGTAAAAATATGATATTTATCTTTCCCTCCCATGGAGAGTAGATGTGACACAAAAGTCAGAAAGTGGGATTGAAGAGCCATCATCCTAAAGGCCTGCAAAATATGACTAGGCAGCCTCATCAGCATTCCCTGGTAGAGGTGCTTCAGGCAATTAGCAATAAACCAACTCTTTCTCAGAGAAAGAGCAAAGTCTGGAAGGGTGGATCTCCAAGAACTGCACAGGACCAGCAATCAACAAGGAAAACACCATTTCATAAATGTCTCAGAATGGTGATTCTGGAGTCTTTACTGTGTTACTTTCAGGGAAAATTCCTGAAAGTGACACAGTAAAGATATCTGCTTTATTAAAGTAGTAGTAGCAACAGCAGTAGTAACTTCTGCTGCAATAGTAATAAAAAAGATTTTTTTTTAAATTTTTTTAAACTCACTTCCGGTCATTAAGAAATTTGCAGGTGGTTCTATGACTCACATCAGAGATAAACAATTTCTGACCACTCCTTTACAATACAATGAATGACTTTATATTATAGCTAACTGGTTCATGGGCAAGTTTGTAAAAGAGTTTACAGAAAGAAAGTAGTTTATCATGGTAGTAGTCATAAACAATGCATATTAGGAATCCTACAAATAATGAAGATCTATGGAATTCTTTCCTTTTAAATTATTTTAAAGAGTTTAAATTTATCATTCTTAGAATTCCGGAGTACAATCCAACAAAAATAATGGAGAAGTATTTTAAATATAGTTGGTATTTAAAATTTAAGACTATTTAAAGGGGGGGGGTATGTGAAAACTGAAATTTAATATTTATAAGCAACCATCAATTTTAATTTTTGGAATATTTCAAACCAAAATTGATAATGAACGTTTTTTTTTATAGATTAATAATGTCAGGAACCAAAATTATCTATGGTTTATTTATAAAAGGTTAGCAATTAATGAAACTAGCAGCTTTTAAATCATGACTGAGAACCGTTAATCTAGATTAGAAATATTTCTAGCCCCCCCCCCCCCATTGACAAGCGAGATATAATTAAACTATTCATTTCTTACAATGTAAATAAATTCACAAATTTGCCAAAACCAACCATTGGTCATTTATTTAGCTAAAGCAAAACAAATCTTGCATTACTTAAGAACAAACAAATTGTATTTAATACATTAGTGCAGTCAGTTTAACTTTTTTTTCCGATGCAGATTGGGAAAGTTCATATAGAAAAACTACCAGAATACATGGGTTTCTATTATGTGAGAACTGTTCCCAGATTGTCAGGATATTGAAAAAAGAAACTATAGCATTATCTACAAATGATGTAAAATACATTGCAATTTTATGAATAATTTAAAAGACTGTGTCACTATTGCAAAAATCAGGTTACCAGCGTTAGTTAAGAATTTTGTTGAAAACAAATATGAAATATTATTTTATCTGAACTGGGAGTGAAAAAGACAGTAAATCTGAAATATATTCCACCAGAAAAAATATGTGGACATATTCACAAAACTAATTGAATAGAATAAGTTGTTTCTATTTCAATAATGCTTTTATCTGACTACAATCTTAAATTTTCGTTTTTCATCAGTTCAGAAATTTATGATTTTACTTGGTTTGAACTGAAAACTAGACCATTTTTGTTGAACACCATCCATCCCAGTACTATGTGGTGTTGCAATGCTTCATCAGGGTCATTTGTAACAGAAATCACATGTCCTAAGTATCGACCTGTGAGAGTTTCTTTATTCTTAGTTTATGGTTATAAATTTTGTCATTATGCATTTAGTTTTTGTTTTTCAGCAGTTAAATTTCAAGCTAAGCATTACTTAGAATTTTCAATTAGTCTTGTGAGACTAAAGATGAATTTCTCAGAGTGTAGCAGAGAATTTCAAACTTAAGTAAAAATTGAGGAACATCACCAGCTGAATTTATGTTGACAAAAAAGATACAGTATTTCTTACATTGGTACTTAATAAAACGAAAACGTTCATACACTTTTACAAAATTTTCTAAGCCTAATAAAATTATTTAAAAGATTATAACAATAGAAACAAATAGGAAGATTAGTACATAGCCACCATCTGAAGTGGATTATTAAACAGTAATAAAAAGGAGAATACAGCTAAATCAAATCATTATAAAGAATTTATGAATGTAATTTGATTTATTTGATGTACCGAAACCTCAAATAACATTAAACCAAAAACACTCTAGCATTAAAGAAAAGCATCTTCAGTTTTAAACATTAATTCAAAAGGACAAATGTATAACTTCCAGAGGGAGATAACCCCCACCCCTCAACAATAATGAACTATGTCTGAAAATTTGTACTTATTGTAAGAGTGAGAAGAAATAGTTTATTTTCTAGCCATGTCTTCACGTGTATTCTATTAACTGTTTGTGTAGATATAACAATAAAAATAAAAAATAAATCCTAAAGCCATGTGTGAACATTTGTTGAATGTTAATCTTAAGTTGGTTGGTCTCCACAATTCATTCACATTATGTTGAGAATTTATAGAAATCGGTTGGCTCAGATTTCCCCCTTTCTGGGTAGGGTAGGAGGAAGGCTAGTCATTGCCATCTTTGGAGACATTGTTAAGCAGCTTTGACAAGGCATTCAAGTGTAAAATTATATGTCAGCATGAACTATAATTAATTTCATGTGTACATAAAAGATTTGAAGAAAAGATGTTCTAAAAAGCAACCTCTTAAAAATCTGGAAACGAAATTGATTAATGGTCACATTGTAGCCTTAAAGCATTCCACTATCTAGAGAAAATTTAGAGCAGATGATCGAATTCATAACTTATCAATTGCAGCACCAATCATGATTTTTTAATGGCAAGACAATGCTTTATTTGTTGAATTGCAGAACAGTATTTGAGGATCCGTTTTTATTTGGACAGCAAACCAAACTGGACAGATTTTGATTGGTCAGTTAAAAGAAATGTTTTACTAATTGTCCGGTGGGAGAAAGAAAATCCTCAACATTGACACACACACACACACACATATATATATGTAGCAAATGATCTTGTAACATATGAAGAGGAGAGGTCTCTCCTCTTGATTAAATTTCTCCAGAAAATTATAGAAACTTATTTTCTTGAGTTAACCATTTTCATGGATTGTACTAGTTAGAGGCCTATTGCATAGCATTATGAATGGAGTAACAAATTTTCTTTATGCTATGTAAATGTTATTTTTACTAAGTACTATCAAGGTACATTCCATAAGTAATTAAAAACAGAAAAAGTCTAAATAAGCCGCAAACTATCTGCTTGTTGGTTTTGTTTTACTACATATCAACCACTTTTGGGTTGTTTAATGCCGAAACAATAATTGTAATGTGTTAGATGTTGGTTACTTGTTTTTGGCCTTTCTTTTGGGATCTTTTGTTATATTTTGTTGTATATTTTTATCTCTTTCAGGAATTCAATAATTTTTTCTGGGTCAATTTTGTTTAAGTGATTCTTTTGCTACTTTATCCACTTTTTCGTACACGTAGATGCCGATGTGACTTGGAATCCAGCAGAAGATTACGTATTTATTCATGTTATGGTGTTTATATTATTTAGGAGATTTGTAATAAGGGGATTTGTCATTTTTTTCTTTCAGTGATATGAGTACTGATAGAGAATCTGTACGGATGATATATTTTTGAGGGTTATCAATTGTTATATCTAGCACCAAGTCAATGGCAGACACCTCTGCACTAAACATCCAGGAATCTTTTCTTTAATTTTTTATTTTTCTACATAACTGCGCATCCTACCCTGTGTCCATCCTTTGATCCATCTGTGTAGATTTGTGAGTATTCTTTATATTTATTTTGGATATTAAGCAGTTCTTCATGGAAGGTTGAGGGATGAGTGTTTTAAAATATTTATTCAATTTTAATATTATAGATGGTTGTTCAAACATTCAAGGTGGAGCTTCCGAGTTGATAGATTCATGTATTTTTGCTGTGTATATTTGGGTTTCTGGGAGGATGTTTTTTATACGGAGGCTGTAGGGTTTGATAATATTTTCTTTTGTTGAAGAAGTGTGTATATTGTGGCTGGAAAACACATTGATATGCAGGGTTGGATGGACATAATGTAATTTTTAAGTAATATTGTAGAGCTAGTTTTTGTTTTCTTAGTGGTGGTTCGTTAGCCTCCACATACAAGCTCTCTGGAGAAGTTCTGAAGCCTCCCAAGACCAATCTCAATCCTTGGTGGTGTATCGTATCCAATTCCTTCACATATGATCCTCTGGCTGCTCCATATATGTAACATCCATAGTCAAGTTTGGATCTAATTTAAGATTGGTACAGTTTTAATAATGTAGTTTTATCGCCCCTCCCCCCTCAATCGATGTGTGCTAATGCTTTGATTAATTGCATGGTCTTATGGTATTTTGTTTTTAAGTATTTTACGTGTGGTATGAATATTAATTTCCTATTTCCTATCATATATGATGTCCAAGTATTTGTATAAGTACAACTGGGATATTATTATTGATCAGTTTCAAGGTAGGGTCGCGACGGAACTTTTGTAGTTTATAGAAATGTATGCATTTTGTTTTCTCTTCTGGAAATTTGAATTTATTTTCAATGGCCCATTAATTTATCTTATTTAAACAAAGTTGGAGTTTGTGTTCAACTGTTTGTATATATTTTGATTGATAGTATATGAATAGGTCATGTACATATAGAGCATAGTTGATTCTTGGGTCTATGTTTTTTATGATATTACTTATTTTTGTATTGAAGCGGGTGATAGATAGGATGCTTCCTTGGGGGATACCCATTTCTAGTTCTTTTGGGACTAAAAGTATGTTGTCCATCTTGAAGAGTATCATTTAAAAAGTTGCTGATAAATTCTGGCATTCTGCTTTTAAGTCCTAGTTCATGCAGGTCTCTTTTGATGCCATATTTCCAAGTAGTGTCATGCTTTTTCGAGATAAAAAAAATATTGCTATTAGGTGTTCCTTCTTGGGAAATACTTCCCTTATGCTTGTTTCAAATCTTAAGTGGCCGACGGGACTCCTTTTTCTGAAACCTAACTGAAGTTCTGTAATCAAGTTTTTGTTTTCTAAGAACCAAATCAATCTTTCGTTAACCATGGGCCAGTAGTTTATTGTATCTGTATGATCTTTATTTTGGTTTAGGTATTAAGATCACTATAGACTGCTTGTAGTTTTTTGGGATATTGTTATTTATCCATATTTCATTATATATTCGTAATAAGTAGTCCAGAGATGGCTTTGGTAGTTTTTTTTTTAAGAAATTGATAATGATTTCATCAGAGCCAACTGCTGTATCATGAGATTTGTGTATTGCTTCTTTTAGTTCTGTATTATTGAATGGTCGGTTGTACTTTTCTTCATTTTTTGATTTGAAGATTTTCATAATGTTAGAGGTCTATTGCTGATAATGTTCCTGTCACTGGATGGAGGTACATGTTCTTTGTTATTGAGTAAGCATAACTGGTTTTGGTTGATTATTTTTTTTAATGATTTGGCCTCTAGTTTTTTTGTTTTTTTTTACTGCTCTATAGTTTATTATAGCTATTAAAGTTACCCATCAATAAAAAAGGTTTTAGTATTTGTTAGATTAGATTATTCAGTTCTATTTCATCTATTGTTTCATTCAGTGGTATATAAAATGAGCAGAGGCTTATTGCTTTGTGTAGTTGTGGTTATTGCAATGGCTTGCATGTTTGTTTTTAAGTTTACTGCGTCATGTGAAATATTTTTATTCATGAGTAATGATGATCCACTAGTGGCTAGGTTTTGTTTATGTAGTTGTATATTGAGTAATGTTTTATGTTTTGTTTATGTAGTTGTATATTGAGTAATGTTTTATGTTTTGTTTATGTAGTTGTATATTGAGTAATGTTTTATATTAATTCTGTTATTTTCTTTTAAGTGTGTTTCTTGTAGGCAAATTATTGCAGGACGAAGGTTTTTGATGCGGAATATTATTTCTTCAATATTCATTTTTAGGCTTCTTATATTCCATTGTAGTGTTTTATTAGCCATAGTTTATGTTTCCGTTTCTTGTTTTGGATTGTTGATGTTGCTGTCAACTTCCATGGTTTCAGTAGTTTCTTGCTTATTTTTTGTTTTTGTTTGTGATGTGTTGGGAGGTTTTGGTGCTTGCTTGGTTTCATTTTTTTTTTTTCTTGGACCGGCGAGTCTTTGTTCCTGCATGTGTTAAGGATTTGTAGAGATTCTATTTCTGTTTGTTTTGATGCTATTGTTTTGATCTATTTAGATCAAATTTTTGGTTTATTTTAGAGTAGGTGTTCATGTTATCTGTGATTTTTTTTTTTTTTTTTTTTTTTTACAGTGATCACCACTTATCAAGGCCCGGAAGCCACTCAGGGATAAGGGTTATTGCAAGTACATTACGTTAGTGTGGAGATTTAATGAAGTGTTTACTTAAGGGGGCGGTTCATTAGGAATTTGTTAACATTGGACTTGAAGACATCCAAGTTGTAGTCCGGTGGGAAGCAGGCAGACGGAACAGAGTTCCACAGGCGTGCAGTTCTAAGAAAGAAGCTTTGTTCATGGAATCAGCGTTGTTATTTAGGCACAGATATAGATTGTAGGTTTTAACTGCTTTGGGTGTTATTTTTGTAAAAATTACCCTTTAATAAGATGGAGATAGTTTTGTTGTCTACTTCTTCCAGAATAATGAATCTCAAGAAGTTTTTCCTATTTTTAGTGCAAGGTCTTTTGGTTGGTTTTGTTGTCATGAATGTTTTTTTTAAATATCATTATCCCTGCTCTCCATCCACTGCGGAGTCCAATTTAATGGGAAATATGAGGAGGGGTCGCCACCCATGGCCATTGAGGGACTTTTACTCTCTGTAGGGGGGACAGTCAGCATATTCTGATGCCCTACTGACTGGGTCAGAAAAGGTGGTAAAAGAAAGGAAAATGGGGTAGGGATAGGGGAATGTTGCTTTTTGCTTTGCAAAACATGATTAAGCTTTGCAAAGAGATAAAGTGATAAAAATTTTGATGTACAGTGCATTTGAATCAGGATTTTTTGTTTGTTTTTGTTTTACGGCATATCAACCCTTTTCGAGTTATTAAATGCCGAATCCAGTGATTTTGAAGAACAATGTGTTTTAATAGAATATATTTGGGGTTTTTTTTTTCAAGTCGGTTTCTATTTAACCCATAGTTGGGACCCTAACAGGTACTACCACACCGGGTCAGAGTGGACCTGGAAGCAATGGTAATTAAAGGGTGGCTCCACACTCCCCAAAGCCCGCAAGCTGGGGCCTCACCACTGGATATAGTTTAAGATCATATCCAGGACCTTTGAATCAGGAAGTCAATATCTTCAGCCCAAACTGTCTGCAATGTTGCATCCCTGTGCTCGTTTTACAAGTACTTCAATGGAATATGTTTTGATGAACTTGTTGCTCTGGTGCCCTCCTGCAACGTAAATACACCAACAATCAGCTAAATCTCATACCTTCACCATGTAGATCCTCAGATGCTGGAAAGCTTTCTACTCAAACAGTTTCTTTCCTCAAACTGCTTAAGTTTAGAATTCCCTCCCTGTTCCAACATGCAGAAATTCAAATGCAATGTGAACATCTCACTGTATAACTCCTTGCTTAGGATGACCCCTAATTCACAGTAGTCCTCTACATCTTAGTGGCAATGTACCTTGTTTTAGGGTGAATAAAAGTAAAAGAAAACAAAATGAAAAATTATAGAACAATAGAATTGTATAATTTAGTTATGTTTGTTTGTTTGTTTGTTCTGTTTTACGGCATATCAACCACTTTGGGGTCATTTAATGCCGAAAGGTTTGTTATGTTGTGTTAAATATTGGTTTGTTCTTCTTAAGGTTTTTCTTTTTTTTGGGGGGGGGGTCTTTCCTTATATTTTTGAGTATATTTTAGTTTCTTTCAGAAAATTGATAATTTTTTGGGGATCAATCTTGTTTAATATTGTTTTCAGATTTTTTTCTTGGTAATACTTTGTTCGGATTTGTTCAAGGTCAATGCAGTTTGTCAGTGTATGGTGTATTGTGTAGGGTTCTTGACACGTTATACAGTTTGGTGTCTCCTCCCCTTTTAGTAGATGTGAGTGGGTGATGTGAGTGTGACCTATTCGCAGTCTGGTCATTACTACCTCTTCCTTTCTTGTTAACTTTTTGGTGTTTCTCGTTCCAATATTTGGTGTTATTTGGAATAGTTTGTTTTTGGTGCATGAGCTCCAGTTTTCTTGCCATTTTCTCTTCAAAAATGTGTTTATTTTAGTCTTTAGGTCTGTATAGGGGATTTTTCCACTTATGTGGTTTTGTTGCAGAGTTTCCTTTGCTGCCTTATCTGCTTGTTCATTCATGTATATGCCGATATGGCTTGGTATCCAGCAAAAGATAATGTTTTTTTTCATGGTTATGGCATCTATTTTGTTTAGCAATTTTGTAATAAGTGGGTTTGTCATTTTTTTTTCTTTTAGAGATATGAGTATTGAAAGTGAGTCAGTAAATATGATATATTTTTGATGGTCATCATTGGTTATTATATTCAGTGCCGAATCTATGGCTGTTGCTTCTGCGCTGAAAATAGAAGATTCGTTTGGGAGCCTTTTCTTTAGTTTTATTTTTTTGTGGATGGCTGCGCATCCTACTTTATCTCCATCTTTTGATCCGTCAGTGTAAATTTGTGTATATTCTTTGTATGTATTCTGGATGATAAGTAGTTCTTCATGGAAGGTTGATGGGTGGGTTTTCGTTTTGGGATATTTATTTAATTTTAATATTATGTGTGGTTGTTTGATCATCCAGGGTGGAGTTTTTGATTTGTTATATTTATGTATTTTTGTAATGTCCATTTGGGCTTCTGTGAGAAGGTTTTTTATCCGGAGGCTGTAGGGCTTGATGATATTTTCTTTCTTGTTGAAGAGATGTGTGTATTGTGGGTGGAGGGTACATTGGTATGCAGGATTTGTTGGACACGATACCAGCTTTAGGTAATATTGTAGCGCTAACTTCTGTCGTCTTAGAATCAGTGGAGGCTCATGGGCCTCTATATAGAGGCTTTCTACTGGAGAGGTTCTAAATGCTCCCAAGGCTAATCTTAATCCTTGATGATGGATTGTATTTAGTTCTTTTATGTAGGACTTCCTTGCTGCTCCATAGATGAAGCATCCATAGTCCATTTTAGATCTGATTAGAGTTTGGTATAATTTCAATAATGTGACTTTGTCTGCACCCCAATCGGTGTGTGCTAGGACTTTGATCAATTGCATTGTCTTTTGGCATTTTGCTTTTAAATATTTTATATGCGGTATAAAGTTCAATTTTTTATCGAATATAATACCTAAATATTTATGTTGGTCGGTGAGTGGGATGTTCTTGTTATCCAGTTTCAGGTTGGGGTCGTGGTGGAATTTTCGTAATTTGCAAAAGTGGATGCATTTAGTTTTTTCCTCTGAGAATGTAAATCCATTTTCTATGGCCCATTTGTTTATTTTATTCAGACAGAGTTGTAGTTTGCGTTCGGCTGTTTGTATATATTTAGATTGGTAGTATATAAGTAGGTCGTCCACGTATAGGGCGTTTTCAATTCCTGGGTCTATGTTTTTTATGATATTGTTTATTTTAATGTTGAAGAGGGTGACAGACAGGATACTGCCTTGGGGGACCCCCATTTCTTGATCTTTTTGGACTGAATAAGTGTTGTCCATCCGTACTTGGAAGTTTCTATTTGTTAAGAAATTTCTGATAATTTCTGGCATTCTACCCCTAAGTCCTAGTTCATACAGGTCTTTTTGGATTCCGTATTTCCAAGCGGTGTCATACGCCTTTTGCATGTCAAAAAAAATTGCTATTAGATGTTCTTTTTTTGCAAATGCTTCTCTTATGCGTGTTTCCAGTTTTATTAAGTGATCGGTGGGGCTTCTATTTTTCCTGAAACCCGACTGGCTTTCTGTAATTAGATTTTTGCTTTCCAAGTACCAATTTAACCTTTCGTTAATCATTCTCTCAAAAGTTTTGCACAAACAACTAGTTAGTGCAATGGGTCGGTAGTTTGTTGGGTTTGTATGGTCTTTTTTTGGTTTGGGTATTGGGATTACTGTTGCCTGCTTCCAGTTTTTTGGAATGTTGTTAGTTATCCATATCTCATTGTAAATTTGTAATAAGTAGTCCAGTGATGGTTTTGGTAGTTTTTTGAGGAATTGATAATGGATCTCGTCGGGGCCGACTGCTGTATCGGGAGATTTGTTTATTGCCTCCTCTAGTTCTGCACTGTTGAATAATTGATTGTAGTTTTCTTCATTTTTTGATTTGAAGTTTATTTTTATTTTTTCTTCATTTTTCTTTATAGCTTGGAATTTTTTATTTTGGTTTTTTGATGATGAGTTCATTGAGAATTGTTCTGCTAATTTATTTGCGATATTTTGTTTGTCGGTAATCTTTGTGTTGTCGCATATAAGGTGTTTAATAGGGTTCTTTGTATTTTTTCCTGCTATTTTTCTGACCATCTCCCATACTTTTTTGGGTTTTGTGTTTTGATTAATTTTTGTTACATAGTCTTTCCACGAGTTCCGTTTTGATTCTTTGATAGTTTTCCGTGCTTTGGCTTTGCTGTTTTTATAGGTGTCCAAATTTTCTTTCGTTGGACTGTTTTTGAATTTCCTTAGGTTTGCACGTCTGGCTCTTATAGCTTCTTTGCATTCTTTATTGTACCAGGGTTTGTTATATTTTGTAGTAGTGGAACTTTTTGGTATGTTCTCCTCGGCTATTGTGAGTAGGGTGTTGCTGAAATATGTGATGTGTTCTAAGTCAGGATTCGCTTCAGGTATTAATCTGTATTGACATGTATTTTGGAAATTTTCCCAATTTGCCTTTTGTAAATTCCAGCGGGGTGTTTTGTCTTCTGGCTTGGGATTCTCGTTTTCTATTATGATTGGGAAGTGGTCACTTCCGCATGTATCCTTATGTGTTCTCCAGCTATAATCCATGTATATAGTTGGGTCACATAGTGTTATATCGATTGCTGATAGGGTTCCCGTTGGTGGGTGCATATATGTATTCTCTTTGTTGTTGAGTAGGCATAGATCATTTTGGTTAATTATTTTTTCTATGGTTTGGCCTCTTTTGTTGTTTTTTTTACTGCCCCACCATATATTGTGACTATTGAAGTCTCCCAACAGTAGAAAAGGTTTAGGTAGTTGTTTGATTATATTGTTTAATTCTGTTTCGTTTATTGTTTCATTTGGTGGTATATAGAGTGAGCATAGGGTTACTGTTTTGTGTAGTGTTGCAGTTATTGCAACAGCTTGCATATTTGTTTTTAAGTTCACTTTGCTGTGTGGAATGTTTTCGTTTATCAGTATTGATGATCCACCGGTGGCTTTGCATGATAATTTGTTTATGTGGTTGTATATTGAGTAGTGTTTTATGTTAATTTTGTCATTTTCTTTTAAGTGTGTTTCCTGTAGGCAAATTATTGCAGGACATAAGGATTTGATAAGTATTTGCATTTCTTCGATATTAATTTTTAATCCTCTTATGTTCCACTGTAGGATTTTGTTAGTCATGGTTTATATTTTCTTTTGGTTTTGGACTGTTGGTGTTTATGTCTACGTCCATAGTTTCGATGTTAGTTTGGGTGTTTCTTTTGGAAGTGGATGGTCTGTTTCTTGTTTCTGGTGAGAGGCTTTTTTTGGGTTTTGGTCTGGGACTTTTAGATTTACTTTGTCTTGACTGTCTTTTTTGGCTACCAGTTTCAACTAGTTCAAATTTATTTTCATTTTCAATTAATACTAATTCTGTTTTTTGTTTGTCATTTTGTTTTTGGGGGGTAGTTTTTTTGTTGTTCTGTTCTATTTCCATTTTTTCTGTTGTTGTGTGTTTATTTTTAACATGTTTTTGTCCTTGTTAGTGACTTGGATCTTTCACGTTTTGATAATTGAGGAGGTTTCATTTCTTTAGAGATTGATTCCTCAATATTGATGGAAGTTTTTCTGATTTCCTTTGTTTCGTTTTCTTTTATACTGGGTTGTTCGTTTCTGACTTTTATTTGGCTGCTAGAATTTATTTTCAGTTCTGATAAAAAAGATTTTAATTCTTCAAGTATGTTCTTTAGTTCTTTTGCTAGGTTTGCAATTTCTGGAGCAAGGTTTAGTTCATTGTAGTTGTACATTTTGTTTGCTTGTTGGGTTATTGTGGCATATGAGTTTTTGGTGCGATTTGTGACTTCTTTGCGGGCTTCTTGGAAGGTTATATTTTTTTGATATTTGATTGTTATTATTTCCTTCTCTTGCTTATATATTTTGCACTGTTTTGAGTGAGAGTGGTGCTCTTCTTGACAGTTTGTGCATTTGGTTTTATTTGGACAGTCTTCTTCATCGTGGTCTGGGTTTTTTTCACTGCAGTTTCCACATGTGAAGAATCTTAGACATTGGTCTTTATTATGTCCAAACTTTTGGCAGTTGTAGCATTGTAAAGGTTTTGGAATGTATTGTTCTATTTTCGTTCTTTCATAACCTATATTGATGGTCTCTGGTATTTGAGGATAATTGAATGTTAATATATAAGTGTTTGTATATATTACCTCTCCTTTTTTTTTAAATGTGATTCTTTTTACATCTGTGACCCCTTGGCTTTTTAGTTCTGTTTTGATTTCTTCTGTTGTGCAGACGGAGATTTCCTGGTTTTTTATGACTCCTTTGGAGTAGTTTAGTGTTTGGTGTGGATAAGCTTTGATGTTTGTTTCATGCAATTTTTGTAGTTGAAGTAGAGTTTTGGCCTGTTTTTTATTTTGTACTTCTACCAATATGGTACCATTCCTTAATTTTTTGACATTTTTAGGTGTTATTTTGCTTGATATTACCTTTTGGATAATGAAGGGTGACATTTTAGTTAACGGTATATTAGACGTTGCTTCTAGCACGATGAATCTTGGAAAGTTTGTATCTTCATTGTCGCTGTCAGAGTCTATTTCTGTGTGTGGTCTCTTGGATTTTTTGGCATTCATAATAATTTTTGAAAAATTCATCAGCCATGCTCCCCACCCTCCTCGGAGCCCCTTATGGGGAAGAACTATGAGGGGGTAAATCCCATTCGCCTCGGTTCTCCAGGGCTACATAGCTGGTATACTCAAACATGGGGAGGTTTCCAAGCATTCACAATATATGGTTATGCCCACCCAAGTATGGGATTTCCCTGTATTTTTATTATTCCTGATGGTTACCTTTTTCCCAGCTTGATTGACCCTTCAGCCATCGCTTATTAACTCAGTTTATTGTTTATGTTGAGTGTTAGTGTGTTTTTGTTTGGATTGTCTGAATTAGTGCTTGTCATGACCAACCGATTGATTGGATCGGGCCTATCCAACCTCCCGTCTAGCCTAGTAAGGGCCAAAGTGGTGTGTTGTAGTATCATGTTATTATTTCCTAGGCATGTTCCACTCAACCACCAGGATCCCGTTCTTAATGCATTACGGGTTGCCACCAACGGTCAACTGGTGGTCCCATTGAAGGATTTTTACCCTCTGCAGGGGGGCAGTTGGTATGTTCTATCGCCCTACCAACTAGGCAAAAAAAAAAAAAAAAAAAAAAAAAAAAAAAAGGGGTGAGGAGGTGAAGGAAAAAGAAAACGAGGGAGGGGAAGGGGAGGAGAATGTTGTTTTTGTTTTCGCAGAACATGACTAAGTTTTGCAAAAGGGAATAAAAAAAAACAAAGACATCTATGTAGGTGCGTTTCATCTCAGGAAGTCAGTAGACAGCCTGATCTGGTAGCACCAGTATATATAATTTAGTTATGATTATTACTATTGATTAAATTCTTTAAAACATCTAATGATATAAAAGCCAATATAACCTAAATTTCTTCAGTAAATAAGGAAAAATACACTTTCCAACCATTTGATAGTCTCTTTTGCAGTCCTGTCCCACATGTTGACAGGGACCCTCAGTCCTGTCCCACAGGGACCTTCAGTTCTGTCCCACATATTGAAATATGTATTATTCTGTTCCATCCCCAGTCTGTTTCAACTCCCTCTCCTATCTATATTTGAATTTAAATGTGTGCTGTTATGTGCTTCTGAAGAGACCAGGCATGACAATTATTTGTCGATGTACTTGACTGCAGACAGTAGACATTCGTATATAGATAGTAGCAGTCATACGTATTAATACATAGATTTTTTTAGTGTAGTTTGGCCTATTTCCAATAGTTATTTGGCATAAATATGACTCATCAACAAGGAAATCTGCATTGATCAAAAATATGCAAGAAAATAAATCTCACGACCAAAAGAAAAATGGACCAACAAGTAATCATTTGTCTTTTTGGTCAATTGATTGACATGGGAATTATATAAAGAAGTGCATAGAAAAAGTGATAGTCATCATTAGTTGAGGAAATTTATTGAAAAGTGTGGATTTGAATATGAAATGTTCATTGGGAAATTGTGTCTGTAAAAAAAAAAAAAAAAACTTGAAATGAACAATAAAAACAAAGTCTAGGTGAAAATCATTTTAGGGTAGAATTCTATGATGTATAGAAAAAGCAATTCTACAAAATCGATGAGTATTATAAGGCATCTTTAAGTAAAAATTTTATGACTAAAAAAAAAAATAAATAAAATAAAGTTTTGATTAACAATTTAATTATTTATAAATAGTTTATACACTAAAAGTTTTTCTAGGATTCTTTTTAAATAAATTCATGAAAAATACAATTTTCGAATTGTACATATTTTTATTTAAATATCTATTTTTCTGGTCTAAAATATTTGTTAAATGTTAAATGAATGGCTAATCATGTTTTTTTTTTTTTCAATCTAAACTAAAATTTTATTTTTTGTAATTGTATGTTTAAAGTGTTTGTCAATTGTTATACAACAAAATATTGGTGCTTTATTTCTCTATTCGTTTGAAGAGAGAAATAAATAAAAACATGATGTAAATAAATAGAAATCACAGTTGATCCTATTTAGACTGAAGATAAAGAAAATACAAATGGAAGATGTTATTGCCACTGGCATATACCAGAGAAAATAAGATATAACAAAAAATGAAAATAGGCTGATAGTCAACAATGGTTAATTCCAATTCGAGGTTCAAACACATGTAAATATATTTCATCTTATTTCAATTTAATTTCTGGAGTGGAACAAGTATTTCTCTAGTCTTGATTAAACACTGGCTTCTGTTTCATTATATAATTTTAGTCCATAAAATTAACCTAACAAATTAAAGATCATAGAGCAGAAACAGTAGATGTTAATTAGAGGTGACTCTACAACTTATTTTGATTAATAGAAAACATCTTTACAAATATTTTTTTCTTTTAAATTCTATTGATTTTATATTCTATACTTGACTACCATTGCTATGAGGATTTAAACTTACAAAACCAAGTAAATATGTTGTAAAATCTTATTCAAGCTACCTTTAACATTTTGATTGTCTAAAAGTTAACCTAAATAGGAAATGAATGGCAAAAATCTAATTCTATTATCATTCAAGGTGGTATTTTTGATAAGTCCTGTGAAGAGAAAAGTTTTAAATACATGTATATAAAAGCAAAAAGGAATGTAAACAATGCAAGAAGGAAATGCTGAAATGTCTTTATTTAGCCAATCAGGAAACGAAGCGAATAATCTCTTCAAAATTAAACAAGCAGCAGCTTTTACTTTTTAGGAGGCAAGCACAACTATTTTCAGACTACAGACTCTAAATAAATCATTGTTTTTACCACTTTTATTTATCTCTGAAAGAATGTAGAATTGAAGATTTCAAACTAAAGTTAACACAAAAACAAAGAAAACGATTAAAATAGTGATAATAAGCATCTAAAACGAAAACTTTAGAAACTTATAAGAATAATCTCTTGATAACTTCATAAACTGACAAAACGTAGAAACCATGAAAAGAAAAAGTTCTTAAAAGATTGCAATAAAAAATCTTTCAGAATTAGATCGCTTCTTCAAAATATATGGAAAGTTAAAGAAAAGTATAAATAATTGTGGAAATCCATCCAGATTTAAAAACCCATTCATCATATACAGTAGAACCCTGGGATACGGCTTAAAAATTAGTAGCAAAACACAGTACAGTATATAATACACATGTATATTATAAATAACACTGTAAGGTGGGGCAAATACCATAACAAGGAACCAGTAAAACATTGTATTTTACATCGTAACCTGAAAAAAACGTATTCTGGGACCACAGTATACCAGGATTCTACTGTATTTGATTACTGGCATGCATTGGTCAAATTGACTTTCAAACTTATCTCTGGCTAAGTATTTATTCATCCTTCTTTCAAGTTCATTTTTATCACTTTCTTCAATGTTTTTCTTGGCCTTCCCTTATTACTTTAACTGTTTTACATATACTAACAACTCAAGAGTTCTCATTCTTTCAATGTGATCAGACCATCTCCCTATACTATCCAAATTTAATCTTCTATGTTTATCTAATATGTAAACGGTTATGTCTGTCTGTCTGTGTCTCCATATTTTCAAACTATTTCCTCCCGAACTAAAAGTCACAGAGCGGCGCTAGGGGCCTCAAAGGATTGGCTTTTTTATGGGTAGTACTTTTATGGGTCTTTAGCCAGTTAAAATGGTTTTAAGGAGGTTAAAAATGGGTAAAAATTGTAAAAATCATTTTGTTTAATCATTTTAGTTTATTTTTAATGGTTTATATGAGTGTCACATTGGTACAGTGGTAACGTCACCAGCTTTGAATGCTATAGTTTCGGTTCTAACTGATGGCACCTAAATACTTTTTTTTATTTTTATTTTTTTACTTTTGAAACCACAACTCCATAATAATAGATATAAAATCTGGACAAATTAAAATATCATTAAAGCATATTTTATACCCGGGCAAAGCCGCCCCTGCCCCCCCCCCACTATTCAAATCTAAATCTGTTTTTAAGATTATTACATAATCATTCTATCATTCTCAAATCATTTCTTTCCATGCAATGGACACCCTCAACCTTCACTAGCCAGGCTTCACTTCCATACATTATCACACATGTTTGGTAAATTCTTTAATTGACTGACAATGGCAACACTCTGCTGGGTAATAATGGCAGAAATTCCCTGATCTTATTCCATTCACTCTTAAATTTTGCATTTACACAATCATCCAGTGTTCCAATAGAATCACCAAGGAAACAAAACTTTGACATCTTTAACAGTGTTGCTATCCAGATATACATTCACAAATACCAAGCGACATTAAACGTTATTACGGTATAGTAATGCATTATAAATACTTTTTGTATGAAGTAAAATGAAAACTTCATTTGGACTTTTCAAATAAATTGTGTATATATAATACCACTGCATTGCTATAATTAATGATGACAACAAATGTTGTCATACAATATTAAAGGAGAAAACATCAAAAACATTAAAATAACTATTGCAATTACCAAAACTCTTGCATGATTATAACATGTTACATAGTCGGCCTATATAACGATACCAAAAGAGTTATTTGAAATATATGTATAATACGCTAAGTGTGTTTTCCGTGCTTGCTTGTTGAAACATGCCATGATTCAAATAACGAGACATCAGTTAATCAAAACAAACTACGTTCATTTACCCTTTAGTTTTGTGGCTTATAGCAGCAAAGAGACAGAGCGAGGCAGGAGTTTTGCAGCAGGGTAACGGCAAAGAAAATGTGTTACTAGTCTTTGTTGTGCATCTGTTTATATTGACCAAATATCATTGTTTGTTTTGGTCATTTACATAATAGGTCAAAATGTTGTAGATTGGTTTCTTTATTCATTATGAAATTGAACCAACTTTACAGGGGTTACATCATCCAGTCAACAATTGGAACACAAGCACCTGGCATTGCCCAGATATGTATTAGTGCGTGCGCAAATAACATCCGATATTTTCCGTAGTTATCCGATTTCATAAACCCAACCACAATAATAATGCAAATCAGTATCTATTATTATTATTATACTAAAGCCAAGTAAATCAACATTTCTTAAATACTTTTTTCTATATACCCTAATGATACAAAAATGCATTTTACTATAGGATTAGGTTATGTTTTAAAATAAAAATTATATTTTAATTCTAATTAGATATAATTTTTAATTAACTGAACATGTCACTAGTCTCTTACTTAGCTATATATATATATATATATATATCGGCCTACCTCTCGCTTGATTCAATCAATCCAATAATTTTAATTTTTGTGCATTTAGAGAAAAAAATGAAAACCAAACTTTTTCAAACTTTCTTTCAAATCACATTCTTTGCAATCAGGGACACTTATTTTCAGAATCTCCCTCCCCTCCATGAATGAAAATACCGTATTTACATATCTGTTTGGGATGTTAATAAGCTTATCAAGAAGTTTGATGCTAGCAAGTCAACTGGTCCTGACAACATTCCAGTCATCTGTAGCCAGAAGTTGCTCCCATTCTTACAAACCTATTCAAATGTTGCATAAAGGAGAAAGGCTTTTCATCAGTTTGGGTATTTTGATCTTCTGTGAATTATAAGTAAATTGTTTACATCTATGATAAATCAAGTTGTGAGTCAAAATCAAAAGCAATCTAATGACAAGCAATATCTTGACAGATCAACTGCTATTATCGCATAGGATCGGTGAACAGCTTGATGGGGAATTTGTTTCTAGGACAATAGCTCTAAACATATCAAACACCTTTGATCAGGTCGAGCACAAAAAGTTGTTTCACAAACTTGTCAGCTATGCAATATTTGGCAATGTCTTTACAGCCAACAAATCTTTTTCCTCTGATAAGTCTATAAAAGTAATTGTCGATATGCAGTCTAAATCATATGGTACCAACAATGCTGGTGTACCTCAAAGATCCGAGTCCAACTCTTCCTAATTTTCTTTTATTATCTTTCAAGATCATTTGTTCACATCTATTCAAATAATAGCTGTCAACACTTCAAAGAGCATTAGTGATCAAGATTTTGCTAATTCTTTTTCTTCCGATCTGGAGAGAGGTGGCAGAAGTACTTTTAACACATCTAAAACTAAACTCCTCGTGCCACAGTTGATATGAATGGCTCTCCCTTTCAAGAAGGTCTTCTTATTTTGATAAGCTCCTCGAACTGCCTTTCACTTCAGATCTAAAAATGGAGAACTTATGTCTGTTTTAAAAAAATGATTGGATCATTCTATCATTCAAGAAAGTACCAGACTTCTGGTGCAATCCTTTACCTATGTAAGACTCAGATAAGTCGTAATACAGAAGATTGCCGACATATTTGAGGAGATGCTGCTTAAAGCATTTCTTATCTTAAGAGTATAAAAAAAAAAAATTCGAAGTCACAATCTAGACATTTATTTTAAAGATACATTGCTAACATTTCTCTTAATCTATCATTTCTATAGGAGATGATCAACTGCACTTCAATCTCCAGTTCTTCCCTGTATGGCATTTACAGCAAGAAATCATCTTGCCACCACAACTCTAAAAAACTTCTTTCTTCCGTGTCTAACATCAAAACAATTTCCATGAACAGAGTTTCTTTCAAAGAACTTCCCCTCTGTGAAACATTACAAGACTACTTCCTTATAAACTACAACATGGTCATCTTTAAATCCTATGACTACCCATATTTCATAAACTATTTTCATAAACAATCAAATTTTATTTATCCTCTCAGAATATTCTTCATTATTCAACTGATAATCCTGCTATTTTATTAACTTTTATCTAAGAATTGTTTTTAGCCTTGATTATGTAGACTCCTGTAAAAGAAATAAAAACAATTGATGTCGTCACAACAGCATTCCCCCTGATTATGTTGAGTTCGCTGCTTCCCTAGCCTGCACTATGTTCCAAACTATGACAATCTTGAGGAGGGTCACAACATGTTTACCAATTGAGATTCTACCATAAAAAAAAAAAAAAACCCACTTGAGAAGTTCTTACTGACGACTGTTAATCAGATCCTCAGCTGCCCACAGATACACTTGCACCATCTAGACAGAAATAAAGATGATTTTGTCGCAAATTAATTTTTTCTTCTGGGTAACAAGCTGCATGCGTGAACCATTGAAAATGCTGCTGCAACAAAATGGATGGGAGAGATTTTAGGTTGATGCAGAACAGCACTCAGGACATAATCAATCCATCGGCAATGTAAGATACAGGGAAGACATTATTAAAGTCTTTTAATGTAACTGATTGACCACACTCATTGGCCAGGTTTCACAACCATTGCAGATCATTCTGACAATAGGTTGGTATATATGTCTTCAGTTGATTTCAAACACAGCTGAAAGTGCACAGATTTAGTAGCCCCAATAATGATCTCTCTCTGCACCAACATGATGAACCTAGTTCATGAAAACTCCAGAATTTTTGTAACATTTATCTGTAATATGCTCTTACAGCAAACTTTATTTGACACAGCTTGAGTAGGTGACAATCAGTCGAGTATACACCACAACCACTAATTCAACAGTGGTTTTGTTGATATCAGGCTGGAGGTATGTCTTGTATAGTCGAAAGAGGTTCATCTTACTAGGCTTTATTTTCCTTCTGAGAAGGAATTAATTTATTGCTAATCACCTGAAGTGTCCCTACTGGGGCATACTGATAGGACTGCTCAGGCATCTTTGTAGGCCAAGATCCACTTCTAGTATGTTGGCTTTTCAAAATATCTAATCTTGTGTTTAACTTCCTCAAGAGCAAATAAATACTTGTCCATGTTATATTCTGTTTTACTAAAAGGTCTTATGTAATGAAGATGTTTGATAAAATTTCCTAGTATATAGACAATTTTCAGGCGATTCTTGTTGCTGTACACAAATCCATGGGTGAACTCATTTTTGCCATAAATAGGTTCTTTTAGCAGATATCGCCATCTTTCTTGTGTTGTATCTTTCAGTCACTGAAACCAGCAGACTGAGATTTTTTGTTTTTCATTTGGATGAATATCAAATGTACATAACATTCCAATAATTCATACTAAAATTTATTAAATGCTGTTGCTGCATAATCTTTATGATGCTCTGTAAAATATATAAAAGGCAATATGTCTATCTGTCTTCATATTTTCAAACTATTTGCTCCAAAATTAAGAGTTGCAGAGTGGCGCTAGAGGCCTCAAATGATTGGATTTTTTATGGATCGTTTTTATGGGTCTTTAGTCAGTTAAGATAGTTTCTAAGGATTCAAAAATGGGTCGAAATTGAAAAAAAAAAAATCATACATTTTGTGCATTCATTTTAGTTTATTTTTAATTTTTCATCAGTTTATATGCGTGTCACGTTGGTACACTAGTAACGTCACCAGTTTTGAATACTACAATTTGGATTTCGATTCTAGCTGATGGCATGCAAATTTTTTTTTTTTACTTTTGAAATTACGATTATAATAATATATACAAAATGTGGATAAATTAAAATATTTAAGCATATTTTACACCCGGACAAAGCCAGGCGCCCCCCCCCCACACACACACTAGTCTAATGTATAAAAGGCTATATGTCCGTCTCCATATTTTCAAACTATCTCTTCTGAAACTAAAAATCACAGAATAGCGCTAGGGGCCTCAAATGATTGAATTTTTTATGGACTATTCTTTTATGAGTCTTTAGCCGGTTAAAATAGTTTTTAAGGGGTCAAAAGTGGATCAAAATTGAAAAAAAAAAAAAAAAAAAAAAAGAAAACGTACATTTTGTACATTCATTTTAGTTTATTTGAAATTTTTCATTTTTAATCTGTTCATGTGCGTTACGTTGATGCAGTGGTAACGTCACCAGCTTTGAATGCTATAGTTTTGCTTTTGGTTTCGATTCTAGTTGATGACACGCAAATACATTTTTTTTTTCCACTTTTGAAATCATGACTATAATTAATATATACAAAATTTTGACAAATAAAAATATATTTAAGCATATTTTACAATCAGGCAAAGCCAGGTGGCTCCCTGCTAGTACAATTGAAATGCTCCGATTTGTTCAATGTCAGTGAAAATTTTTTGATATGTTCAAGTTGTTATTGGCAATTTTAAACAATTTTTAAAATTTAAGTATTTGTGTTGTAAAAAGGTAAAAAAAAATGATTATACTCTTTTACTGAATGTAAAAAATGCATAAAGGGAGCTAAATTGTATCCTGTTTAGTGCTTACAATTCTATATGAAAATCAAGTTCTATTTCTCCAAAAGAGAAAAGTTTTAGTATCAACTCTGTTGTGATTTTGATTCAGGAAAAGAAATGATCATTGGATGTCCATTTCAATTACGATCAGTTATCAGAATGAAAGCTTCATGTTCTTTATCAATTAAATGGCTTCCAATATTGATCAACTTCCTTCATGCTGCATTCAAGCAAATGAAGAGCAAATTTATTCAAATTTGTGTCAGAATAATACACAACAATGTAATAAAAACTCTTAATGTTATTAATTAGCTCATGATATTTGAATAAAGTTATGAAAACAAAAACAAAAAAAGAAAAGGAAAATTAATCTTTAAAAATAGAGCAAAGATAATTTTGCCAATTTCTGTGATAAACAATCATTAACATAAGGAGTTATGTGTCAGAATTTTAAATGAGGATTGATCATCTGTATTATTCAGGCTACTATTTTCATCTTGATTGATACATATAGTAAGTATTCAATTCATACTAGAATTGTCCTTGTAATAGATGAAGTGCTATTTAACAATCAGCTCTAAGTGACAATTTTCTGGCTCTTAAAGGTCCAATCCTTACTATAAGCGATAACTAATAATTAACACTTCTACTCAATTATGGCTGACAAACGAGAACATTTTAACATAATAGATTAAATAAAAAGTTCAGTTCAAAATTCTGTATAGGTTCCAGAATTCAACAAAAATTTTCCATGTTTAAAGCGATACACACAAAAAAAGTTGGAGTTTACAGCAACTGAAATATCGTGAAGGCAAGGAGTTACTGAGAATTAATTCTTAAAAAATAAAGTTAGATTGGAAAAACAAAAAAATTCAATAAAACTTGTATGCTTTATTAAGAATATTTTCTTTGATATTGTAAGAAACGAATTAGGTGAGCACCATTTTGCTTTTTAATAAAATACTAACATGGATACCTGGCATTGCCTGGGTCGAGGTGAAGTTCATTTGGACACACATACTAAGGATATTGAGCAATTTTTTATTGATACCCTCACAACAATTTCACAAATAAAAGAACAGAATCCCCCCCCCCACCAAAAAAAAAAAAGAACTATGTGACTCCCCCACCAGATATTTCGGCAGAAGGAATACAAAGAAAACTCCGGATATTGAGCACTTTTTGTTGCCCGTGCGCTGGACCCCCCCCCCCGCCTCCAAAAAAAAAAAAAATAAAAAAATAAATGAATCAAAACAGCTTTTCTTTCAATCAAAATAGTGAGTGCCCATGTGACAAAAAATAATCCAAATAGCAGTGAGTGCCCCACCATAGAATCTTTTTTTCTAATTTTCACATTATACATCCAAGGGATTGCTCTTTCAGATGGTACCAGTTTCGAACGGGTCTGATGTGGCTGACAAGTTTTTAGCGGACATACGAACACATAAACAGACATTTGAGATTTATATAATAGATAATCATATTTTATTTTAACATTTTTATTTGATTCACTTTAAACATTGGAAATTCAGGTCACTGATAAAAAGATTTTTATAAAATTAAAATAAAAAAATTTTAAAAATTTTTTTAAAAAATCAATCTTAATGTACAATTTTTAAATCTATTGTAATAACGCAAAACACCTCCGTGCATATTTGCCAACAAGCATTGGATTAGGCCTCAAAATGTTTTTTTTTTCCTCTGTATTTCATCAAAATAGTATGCGTGTATTATAATTTAATTTTTTATATATAATTAATTTTGGAACAGATAAAATGTTTAACTGGATGTCATTGTCACTAAGTATAGGTTTCCATCACAACTAGAGAATGAAAAAAAAAAATAATAATGTTTAGGTGGTTTTGTTAATTACAAATATAAAATCACATCTTCATACAGGATCATACTTGAAGAGGCTTCTTGGATGATCCTGGTTTAAATGATAACTGTCTGAAATTAAATTCCATAAATGCAATTTGGAAAATATAAGTTTGGTAAGCAGTTGTATAACATACAATGCTCAAATTTATAATAGTGATTATCAAAAATCACTTTATTAATCGAGATCCATACATTACTGTTTTTGCTTTTGTTTTTTAAGTGAACTTATAGTAATTTATGAATCACTGTCAGTATTTTCATGTTTGTTACAAGACTAGACTATTAATCTTCATTCAATCTAGAAAAATAAAACATGTTATTAACTTGCGTGGGATACATTTGGATTCCTAATGATCAGTTTTATGATACTAAATGAATTTTCAAAAAGCTTTACAATATAAATTTTTAAATATTAAGAATTAGATTCATTTAGCCAGTGTTGTCAAGGCAGGGGATGTATTGCTAGATGGATTTCAAATATTGCCTAGCTAAATTTTTTTTAATAGAATTTCTTAAAATTCATTTTTATTTACTATTTTTTTAAAATTTCAATGAATATTCGATTATTAGTAAATTAAAAAGTAATTGTATGTGTATTTCTCAAAGTTATGTATAGGCAAGAAATAATCTTTTCTGATAGTTTTGTTAATACAAATATTTATGTTAAATATGTAAACGTGTAACAAACAGAAAATAACATTTTTTTGTTTAATGCAAAACGTTTTAGTTTATTTTCTTAATTAGTTTAATTTCAGAAATTTCCACGATTTGTTAAAAAAAAAAAAAAAAAACTCTTAATATAAGCCCTAACAATAAACGTTAACTTGAAAATTAAACATTTTTCATTTTTTCCCTACTAACTTCCTATAAAAGGAAAATTATATATATATATATGTAGGTATTTAATTTAATTATTATAGTAAAAAAATAATTTATATATATATATATATATATATATATATATATATATATATATATATATATATATATATATATATATATTGTCATAGGAAGGATTTTGGTGAATACCAAACTAATAATTGTCACAATTGAACTCGTGCATGACATAATTGTTAATGGAATGTTAAAGATTAGCCACTCCTTAGCAAAGAAATGTGTTGGTTAGAGCTAAACAGGAAGATTTAATGATTTTTAAAATAAATTATTTGTATTTTTCATCATATCGTTTCTTTCATCTATATAAAGAACATGTCAAAAATGTATTTCTCCAAAAGGTTTATATATTTGAAAAGTTAGCCTGTTTAGAAAAGGTTGAGTTTGTTTTTTTCAGTTTTGACATGATTGAAAAGTGTTTTCTATTTTTTTTTTTTTTTTTTTTTTTTAATATTGTTTTTCATTTAAACTATTCTGGTTCCAGTAAGATTTACATTAACTAAACAGAATTTCTCATACCAGCCATCTATCAAGTATAAGTCACCACCTCTTCTATCTCACATAATCTAATTGATGGATTTACCATGCCTCTTTTGGTGGGTATGTTTAACTTTAAATTATATGCAACTAACTACCTATCAGTCGTTGCATTTACTTTCAATTTAATTTTCCTTTATTTTGTTTGTTTTCTCGAGGGGAGGGGAATTATTTACGTTATGAGATTTGGAAAACTAAATTGACAAAAATATTAAACTTTGATCCTAGCTTGAAAGTCAGGAAGTGAGAAGTTATTTAATTGCCTTGAAATAAAGTTTCTAGCTAATCATTAAAAAAAAAAAAATTACACTTTTCTGCATTACATTTCGATGTATCTACCAAGATTTCTTTGTATTATATCTTGTGATAATGATCCAAAATGCAATTTAACATCAACAAATGAAGACACTAATCAAAAGACAAACTGTGGTGCCTATGAGAACTTATTAAAGTTTTAAATATTCCTTTAATATTTGCTTCTCTTGAAATAAAATGTCTAATGTAATCAATCATTTTATATTTATTTGATTGAGATTTAAATATACTTCTAAAGAATTTTTGTTTTAAATAAATTGAAGTCATGTAAATTTCAATGAATAAAGTTACAATAAATTATGTTTTTCTGAATTTTTGAGATGAGGATTGATCATACATGTTATTTGGATTCTTTAAACTACTATTCTAATCTTGAGTGTTATTTTTCACAAGGTTTCATTCAATGTAACCTTCTTCAAGGTGCATCTCGTCGAACTGGGGAATTCACACAGAATTTCGAACAAAACTATATTTAATCTATGGGAATAATATGCATCTTGTTCCATAAGCCGTGACTGGGCAAACAAGTAATTCGTAATTGTATTTGCACTAAGGATTGAACCTTCAACCTCCTGAAGAGTGTAACTTACCACTGAATTTTACCAAGTATTTTATCCACTACACCACAGGTCCTTGCATACCCCTGGCATAATGTATAAAGGATTCCGTTCAAGATTCCTAAGTTCATCAAAAAAATTCCTGAGTTCAACATGATACACCTGTCGGAAGTAACATTGAAAGATTATGAAAATAACACAAGTTGAGAACAGTAGTCTGAAGAAGTCAAATACAAATATGAGGTTATTCAAAAACACTTTAAATCAATTACGTGTAGGCTTGACTCTAGAGTTTTACAATTTTTAATTATCTTAGCTTTCCTATGAATTGCAACTTAATATAAAATAAATGGTTCCAATTGTTCTGCACTCACATTTCAAATAAACACTTAATTAGGCCTTCTAAAATATATCTAACAATCATTTAGTAAACTCTTATATATGAGTATATATCTATCTATATATATAAAAGCGAAAATGTGTGTATGTATGTATGTTTGTATGCATGTATGTGTGTTTGTGTGTCTACTAAAAACTTTCAACAGACAACAAAAATTGACAAACTCAGTATCATATTGAAACTCCATCCTTCGCCCGAAAAATATCGAAAAATTGGCCAAAAACGTTCATTTTTTAACCCTGAAATCAACAATTTTCTACAGGAGGGGGGGGTCAACAAAAACCATCCTCTCATGACGAGATCGGTTCTACGCATGTGGCAGATGACGTCATAACCTGATTTAGTTTAAATAGTTGAAGAACTGACTAAATTTCATGTACATCGTGTTAGCTCAGTTGGTTAGAGCGTTGAGTCATTATCTAAACGTTTTGGGTTCGAATCGTGGTGTGAGATGTCTTCTTTTTTTTTTTTTTCGATTTTTTAAATTTAAATATTGAACCAGTGTTATTTTTTCACATAACGTTTGTTTTTCTGTTTTTGTTTTTTTTTACTTCGCTTATTCTTAGGTTTTCATTAACACCCCTGACCGACCACACACACCCAAAAACAACCGGGTACCCACCGATTTTTTAAATTTTAATATCAAAACAGGCTTATTGAAGCCATTTTTCACGTTTTTTTTTTTTTTTTGGTTTTTAGTTTTAACGTTCGTTTTTCTGTTTTCTTGTTTCGATTTTTAGATTTAACATCGTTCGTTTGCCTTACGTTAGTTTTTTTTTTTTTTTTGATGTTTTGATTACCTCCCCGGGTACCCACCACTTAAGTTTTAACGTTTGTTTTTATGTTTTCTTTTTTTTTTTTTACTTCGCTTATTCTTAGGTTTTCATTAACAATCACACACACCTACAAACCATTGCCCCCCCCCCCCCCCCCGCTAAGCAGGGTTTTTTAACGGTCGTTTTTCTGGGCTTTTTTACTTCACTTATTCTTAGGTTTTCATTAACACCCCCACCCGACCACACACACCGAAAAACACCCAGACAATGCTGGGTACCCCTCGCCAGTTTATATATAAAGGAAACATGTGCAGGTGTGAATGCATAGATCAGTTGTAAATGACTACCCTTCAAACAAAACCAATGTCATATTTGAAATAAACAAGTTCCTGGCCTTAGAAGTTAGAGTTTTTATGATAATGGATAATAAAGAGTTGGGTTATTATCATTTTGATACAATAGTATTTTAAAAAAATAAAAATAACTATATTTGATCCTATGGGGTCATTTAGGATTTTCCCATAAGTTTCAAATCATCTAAAGGCTTAAAATAATTTCATCATACCTAATTTCACAATTGTTGCGTTGATCAGTGAGAGTGTTTTCAGCACATTTACACAAATGACAGAACTTTAAACCAGATAGAAAAAGGAAAAGTAATAAAATAAACAAGAAGCGAGGGGGGGGGACAAAGGAGTCGTGACTTAGCAAGGCTCAGAAGCTACTCGAGGATAAGGGTTAATGAGTGTACATTAGTCAATGGGAAAATGTAATTGTTAGTAGTGGGAATTGGGTAAATTAGATTACTTAAGGGGATGGTTCATCAAGAATTTGTTCAGATTGGACTTGAAGACAACTATATAGTAGTCAGCTGGAAAACATAAAAACGGAACAGTTCCACAGGTGTGCAGTTCAAAGCAGGAGCTTTGCTCATGGAATCTATGTTTAGGTGTAGTCATAAATATAGTTTAATTAGCCCCCAAAAGCAAGAGATTCTGATTTCGCACAATCAAAACAAATGAAAATTTGTCTAGAATGTGTTGTCCAAAATGTCAGAAAGTGAAAAGTTTATCTGAAAATGACATCGGATGATTGAAAAGAGGGAGGGGTGCAAAACTGACTGGTTTCCAGATGCAAAGAAAAATTGATTTAAGTAATTTATACCAGATGTTGCTAAAATTTTAGTTTCAAACATATTTCGAAAACGTTAGTTTTTATTATATTATTAAAATAGGCTATCTATCCATCTGAAAAACTTTATTTTAAGAAAAAAATGTCTAAATATCTCTTCATAAAATATAGCTTTGACCAGTCTATGGGAGGCAAATATATTAACAAGTTTACATGTAATTTTTATAGTTACGTAAAACAGAAAACTTATGGGTAACAACAATTTCTAGATTTAGTTTGAGAGAACTTGTTTGTATTATCAGGAATGTTAGTTTAACATTAATGGGTATGAAAACTAACTTTGTTCATGCAAATTACAGTTCTTGTGAGACATATCTGGGAACAAGATGCTTACTTCAATGGCAAAAAGAGCTGCAATCAAGATGAATTTCTCAGGTTGACCCTGTATTCAGTTCAAAAGACATCTTTTCCGAAACAGCTTCAATCAGTTTCAAATCAAGAAAGTCAAAATTAAATGTGCATATGAAGAGAGAAGGAAACAGGAAGTCATTCTTTGATAAAACAAAAGTCATCTAATTCTCTCATTTTAAATCTTAGCCTTTACATAAAATTAACATTTTCAGAGAAAGGAAAGCAATGCAAAAAAAAAGGCAAGAGGAAAGAGAAAAACAGAAAAAGAAAGTTTTTATTTGAATGCAAATTTCAACTAAAAAAGAAAAAAGAAAAAACTTGCGTCTATGGGAGGCTCAAGTGAGTTAGGTGAAAATTTGCATTTTTTGGATTAAAAAAAATCTGAATTCTGCAAAAAAGCAGAGAACTCACATTCCTAATAATTTAGAGAAAAGAATGGTTCGAAGATGTCTGATTTTCATCATAATTCAAATAAATTTGATGACAATATTATATTTTTAGTCAAATGACAACATAAAAACTTCAATTTTCAACAGGATGTTAGGAGTCATACTAAAATGGTCTTTTGATCTGAATGTATTTCACATTCACAAAAAATAGTGTTATATTTATTTGGAATATCATGTGCACATAGGTTTTCCTTCATCACCCAAGAAAACATAATATACTGAACAAAAAAAATAAATAAATTGTTTTTCTTAAATGGATTTTTGGTACTGTTGAAGTTATGGAAGTATTTTCAAAACAGCAAACCATAACCGTAATGAAAATAAAGAAAACTATTCATATTTTTTAAAATAAAATCATGTAATAAAAAAAGTTGATTAAATAAAATATTAATCTTAACTTTTCACTTATAAATTAAAAAAAAAAAAGAAAAAAAAGGAGAGAAATGAAAATATAGATTGTATTTCCCCAAAAGAAAATTAAATTGATAGCCTGTAATATTGGCAATATAAAAAAGAAACCTGTACTATTATGTCAGGCACAGGGCATAATCAATTCCAGAGATGTACTTAGCTTGCAGGGGGAGGGAGGGTGGCAAAAATGTAGTGGTGCCTATGTTCATTGCAACATGTCAAATGTACTTTAAAACTAACAAGAAAAATAAATTCTTCCAATTGAAAACTGTGCACTATAACAGAAACCTTATAATCTATTTGAGCTATGCATACTTTTTGTTTTCAAAAATATGAAGCATTTCCCACTACCAATGATGAACCATTCAAAAATTAACAGAAATTCTTTCAGAAAAATAAAAAGCTAAAAATTGCATAATTTATTTTAAAAAAAAAAAGAAAAAAAAAGAAAAGGTAAATAAAAAATTAAAATCAAATTTTTATTGATTATTAGTCAAAAAAAATTAATTCAAGGCTTTTAGTTTATTTTTAATAATTTTGTAAGATTTAAAATTAATATTAGCTTTTGTAAATTTGTAAAAAAAAAAAAAAAAAACAAGCCGCGCATGTGTGGTTCCCTTCTGGTGCTGCATGTGAGATGACATCACAAAAAATAGTGAAGAAATGATGAATGTGAGAAGGGCCAATGTTGCCTTCACATTTTTGCCAAGTTTCAGAAAAATCTAATGGATGGGGCAAAAGTTATGAGGTAAAAAGTGTCAGTTTTTGCAATTTTGGGGCATTTGTGACCCCTTTTGAGCTCCTGGAAATGCCAAATCCCAGTAAAAATGAACAAACGGTGCAGTTTCACACCTTAAGACATATATATTTGAATTCAGCACCATGGAAAACCACTATACAGACATACATAAAGTTTTTGAGTAATATGAAAAAAGACCTCCAAAAAGGCATGTTTTTTTTAGCCCTAAAAGTCCCAGAGAGATACGAACCAGAATTTCGCCAGGGTCACCCATACTGAATTTATATTAAGAATAATGGCCTCCACATTTTGGTCAAGTTTCAGAAAAATCTAATGGCTGGGTCAAATGCTATGCGGTAAAAAGTGTCATTTTGGGGCATTTTTTTACCTCTTGAGCCCCTGGGGATGCAACAAGAATTTTTGCAAAAAAATTTTTTTTACTGTGCATATCTATTTAATGAAATACAATTTATGGCAAAATTTCAGGAAAAACTAATGGACAGTTATCTAGCAATCATCCAGAATAACGGATGTACGGACGCCACTGAAAACATAGGTCGCACTCCGATAAATCGGGGGACCAAAAATTACCCCTTGCCCAGAGACATTGCCTTTGAGACTTTATTTTTAGCGCATCCAATATCACAATTTCTGCTTGCCCCTCTGAGACTAAATCCATTCCTGCAACTCCATATCTGATTTTCCATTATTTGAATGCAAAAATAATTAAGAGTTTGTATGATTTGGATTATGCAAGCAACTGTTTGCATCTTGGGATGTTATTCACACAACAGTTTGGTCGAGATAATCTTTGACCTTCAGGTGAGTCTTGTTGAACTTTGGAATCTGTACAGCATTTCCAGAAGGGTTTCATTTCAGAAACTATCAATCCTCATCTCAAAAATTTCAAAACAATAATTCAAATATTACCAATTTAAAAATTCGTTTTTTTAACATATTGTTAAAATGTTGAAAACTTAAAATTACTTTTGCTCAATTTGTTAACGTTATAAGTTTACATTTATTTTAATGATTTAAAATAGCATTTTTATGTCATCTGTTTTCATTGTCACATTATGAAAGTGCACTTTGCATTAATTCAACAAGTATTAAATTTTTACATTCAATTGAAATCATAGAAATCTGAATTAGAATAGCTTTGATAACAGTCAAGAAAATGGAGGAAAGGAGGTTATGATCACATTATACTAAATAAAAAGAACAGTTGTATACAGTTCTTTTTTTATCTTTTTCTATTTGCTCTCGCATTGAGTACAGGAAAGGTGGAGGAGGGGGAAGCAGTTTCTGAGATAAATAAAAAGTGTATAAATAACAATGGATGTTTTGTTTGAATTTTAAGAAGAGTCAAAAACTGCACACACCCCTTCCGCCTTTAATTGCAGATTACGTCAGAGTAAAAATGGAAGCAAAAATCAGAATAGCAAAAGAAGTGTAGAATTTATTAAAGGCATCAAATCAATGAAGAATCATAATTAAACATTTGTTTGTTTAAACACGTGTTTTTGTTAAGTTAGGCAATCCCAAAAGATTAGGGGGGTCTTCAACAGTGCCAAAATACTAAAAATAGTCTTAGAACCTTCTGGAAAGAATGATCCACAAGTTGCAGAGTAGAGTTTACTCAGCAGTCAAATCCTATTAAAAATGAAAACCTTCTCTCGTGTCATCTCTTCACTTTTTCACCCACTCTCTCTCTTACAGATATACATTTTTGGGTCTCTTGTCATGCGAAAGTTATTTTAAATGATTTTCTAAGACTGAGAGTGAAAAACAGACTCCTGGCTGAAAAAACATACATGTAAACATGATATCATTATTTCATTCCACTTAATCTTTCTTCATTTTAAAATGCATACTTTTCGGGGGGGGGGGGGGGGTTCATGTGTTTCACTTGACTAAATCGAAATGTCTAATACTTCTTCACACTTTTTGATACTAACAGGCCGCCCGGCATTGCCTGGTCGTAAAATATGCTTAAATATATTTTGATTATTGCAGATTTCGTATTTATTATTATATTGGACCCAATATATAGTAAGGATTTAAAAAGAAAAAAAAAAAAAAGGCCTGTGCACCACCACCACGAATTGAAACCAAAACATTTAGCTTACGATTTCCTTATTCCTTAATGCCTTAGCTATGAAGACATGTTTGCTGCAAGGCTAAAAGTTAAAACCCAAATATAAAATTTTGCATGGGTTTGAATACCCTATATATTAAGTTTCATGTCTGTAAACTGACAGGAGTTTGGTAGGCAAAATTTTTTAAACAAATACATATGCGCATATATATATATATATATATATATATATATATATATATATATATAGAAAGAGGTTTGTGTTTACTATAACCTTTTTATGCAAATATTATGCAAGTATAAATTATGTAGAATATCTGCATGAATATAATTACATGTAATAATTAACTAAAGATGATCATCCCATAAGAAAACTGAAAAAACTAATAGGGAATTAATTAAAATGACTGTTTAAAAGAATATGCAAATTAGCTAGATCTTTTGCAGATGAATGCAATTCCATGACTCATATATAACAAAGTTGTATTTTTTTAAATAAATAGAAAAAAAGGGTTTTTAATATGAATATCAATACACAAAAAAAAATTATAGGAGTATATATATTATACATACACATTTTGCAAGACACAAACTCTGCACTCTGCATTCACAACCCTTTCATTCATATTGTTGCTCTCAATCGATATTCACCTTTTATGTTTTATTTTCATCTAAATAAAATGAAATTATTTCTTTTCTTCAAAAACATTAAATAAGAATAAATTAGCAGATTAAGCCTTGCACTACAAATTGATATTGTCTGCTAATAACAATACTTTTTAAGGTCTGCAAGTTTTCATATCTACCACAAAAATGTTTGATTCTTGTTGTGTGAATAATGAATTCATGAAATATTTGAACATATCTCCTTCAGTCAATCGTCACTCCTATTTTCATATGAATATACAACAGTTTTGTTCTCATAATACAATGAAAGGAACCAAACAAACAAACAAAAAAAGAAAATGCCAACTCGAACTTCAAACTGAACTTGGACTGACATTAAATATTTTATCTAATAGTTCCCAAAAACACTATTTCTTCTTTAGCATTATTTGATAAATTCATCGATTTTCATCCGAAAATGTTCTATGCTATTCTTGTTCTTAATCTCATCTGGCAACTTGCTCCAAAAATATAAAACTACTACAATTTTACACCACTTTTATAACAATTTATGCAGATTAAAAATTAAATATAATGTTAAACTTGATGTCTAGAATCTTCTATTTACAGGATTTTGATTCTAGAAAATGTCTCAAACTTAAAGCTTAAGCATAAGAAGTCTTAAGAAATTAAGATTTAGAGAACTTTGCCATATTAGTGTCTAAAATCTGGTAATTTTCAACATGAGGTTGTGCCCATATTTTACCCCATAAAATAAAATACTCCATCTGTAAAAAATAATTTGGGGAATAGTCATTAATTGAGGTCTAATACCTATTATTAGAATATTACAAAGGGATTCCACTGTTCTACTCCTTTTGTATAAAATTAAATTCAACTTAATATATCCCACATTATAGTTCTTTACTCCTAGCAGCTAAGTTCCAAAATTGATGATAATTTATGAGTGAATTTTGTACATACAGATATCTAAACATACCTAAGTTTATGCAAATGAAGATTAGGAAAACAATGCATCTAGTTTATGACAATAACTTTTCAGATCAAGTAAAAAGATAAATTGGACATGTGTTAATGCTTAAAGCATTCTTCCTAAGAAATAAAGATAAGTATTTCCAAAGAGTAAAGTACATTCTTCTAAAAGGAAACAATCGAAAATGCTATGACCCAGATTGGCTTAACATTTTTCACTGAACGCAATTTGTTCATCCTTCCTTACAGACAATATTTTTTTAGTGTTTTTTTTTTTTTTTTTTTTCCTTTAAATTCCTCCGAGTCTCCTTATGATGTTTGTCCCATGACAAAAACTTGCTCAAAACAATGAATTGTGACAATAAGCAATTATGGCGAACAATGGCTGTGTTTATGTAATGGAAACATTAAAATGTTGCAACAAGTTGCCAAACAAAAACTAAAAATAGCTGTAAAATGTTTTACACAAATTCATTTGTTACCAATGAAAGCATTAGCCAATTGGGGGGAGGAGGAGGAGGAGAGACCACCTCTAAAAAGACAAATGAACCAAGAAAATTTTTGTCCTTGTTGCAGTTATCACCTAGCATGGCTTTATCCAGCTCTCAAAAATCTCATCAGTCCCCCATAGGTTATCTATTAACATCTAACAATTTTTCATATCTCCTGAGGTAAGACTAGCGGGGAGAGGGGGAGGAGGGGTACCCGGCGTTTCCCGGGTGTTTAGAGGTGTGTGCTCGGGCGTGGGGAGGGGGAGTAATCAAAACATAAGAATAAGCGAAGTAAATATTTTTAAATATTAAATTATTAAATATTTTATATAAAAAAATATTAAAACTTATAAAAAAAAAAAAAATCGAAAAAACACAAAAAAAAAAACTAACGATGTTAAATGTAAAAATCGGAAAAACAAAAGAAAACGCGAATGTGATGGAAAAAAGAAAACAGAAAAACGAACGCTAAAACTTCTTTAAAAAAATCTGGGGAAAAAAAAACATAGAATGTGAAAAATGGCTTAAATAACCCTGCTTCAATATTAAAATTTAAAAAAAAAATCGAGAAAAAAAAAAAAAAGACACCCTCACACCACGATTCAAACTTACAACCTTTAGATAAGCAACTGAGCTAAGACGATGTTGACGAAATTAGATTGTTTTTTTTAATATTTAAACTAAATCATGTTCCAACGTCATTTGCGCATGCGTAGAAGCGAACTTGTCATGAGAGGACGGTTTTTGCTACACCCTCCCTGTACAAAACTGATGATTTTAGGGTGAAGGAATTAATGTTTTTAGCCAATTTTTCAATATTTGTCGGGCGATGGTTGGAACTTTAAAATGATACCTATCTGGCGAAAATCCGTGACCAGTGTTGAAAGTTTTTGCGAGACATACAAACACACATACATACAAACATATTTTCGGTTTTATATATATAGATTTTCATATCTATTACTAAAATTATTTAATTCTTGCTCTGTAAATAAAGATTTGATGAATAGGTGAAAAAGATAAAAAATTAGTGAAAATTGTGTTTTACATACAAAATTAATTTAAAAAGCTGATGATTAGTATAATGTGTGGATGTGATTGAGGGTTTGCTTATCCTTCTCTTACAGTGACAAAGTAAGACCATAAGATCATTTTATAGTGAAAATCCAGCTCCCCAAAAAGTGGCACTCTGGCTCTGCTGCAAAAATAGTCTGATTGGTCATGAAATTTTTGGTAGAAAAATATTCAGTAATAAATGAAAAAAAAAAACTTTCAAATATTTACACATTCATTTGTCATTAAAATGGGATCATATTCAATATCAATGAATTTATTATGTCAGCAGATGAAAAATGTTGAATATTTTTATAACCACATTAAGCTTCTGTCCTTTCATTTTCTGCTGACATGCCATTAGTTCAAAGTTCACTGACCATGAAAAGCCAGATTTTCAGTTGACTGACCCAGTTTTTTTTCTTTTTTTTTTTTTTTTTACTCAACAAAATTTTATGCTCAAGTCAATCAATTTTGTCACCGTTTTGATGGTTAATTGTAATTCATAGTTTTCACCTATGACTACAATATTGTCAGCATAGTCATGGTTTGTCAGTGAAAAGATCTGCCAATGGCCATGCCTGGAATCTGGCACTCATAATACATACAATCACATTGTTGAACACGATTGATGATGGATACAATACACATTCTTGCTGGAATGCACCTTCAAATGTGGACTGCCACTGCAAAAATGTACACTGGTTAGTGCTGAAGTGTAGGTCATGATCAAATTGATAAATTTGGCAAACATGCTATCTTGATGTTTGAGGGGGACATCAACCAAGTTAAAAACTATTGCTGATAAAAATCATGTGATATAATATTCTACACAGTGTAAATATTTGGTCAGTACAACTCTGATGAGAATGAAAAATCGCAGATTTGGCTATGTTCTAGTTGGCCATACGTGCAACTGCTGATCGCTTCTGAAGTTATATTCCCTAGAAACTTCCTCCTTTAGAGGAAACCAAAACCCACATAGGGTAAATGCTGCTGGTAAATGATGGTGAATATTTTGGCAGCCACATCAAGCTTAGGTCCTTTCATGCAGGACTAGTGTGTCAAAACCTTGCACAGAAATCTAACAGTACAGACTATGGTAGCGTTAATCGTCTCAGTCAAATGGTTAGAGGTTTCTCAGCTGTCAGGGTACACAAATCTTGACATTAAACTCTTTGCTGAACCAGCAAAGTTGCTATTTGAGGAGATCTCCATGATTGGAGCAATATTTACCCTTTGAACAACCTTGTTCCTGATGTAGTCAAGTGGGTAATTTATTGGGGGGGGGGTTAAATCATTGTAAATATTTTACTGCATTTATAACTAACTTTATGGTCAATTTAGATAATGACCATGCATGTTCAGTCCGTGGGGAATCAGATATAGAAAATAAAAATAAAATGCCATATTCCAATAACCAAAGTGAATAAACTGGTGATATGATAACTTGAAAATTAAAAACTAATTTGTTTATTAACCAACAGAAACTTACCCTAGATAACAATAAACATACAGAAGTTTCCCCACTTGACTCGCTCTATACCATTTCAAATCCAAAAAATGAGAAATAATATAATACAAATAAATTTAATATTTATTCTTTTATCTTTACTTCAAAAGGAATACAAAATAATATAAACGTTTCAAAGAAATGTATTTAAAATTTAATATCATCTAAGTTAATTACAGAGGAAAGTAATTTCTGTATTGCAAGTTAGTGCAAGTCTCAGAGGAAATATTAATAGTCTCAGAGATCATTGCTTCTAACTTGCTGACATGAAATTCTTTAGTTGTTAAAGACCCCTGGTCATCACCCCTTAAAATCCCAACAATTGAGTCTGCCATACTTCTTTTTATATCGGCTTTTATGGCTGACCAAACCTTTTCAATAGGATTTAACATTAGACTAGGGGGCAAGTCTTAAAATTTGGTGTTGCAAAAATTCATCCTACCACACAACTTCTTCAACTGAAGTATGATAAAGGGCATTATCGATAACTAAGATAAAAATCCTTTCATCAATTTCATTCGCCTGGTCCATTCTTTTGCATCCGCTTTTTTAAAAGAACCTCTTCTAATATCATGATGCATTAATCCATTGTTACTAATACACCTAATAACTTGAATATTATTTCCCTTGGATCTGGCTGCGATTGTAGTGCACCTTGTGACTTATTTTAGAGTGACCTTCTCTTCTTTAAATATAGAGATTAAAATTGCTTTCATCCATATGAAGAATTGGCAGACTTTAGGGTTGAAATTCTAATAAAGCTACTGCATAATCCTTTCATTTTGCCTTATTGATGTTGTTATTATTGGCAGCTTCTGGTTCATAATGAACCACTTTTAAAGAAAAGACCATAGAGTCCAAGTGCGTTTTTATGCACTCTTGTCACACAAATCTCATAATTTTTTATTAACTTTTTTGCGAGGTCTTGGAGTGTAATCCTATGAGAGTCTTCAATTAATTTGACCATAAAATTCTTATGCTCTTGTGTAATTTTAAATTTTCTTGCTCCTCCTCTAGAGTCAATCTTATCAGAACCCTGTTGAATCCAACAGTACGCTGTTGCCAGAGACATACTAACTTTTCTTGCCAGGTCTTTCAAATTTCCTGCTGCACCATGTGCAGCTAAAACCTGGGTCCTTTTCTTTTTTCGACAGCAACAGTTTTCTTGAGGTAAGTTCTCTTTGGAGCTGTTACTTCAAACATCATTTTTGCCAATACAGGATTTTCTTCTCTTACTTTTATGGTAGGTTCACCCAATGCTTTCTTGGCCTCTAAGTCGTTTGTATTTTAGGTTTTTTTCTTCCTAATATATATATATATATATATATATATATAAAACGCTGTGTGTGTGTGTGTGTGTGTGTGTGTGTGTGTGTGTGTGTGTGTGTGTGTGTGTGTGTGTGTGTGTGTGTGTGTCTGGTCACAAATAGGCTCCTATATGGTTGACTATTTTTAAAAATTGATTACATATAATGATAGGTGTATCGAGACAGGAATGGGTATGTTTGATCTGGCAGAACGGGGGTTAAATTAAAATTGTGGGGTCTGCATTCACGCCTGGTCCACAAAGTATGGAAATAAAAAATTTAAAAATTAAAAAAATCGTTTACAAGTGTTTTTGATATAGATGTACATAATACTTTGATAAGTATGTTTTAACTTAAATAGGGATGATATAATAAAATTGTGGGGTCTGCGTTCGCGCCTGGCCTCCATAGAATGGAAATAGGCACAAACTTTAATAAAGACTTTTCATATCTATCTGCATAAGTATACTTTGATAATTATGTTTCAGTTTGAAAAAATATGGTATAATAAAATTATGGGGTGTTCGTTCACGTCTGACCTCCATAGAATGGAAATATGTCATAAAGTTTAACAAGGTTTAATATAGATCCACAGAATATTGTGATAAGTGTTTCAGTGTGAACAGGTATGGTATAATAAATTATGGGGTTTATCTATTTTATTTTTACTTTCATCATATTTTGCTTTGGTTTTGATACCCCCAAATTCGAAGCTATCTCTTTACAACCCTTCCTTTTCATAACCTATCATACTTTAATAAATCAGAGTCCATTTTCTGTAGACTGCTTTGGAACCCAGTCAACGACTGGTACTTTTGCTAGTATATATATAAACGAAGATGACCAGTCATTTTTCATTACTCATGAGATAAGTTAATTGAAAAAAGAATTATCAACTTACTAAAAAAAATCTCATTTTGAAGTTGAAAATAAGTCCATTTTGAAGTTGATTATTATCATTTTGAACTTGAAATGGTATAGTTACAGTTAGATTGTTTAAATTACAAATCAAGTAGAGACAAGCTATCTACGAAAATTAGGTAAATCTATCTTTTCCATTTTACAAAATTTTTGGTATTTATGCAAAATAAGAACCACATTATCATCGACCGACACATTCTAGGCAGGTTACATAAACTGCAAGGTATCAAATCAAAACTGTTGCCAATATTTAAAACGCTAGCAAACACTTAAAAATTAAGGAAAAAAAATATAATTATTCGTGATTCCTTGATTCTGATATTCTGTTCTAAATTACCAATTCAGATACGAAGTACTGATTACGATTCTTTAACAATTTCTAAATAATTACAGATTTAATGCCTTTTAAAAAAGCATTGGGAGTTGGGCATATATTACGAAATCTTTCTAAATAGTTTTTTTAAATGTTTTCTTTGTAATTGAGTGAAAATTGTGAGATAAGATTTGTTTTTCTTTTTGCATTTGTTCTTCGCTAATGCTATTTGAAATTTTTATAAACAATTAAGAACCGTCAATTGGTATGCAAAATAAGAAATAGTTAGCAAAGCATGTTCCTATGTAAAAATGAGTTTCTACATAATATTCCTACTTAAAAAATCATTCTTAACATGTTCAGGGAAGGGGAATTGTTCACTATTCTCTGCCTTCCTTCCATGAAAGAATGTTTATATTTTTTCTCCAAAATATAAAGATTTGGTTGGTTATTAGACTGATTTTCTTAGAAAAACAAGATCCAGATAATAATAATAGTAACGATGATTATACTATTAATAATAATAATAATAATGAAAAAATTGTAGATTAACACCTTTAGCTGAATCACTTCCTCTCCCAAAATGAGATTCTACCTTTAAAATGATAATGTGGCTGAAATAAAAAAGAAATTTAAAAAAAAAAAAAAAAAGAATTATTTTAGAATTTCTAGTAAGATAAATGATCATCAGTTCCAGCCGATTGTAACTTTTTATGGCCATCCACAATTTTTTGGACTACTAATCTTATCTAATCATTCAAAAATCAGACAAAATACTAGTAGAACATTTGCATGACTGTTGACCTTTATTTGATGTGTTTCTATCAGCATTTTTTTTTTTCCGATTTGGAGCGATTATCAAGGATCTTTATGCAGGGCTTATGGGCAGCAATTTTTTTTTCTAACAGAGTACACTTATACGTAAGCATCACCACTTATCAAGGCCCAGAGACCACTCGAGGATAAGGGTTAATAGTGTACAGTAGTTGATTGGACAATATAGTAATTGTTAGTAATGGAAATTCAGTAAATTTGTGAAGTAGAACAGCTTATCACGAACTTGTTTACGTTGGACTTGAAGACAATCAGATTGTAGTCAGCTGGAAAGCAGGAAAACAGAAGACAGTTCCACAGGCGTGCAGTTCTAAGAAAGAAGCTTTGTTCATGGAATCTACGTTTATATTTAGGGGCAGAAAGAGTGGGGGGAATCATTGATAGTGTTTTCAGCTAGACGAGTGTTTCTTGTGAAAGTTTGGCGAGGTGGGGGAGACCATAGATTAAAGCTCAGTCGAGGACTTGCCATGAAAATAACGATAAAGCAGAGACAAACTCGCAACATCTCTTCTGTGAGATAGAGGTTGCAGGGAAGAGAAAAGGACATCTCCTACGAGGCTACAAAGTCTATTTTGAACTCTATCAAGGCAGGACAAGTCCTTTCTAGCAGCTCCTGGCCAGATGTGGCAACAGTACTCCATCCTTGGATGTACCTGGCTCTTATATAGATAGAGAATTGCATCAGCAGTGAGATATCTACTGGATTGATAGAAGGATCCCATCATTTTTCCAGCAGCCTTGGCAACAGATTTAATGTAAGTGTTCCATTTCAGATCAGAAGTAAAGGTCAAGCCCAGAAGCTAATCAAAACAAGAGGTCTCCCTAAGACGAGAGCCATTCATTTCAATTGATGCCAGATGGAGATCAGAGCGTTGATGATGTAAAGATAGAAGCTTGGTTTTAGATACATTCTAAGTAACCAGCCATTCCTTTCCCCATTATAGGTAGAAGAGTAACTTTTCTTGCATTTGGTAACATTTGTTGCATATTGGTTTCTTCATCTTTTTTCTGTTAGTTACAGTAACAACTACTCAAATCTCATTCTTTGGGGGAAGGGCACGTTTAAATATGGATATGATTCATTTTTTAATTGACAAATTTCTAAATGTTTTCCCTTTATGTATTTTACCCAAGATTTTGATAAACTCATTGTGAGAATTTCATCTATATTTTTCACTTGTGTCTAAAGTGAAACAATACAATAAAACAATTATTTCAGAAGTTGATGACCAGATAAGTGTCAAATCATTTTTCTGGGGTGTTTAGCAAGTAGGTGTAAAAAGGTTTACTCTGGAAATAGACCAGTGAAATTTAGAATGTTTACCATAATTAACAAATCTGGGTATGGGATTTATAACCTGTGGTTCTATGGTCCTTAGTCTTATGTTGTAAATGAACAACTTCTAACAAATACATCTATGTGTATTTCGTTTTTTTTGTTTTTTGTTTTTTTATCAAGAAAAAATTACAAGAATTGTTTTGTGGAATCCAAAATTAGGCTCAACCCCCCCCCTCCGATACAGATTCTGATATAATAAAAAGTCCTGATTTTTCTGATTAATCTTCCCAATACAAATAATTATAGTCGAAAAGTCATTGTATGATAATTTTAACAAAAAAAGAGAACTTGTGCAGTTTATGGACTGTGCTAAAAAAAAACAAAAAAAAAACACATTTAGAAAGCCATTTTAACATGAGGAGAGGGGGCGAAAGTTTTTGACATTATACTTTCATCTAACAATTTAATAAACAAAATATACCATAAAAAAGATACTGTATTCCAATTGTTGGCTGGTGAGATTTCATTTCAGCACCCTGGCCAGAATATGCTGACAATAACATGGTGCAAATTTTATATAAATACCTTTTTTTCTTCTTATGAACATTACCCTTAATATATTTTTGAAAAATATAAATTAAACCTTACATTACTATAGATTAATAACAAAAGGCTCATTTTTACGCTATTTCTATTTACAAAACTTTTCACAAGATTGGACTATGTTGTCCAAAAGTTAGACTAGTTTGTGAACTTTTAAAATGGTACGACTACTAAAGCAATGATATTGCTGCAAGACTCGACAATTTTAGTTAATACAGATAAAAACTGTTTTGTATCATTCTTCATTATCTACAGAGAAAACAGCTTTGAGTTTTTTTTTTATCATAAAATACTTTGAACATAAAATCTCACAAATACACCCATATATAGACTAAAACATTTGTCTCTAAATGTTTCACATTATACAAGCAAAGTTTTGTTTTTGTGTGCAAATTTAAAATAAATTTTCTCAAAATTATAAAAAAATTAGTTGTACCTAATGTTGCATGAGAGTCTTTCATTTGATTTTTATTACCTGCATAGATACTTTAGAGCTTTGATTTTTTAACACTTAAATCCATAAATGATAACGTAAGAGACAAATGCCAAATCAGCAAGTATACCAAAAAATTTGTAGGGGTAGGGCAGTGCTGTTTATACGATATATGCTTAGCGTAGGCACCACCAAAACTTGGGGGGGAGGGGGAGGCAGGTAAGTACTTTTTGACGGACCGTCTTTTTAAAAATCTACCAAAAATCAGGTAATTATCCGATCAATACGAAATTTTCAGCGATTATTAAAAGAATGAACTTTATAACAGCATACTTATTTTTCATAAACGATATTTATATATATATATTTTTTTTTGCTTACAAACCCTTGTTTTGTAACCCTTGTTTTGAGGGGGTACAAATATGCTTAAAATAATCATCTGAAACTGAACACAACATATTGTGTTGTTGTAAGGGACAGAATTATAAATTAAAAAAAAAAAAAAAAATTGTTTGCATACCTTATTTTGACGTCTGAATATCAGAACTTCGATTGTGTTTAATTATCCCGCTTTTGAGTTTTGAAGTGTGAAATTCGGTGAATATGTTAAAATTAATTAATTTAAGTTAAGCAAAACAAAAAAACAAAAATTTTTAATATTTATACGAAAAGAAGCCATTTTAAAATCTTTGATAAATAAATTAACAATTTTTTTTTAGCGAGCTGAATAATGCATGACCATTATTAAACAGGGCATGCTTTGAAGAATCGATACAAAAAAAAAAAAATTCGATAAATATTGTGCCCTTTGTGTTAAAAATAGCATCATTTTTTCGATCCCGTTTGAAAACGTTTGCCGCCTTTCGACTACGGTGGACCAAACGCGCTGAAATAATTTTTTTTTTATTCTGCTTTAAATTGCCCCACCCCCATTTTGGGGAGCCTGGCCCCCACACACATACACATTAAAAACCAAACTCATACAAATGGTCACCCATCTGGTACTGGCCAGCCTCAGCGTTAATAATACATTGAAATTTTCGTCACTGAAAAATAAGTTTTTTTTGGCCTGTTTGGCCTTCCATAGTTTGCTTTTTATCAAATGCAAACGTAAACATTGTCGATCTAGAGTCTAGATCGACGCGAAATAACTGGTTGCCTATATGAATAAGTGGAATTATTTGAAATCCAGGTACTTATAATATTTTTGCATATTCTCTTAGAAAATCATCCTAAATCTTAGTTAGGCAACAAATAAATAAATTAATTATTTCAAAAACCTTTTTTTTTTTAAATATTTATGTACGTTTTTTGTGCAAGACAAAAAAATGTCAATTGTTAACTTTTTGGAAAAATTTAACATTTAAAATTTAATTAAAAACAGTAGAAAAAGTTTTACATTATTCTGTTTTCTATATGATAAAATTCAGGGTTTTATCTTTCTGGAAAAAAAAAAGTTACTCAGAAATAATGGATTTTAATAAATGTAATTTTGTTTTAAAAAACAACAACTTGATTTTTCGGCCATTTTTGGCGGTGCCTAGCTTAGCGGAAACTACATAATCTGAGTCCAAGGGAAACAAAGTAAATATTAAAAAAGCTCAAAATAGGATTTCTTAAATTACATTTAAATTTGTTTATTTCAATAAATATTCAATTAATAAAAAATAACCCAATCTGCCTTCAAAGTTACATTGAAATAAGAAACACATGAAGTTGTTTCATAATTTTATTTGTATATAGATGAGATTTGCTTTAAATATAAAGCTCAACAGTTGTCCAGAAGCACTCCCCCAAGCACTGCTTCTTCCTTTAGGAGGGATGTGTATTTATTGCCTATCTTTTAAAAGGCTCTTCTAATTTGATGGCTTGGTTTACGATCTATCAACCATTTTGGTGTCATCTAATACCAAATAAAGTTGTCAAATGGATTATTATGGGCAAGATAATTATTTTATATTCTTAGAAATCATTACTCCTAGAAATTATAATATGGATTGTGGATAAAAAAAATTTCGAGGATTATTAATGCACTCTTTTAGCATGCAAAGCCCTTTCAATCAAAAAAAAACAAAAAAAAAAAAAAAAAAACTTTATTCTCAGACAAAATCAAAAATTGAAAATAATCAAGTGGAAAGACAGGTGTCCAAATTTTTGAGGATGAGAAGTACCCCTCTGCATGGGGTTACAGTCGATGAATACATGACCCATGTTATTTTCACGTCCAGGCTGCACTTCTTTTAGGGAGTTTGATTCCTTCTTCTGAATTGATTTTGTGCCAAAGTGGGAGGCAGGCAAATAAAATATACCCATTTACTGATTGATCAGAATAAACCAACACAGTCGATTGAATCATCTTTTTTAAAAGAAAATAGAATAATCATTTATGTCCTTGAAAATGGTGTACAAAATACTAGGGAAATACAATATGGAGAAAATGTGCTTTCTGTCATTATCTGCCCAACATTTATGACGAGAGAAAACTCAACCACGATGTGTTGTAAAAACAACCCACGCGTTAAAGCACAACAACTATAATAATAGAAACTGTTAGTTGCATCATATTTTCTTTCAGGTGTTAGGGATGGAGATAGGTGTATAATGATTACACAAGCAATATACACAGGCATCCAAATACACATGCATCCAAAAATAAAGCTTTTTTAATTAGACTTATCATTTTAGAACACTACAATAAGTGCATCGATGAGAATATTCTTACAAATTTTACTTTCATATTATTTTAATCAAATAACATTTAATTTTCCATCACTTTTGTTTTGAAATAAAATTGTAATTTACTTTTTTAAAGTCTTCAGAATGTAATTTAATATTCTAATCACTCACAGCCATGCCTTGATTCACATCTATTATCAGCGACTAGTTGTCTAAATTTATGTAATGTAACATTTTTCCATTATAACAAACTAAAAGCAAAGTTTAAAACATAACTAACCGAGAATCAATTGACAAGAATCGTTATTAAAACATGGCTGAAATTGATGAAAACTTTCAATTAAAGTCACATTTTCAAGATTTAAAAAGTACATTACAATTTTATTTCAGAAATGTAAATAAAATTTAAGTAATCAATGTTATCAAAACGTATGCGAAAAACCAATGAATTTTAACGATCCCTATCCTGCAATTGAACAGATATTTTATCGATAGGAAAACAAATATCAATTCCAAATAAAAATATTCCTAAACAAACTTATATGTACAGGCAAAAATAAAAAAAACGGACCCTTTGAGAATTTCTTTTTTAATCCTAGCAGCCATCAAGCAATGCCAGGAGGCAGGGTGGGGTTCAGTCCATTGTTAAGTAGAATATCTACACTTCTTGACCTAGTGTGACTGATACCATCATTATCATCACTTTCCAGCAGTCACCTTCTCTTGCCCTGTTGGGAGTGGGGAAGGGGGGGGGGGCTTTTGCCCATTTTCCTGGTCTCTGGGAAGGATGAGCTGACCATATCTCCCATAACAAAAAGTTTTTGATGTTAAATATTATGTTCTGTATATTTCTCCTTTAGGGAAAAAGGTTTTCAATTTCATTCCCAGTTAATTAAAAGGTAATAAGGCTTATCAGCTGGGAAACTATTAATCTCAAAGGACTAATGGAAGAACCGTTTGGTTTTTGATATATTTTTCTGTAAGAAACAGATTAAATTTGCAGGCCTGGGAGACAAGACATCAGCACATGTGTTGTCCATGAAAGGAACTAAAGAAAGACTTTCTTGGAAGACAATTCTTCTGAAATTCCTTTCTCATCAGGACATTTTTTATCTTAAAAGAGAAAAAAAAACTTCATTAGAGCCAGAAAGTTCTGGAAGATTGAGAGAGTGCCTCTCAAAGAAAGGACTGAAAGAGAGAGAACATTTTTAAAAGACTTTTTGTGTTTCTTTCCTTTCAGGTTTTACATATTAAAACTTTTTTCCGTATCATTTTAAAAGGGACAGTTTATCATTTGTTACTATCGTTTGGACGATAAATTTAACTTTGTCATTCCATTCAATAGAATTGATTCCAGAATACTCTCTCAACCAGGGACCCCCCCCCATTTTTTTTGTATGTTCTATTTTTTTTATCTCTATAAATGTTACTTGGCTTGATTGTTAACCCTTGCTTTGAGAAATAAAAGCAATTCAGCATTTTATTTCTTTCAATAAAACTTGACTAAATTAATATACTTTTCGAGTTTGGTTTTCATTTGTTCCTTTTTTATATTTTGCTGTCGCTGTATCTTTATTCACGAGACTTTGCTTAAATTCTCCAGCACTTTGTTTTATTTTTCTTTCCATTTTTTTTTAAATATTTTTTACCCCAAAAAAAAACTATTTTGGTAATGACAACTATAAAATATGTCAATTCCTTTGCTTCTTAGAAAATGTTTATCATAATATTTTTTTTTAGTTTATGTCTAAATTGCGATTGTGTTTGAAAGACAACAAACCAAAGTTAATCTTTAAAAGGAAAAATATGTATAAATTTCAGGATGAAGAAATTCTTGATAGCAACACAAAATTGTAGAATTCATTCAGTGAACTTTAAATCGAGATTGACAGAATAGCAAGTCAAATTCATAGACCATATGTAACGATTGTACAATGTGAGTGTGGTGACATTCATTGAGATAGAAAAAAAAGGGGGGGGAGTAACTAGTCAAGAATAAAAAATATACACACACCAATCTTAGTCAAAGTCATAGTGACCCATTTTATAGAGTTCTGAATGACCAAACTAGAGGGACGAGAGATTTTAGTCTATAAAACTACAATAATCAATAAAAATAATTATGGTCACATCATTTTAGGTTTTAAACCATACGTATGACTCTAGAAATATAAAATTAGTGCAAACTTCAAATACATCGCTCTTCAACTTCAAATAACATTACATTAAAAACTATTTTTTAAGCGTTTTACTTTTTGTTTTGCTTTTTGTTACACATAAGTTTCCTACTACTAGAAAGAAAGTGAATTATAAAATTAGGATTTTCAATTAAACATTTATTCCAGCTTGATTTTACTTTTAAAGTAAATTGATGAAGTTTTTTAAGCAGTGTAGAGCTAAAACATGTGTCCATATCATCTGTAGTTAGATGGGAAGTGCTAGTATGAACATCAGTAGGTGTGAGAAAGTCATGTCTAGAAAAAAATGGTAGAAGGGTACAGAAAAAAGACTAAAAAAAAAAAATCACCAAGAAAACATCAATTGGTCAACTAACGTAGTGAGAAACAGAGTCTTGGAGACAGATGGTAGATCGGATACTTTAGGATGCGAGAAAAATGTTTGATGATGATGATGATGATGATGTCGACAATGATGAACAATAGCACTATGTATAGAGGTGTGACAGTAAGAAATTTAAGTATTGTCGATTATTAAGTGGTGTTTTGAGCAAACGGCAGGGTAAAATGCAGTGCGTTTTTAAATTTTGGTGATAAAGACGAATCCTTTATAATTTGATAGAAAAGAAAAGTCTATTGTCTTGTTTTACTGACAAAAAAAATTAATAAGTATGATAACTAGCCGCATTATATAAACAATAAATTTATTTGGGCAATAGAGATGGTGAATTTTTAAATGGCATAACTAAGGAGGCGTGACAGTTCATAAACAGGACATGTGGTTAGAATGCTGATGGTCACAGATCAGGTTAACAATTACACAAGACAGACTGCTTATAATAATAGAAGTAATTGTGACAAACTAAATTTGGGGGTAAAGGAACAGCTGTCAACATGATGAGAACGTGGGTTTAAAAGTAAAAAATAAAATTAAAAAAAAATCTACTCAAGAGAAAAATTGTGCGTTATTGTTACTTCAAAAAACCAAGTTAAACCTTAGTTTTCGATACATATTCGCTTTCTTTACTTATTTGATAAGCGTATAGAATGTCGTAAGAAATGTATACCGATACCGGTTAAAGTTCAATTGATTTTTATTAAATTCATAGAACTATATAAGCATAAATAAAACTGATTTTAGTTTCGTAACAAAAAAATCAATTAAAAAATTTTAATTAAAAAAAAAATACTTGAAAAATTAAACTTATTTATAATTGTTTTTGCACATAAACAATTCTTTTTAAACAGCTAAAAAATAAGATCTTGAAAACATATTAAACATATCAGATGAATACGGAGGTTATGATTTTGTTCAGTATTAGGAGGTCATTCTCCCAAACATTACCTCCTAGTGAGATATTGTCGATTGCCAGAGGCACCCCACCAGGAAATGCTGACGAGGCCCTATCATATCAACAAATTTTATAACCCTCCGAGGTTCCCCTTTGAGGGAAGGGGGGCTATTTTCATTCATGTTCAACAGAACCTCACACACTTGTGAAAAAAAAAAATGCATTTCTAGATAAATAATTTAAATCCTTTTTTAAGGCGGTCTTGATATTACACACTGGTTGATAAAATTGTTTGAACAAACAAACCACTTACCTATAAATGGTTGCAGAATTATTGATCTGCCGCCCTTAAAAAATTCTCTTTCACGTACTAAAACTAAAAGTGTTTGCCTTTGATGGGAAGAAACGTTATAATAACCTTAAACAAATATTAACTAATGAACGAAAATATCTTCTTTTTTTATTAACAAACCAGATGCACGTGAATTCGAATATTTCCTTTTCAGGAAACAATGGAAATAAAATCATCATCACACTCTAGATCAAATTTAGTCTGCTACAGTGGCTACACACATGTTAGTGGCAAGACGAAAATTACGTTTGTTCTTGAAATTATATTAAAAATCAAAAAACTATTTAATTTCATGCAAATTCATAACTGAATATATAAATACAAAAAAAAAATATGAAAGAGCAACAACTAAATTACGTACTATAACACATGATTCAATCCAACCCGATTTAAAAATATCTTAGACAATACCTCGAGGTTTTTTTGGTTTTTTTTTTTTGTTTTGTTTTTTATGGCGGTAGAAAATGTTTTTAAAAATACTATTTTTAATAATCTAATGTTAATCCAACTAGAAAATAATTTTAAACAGTTAATTTCCTTAAATTAGGAGTAGTTGCTAGACTTTCAGCTTTCAATGATGTTTATTAGGCATTGTTTATTGTCATTAGAATAATACTTTCAGGGTTGTGATTATCCAATGGCATAAAAAAATAAATCGAGATGAATTTCCCAGCTGTGTGTGTGTAGAGAGAGAAAGGGCAGCAGCACGAAAAGCAACAATTCCAATCAGTATTGTATCTACTAAATCCAAATTAAGAGAAAGATATAAAATGCGTCCATAGGGGAGGGAACAGGAAGTCATTCTTTGATTAAACAAAAGTCATCTAACTCTCCCACTCTCTTCCCAAATCACTTGAAGTCTTAGATTTCATGATAAAATATTTTCAGTTTTAAGAGAGAACTTTCATGAGAGAAAAAAAAGTCAAGTTATCCTTGAGAAAAAAAGGGGGGATTACAAAAAAGGCTGATAACTCACTTTATGAGTTTCAGGAGAAATTTACCGTTTACAGATTTATAAAAAAAAAAAAAAAAAAAAAAAAAAAAAAAAAAATTTAAAAAAAAAACACGAAATTCCGCTAAAAAGCGAATAACTCGCATCTTTATAATATCGGATTGATTTTTTTTTTCTAGAAGAGAAAAAAGAAAAATGTTTGCTGAAAAAAGGGAGAGAAATAATTGAATATGTACGTTTTCAGCGTCCCAAATTCTGTTTGTTTTTTTGTTTGGTTGTTTTTTGTTTGTTTTTAACGTCATTCTAATATTAGATTTGCAGCTTTTAAATTACATTGCAATTGAAGATGTCACAAATATTTAATATCAATTATTCATGTTTTTGTTGTGCATTTTCTCTTTATCAAGTTATCATTTTCCTCTCACATTTATTTTTTTCCCCTGTTAATATTTACGTTAAGAAAAGCAAAGCGAAAAAACATCGAGTAGTGAATATTTTTAAATTGGTCACATCTTAAATTACAAATCGAATAATCATATGAGAATGACGTCTTTCTAAAAAGAGATCGCTGAAAACGTAAAAATAGTTTTGTTGGAAGGAACTCTCAAATCACAAGACTACAAAAGTAAGACTGTAAATAATGACGATTCTTACATTCTTTTCGTAAGAAAAAAAAGTGGGGATCAGAATTAGTAGTAAACTTTAAATGCTAATAGTTTACTATAAATTATTATTTTTTTTTTTTTAGAAAGAATAAAAATGAGAGAAATGCTCAATAACGACGCACCTTTTTACTGAATAGGAGTAATGAATGCATTCAAAATAAGATTTAAGTAATAACAATAGTTTATGGTAAAATTATTTGGTACTAGTGCACACCCAGGCTCTGCAGTCTGCACTGCAGTGCAGACTGCAGAGCAGAGAGTGATCCAGACGTAAATAATAACGTTATTATTTAAAAAGCCATTCTTAACATGGGGAGGGTGTTTTGTACTTATTCTATACTTCAACCTTACAATAAAACATATCATAAAACTTTAATTAAACTTGGAAATACGATTGAAAAAATACCGCGGATCACTCTCTGCACTAACACCAATTATTTACAATTATTTATAGCAATTTTCCTAGATTCTATATTATGATTAACTAACTGTATACAATTGCCATGGCGGTGAATATTAATTCAAAATAATAATTCATATATATATATATATATATATATATATATATATATATATATATTTATATTATTATTATTATTATTGGGGTTAGAAATATGCACTCAAAAGAGCCATAAACCACAAAAAATAAATAAACACCTGGCTCGATCTTGCTTATTATTATTATTTAATTATTTTATTTAAAATTAGTTTCGGTTTTCTCTCATTTTACTTCTGATTCGATCGATCGTAAAAATGAAATAATTCAATGTTTATCAAAGTTCACGTACATTTATAAGCACACAGACTCAATATCTTTTTCTGGTTATCAAAATTTGGTGCTTTTCTAGAACGGTGGACCTGTACCTCTCAAAAGATAGTTTTTCTTCGGTTTTTAGAAGCACAAATTAAGGTTTGCATATAAACTTTAATTCTAACCAAATTACTTTATCTGATTGAAAGCTTTGACATGTAAACATTGTGTTCGACATTTTTTGTTTTCATTAAATAAAAAATTTTAAATATGACCAAAATTTTTTTATTTTGGTCGCCATGGCGATTTCTTTGTGATCGTGAAAAATTAGAAAGTGATTTTGAAACCTTTAAACTGTCAATTCGGCCGTAATTTCTCGCTAGAATTAAAGTTTTAAAAGGTCAATTACTAACGTTCAATTACGATTTTTTTTTTCATTGCCACATTATTGTACAATCGAACCTAAGAATTAGCTATTTTAATCATCGTCATAATCATTATTAAAGAAGAGCACTTTTTTCTTGGCAATAACTTTTTTGTTGTTTCGCAAACTCAGCCTTCAATTTCCAAACAGATTTTATGACGTTTGCGTCAAAACTCTAGCCATATAAATATCGATATGTTTTAATAGGATATTTATAAATATACAAAATAAAGTAATATAAATTGTTATTGACAGATGTTAAGAAGATGGTTTGTTGTTTTATTGGTGTCTACTCCAGCCAACGAGCCCCACCTTATGGAATATTATTAAATTATGAAGGAAGAACTCACTAAAGTTGGATTATTATTATTATTCAAGAAAAGGTAAGAAAAATTAAAAGATTGAAAAGAAAAGGAAAACACCTGTTTTAATTATGTTTTCTGTGTTTGTTTTTTGTCAGTAAATAAATAAAAAAGAAAAGAAACGAAAAAGGTCGCCCGGCGAACCCCCATAGAATCATGGCTCGTTGTGTCAGAGGCGGAGGCTAAAAACGAATGAATAAAGGAACTGACAAATGTCGGAGAGCTGGTAAATATGTTCGGTAAAGTTTGAGACAACTCACCATGTTGACTTTCGTTGGGAAAGAAAGTGTTGGCGATGTCCACCGGGGCCAGCAAGAAGGAAAGGATATAAAAACACACTGTGTTAAGAGTAAGTCCTGGTAAAGATGGCTGCTTCATCCGGGACCTGAGGAATTCCCAGCGTGTCAAGCCAATCCAAAATGGCGTCAGTATTTACTTCCATATAAGGACATCGGAGGACGGTATATCAGTCGGTGGGGAGATGGGGGAGGAAAGGGTAAGGAGTAAAGGTAGACAGAGGGAGGGAAGAAGAGGAGAAAAGGAGGGGAGAGAGATACTTCTTCAAGGCACCTGATTCTCTTCTTCAATTCTTTCTTTCATCCGGTTTATTTAAAAAATTAAACAACTTTTTAGAATAATATAAAATAAACGAATGCACTATTTAGATAAAATATGAATTAATATTTTATCTACGTTTATTTTTAAACATATCTTTATGGGCATTTCTAATATATATGTTTATTTTCTGTCATTATACTAAAACTGTACTAATCAACGTTTGTTTCCCTAAGGATGATTTTCCTATATATTTTAATAAATCAAAATACATGTCAAAATATTCTTCCATTTTTTGGAATTGAGTTATGTTTGAAAATACTTCTATTTTAACTGTTTTAATTTGCCGCAACTTACACCAAGCAGTGAAGCACCAAGCATTTTTTACTATGACTTCTATCTATCACTCTCACCCTCCCTCATAGTATATTGTTTGATTCTTATTTCACACACACACTCTCTCGGGGCCCGGGCGACAAGATCAAAGTGTAGTATCTGTTCCGGCAGATACTGCAAGCTATGACTAGCTATGACTAGCAAAGACCAGATGTGGGGGCAACCCCACATGCCTGACCTTTAACCAGCTCCCATTTCCCACCTCTCGGGAGCTGGTCCCCCTTTCCCTTCCCCCTCCCTTCACTCCTCACATTAAAAATTGGCCTTGTGCCTAATTTGCTCGGTGGGGGAGCAAATAAATACCATCTGTTCCGACAGATGCTGCAAGCTATGACTAGCAAAGACCAGATGTGGGGGCAACCCCACATGCCTGACCTTTAACCAGCTCCCATTTCCCACATCTCGGGAGCTGGTCCCCTTTTCCCTTCCCCCTCCCTTCACTCCTCACATTAAAAATTGGCCTTGTGCCTAATTTGCTCGGTGGGGGAGCAAATAAATACCATCTGTTCCGACAGATACTGCAAGCAAAGACCAGATGTGGGGGCAACCCCACATACCTGACCTTTAACCAGCTCCCATTTCCCACATCTCGGGAGCTGGTCCCCTTTTTCCTTTTCCCTTCTCCCTCCCTTCACTCCTCACATTAAAAATTGGCCTTGTGCCTAATTTGCTCGGTTGGGGAGCAAATAAATACCCACTCTCTCTCTCTCTCTCTCTCTCTCTCTCTCTCTCTCTCTCTCTCTCTGTTAACAATCGAAGGTAATAAAGAAAGGAATAATAAAAACATTGGAATAGTCCATCATAAATATAAGGGGATATCACCAGTTTAGTAATACTATTTAACTGATAGCTGTAAAGGGAAAAAGGAAAAAGAGGGACTTGAGTAGATCAAGCAGAAAGCGACTCATTTCGGCATTTTGTAGTTTTATATTTAACTAGCATTTCAGCCTGGCGTTGCCCGGGTGTTTGGATGTGTATGTTGAGCAAAAAAAAAAAAAAGAAAGTGTTAGTAGGAAGGCAGGCTCGAACCCGTACCGCAAAGGAGGAAAAGAACGGGATAAAACCTAACGTTTATGCTGTTACGACCACCGCAAAACCGGAAGCGACATTTTTTAAAATTAAGGCTAGAAAATCTAAAGAAGAGGATAACTTTAAAAAATATCGGCGAAAAAAGTGACCCCCCCCCCCTGTAGCAAAGTGCCTAGTTGAAGGGGAAGATATTAATGTTTTTAGCCAATTTTTCGGTATTTGTCGTATGAAAGGTCGAACTTTAAAACGATACTGATCTTGGTAAAATCTGTCGCCTCTATTGAAAGTTTAAGGCAGACATGCAAACAGACATACATACATACATTTATATATTGGTAACTAAAAATTTTCGACCCAAACTGATGAAAAAGCTTGCCCTGTCTCTGAATACCCTTTATGTAAAATTTCAAATATTTAGACCAGAAATTGTCTGAGTAATTTGGAAGAGACCGCAGATGTCAATTTTTTTTAACTTTGACCCCTATTATGACCCCTTAACATTTATTGTTTGGAGCTCAAATCAAGTTATTAAGTTAGATCCATGTCCAAGGAACCTATATCTAAAATTTCAAGTGCATAGACCCAAAATTGTCGGAGGAGTTTGGTAGAGTTCTCAAAGGTCAAATCGTTGAAGTTTGACCCCTTAATCGCCAAATTTCTGGCCAAAAATCAATCACATCGATTTTCCCAAATCTCAGTACCCTGTATATCAAATTTCGCGTCTGTAGACTAAAAATTGACAGAGTTATTACGTAGGGAAATGTACACAGACACACACACAGACACGTTCACTTTTATAGATATATACTAGCAGGGGTGCCCGGCGTTGCTCGGGTGTTTGGAGGTGTATGCTGTGCAAAAAAAGCAAAAAAACAAAAAAAATGATTAATTTTTTAAAACTTTGACCCCTATTATGACCCCTTAAAATTTATTGTTTCGGGCTCAAATCACTTTATTAAGTTAGATCCAGGTTCAAGGAACCTAAATCTAAAATTTCAAGTGTCTAGACCCAAAATTGTCGGAGGAGTTTGGTAGAGTTCTTAAAGGTCAAATCGTTGAAATTTGACCCCTTAACAGCCAAATTTCTGGCTGACACCCGTCACATCGATTTTCCCAAATCTCAGTACCCGGTATTTCAAATTTCGAGTCTATAGACTAAAAATTGACAGAGTTATTGCGTAGGGAAATGTACACAGACAGACAGACACACAGACACACAGACAGACAGACAGACAGACAGACAGACACGTTCACTTTTATAGATATATAGATTAGCTATACAAAGTCACTTTTTCTTGATTGAAGCAATATAACCCAAGCTCAATTGATGATCCAGTGGATCCCTATTTTTTCTAATATATATGCATATGTATAATACAGTTCTTAAATAGATAAAGCAAATAAAACTTTGGCAACTGATATTATTTACATTTTTTTTTTTTACACGGTGGTCACCACTTATCAAGGCCCGGAAGCCACTCAGGGATAAGGGTTATTGCAAGTACAGTACGTTAGTGTGGAGATTTGATGAAGTGTTTACTTAAGGGAGCAGTTCATTAGGAATTTGTTAACGTTGGACTTGAAGACATCCAAGTTGTAGCCAGGTGGGAAGCAAGCAGACAGAACAGAGTTCCACAGGCGTGCAGTTCTAAGAAAGAAGCTTTGTTCATGGAATCCACGTTTTGATTTAGGCACAGATAAAGAGTGGGGGAAATTTTTCACAGTGGATTCAGCTAGATGGGTGTTTCTCGTGAAAGATTGGCGAGGGGGGACCAAAGATTGGAGTTCAGACGAGCACCTGCCATGGAAATAACGATAAAACAAGGATAGGCTCGCAACGTCTCTTCTGTGGGAGAGAGGTTGCAGGGTAGAGAAAAGGGCATCCCCCACTAAACCACGAAGTCTATTTAGTACTCTGTCAAGGCAGGATAGGCTGTTTTTAGCAGCTCCTGCCCAGATATGGCAGCAGTATTCCATCCTTGGACGTACTTGGCTTTTATATAGATAGAGAATTGCATCAGTAGTGAGATATCTTCTAGAGCGGTAGAAGGATCCCACCATCTTTCCAGCGACCTTGGCAACAGACTTGATGTACGTGTTCCATTTCAGATCAGGAGTAAAGGACAAACCCAGAAGCTTGTCAAAATACGGGGCTTCTCCTAAACGAGAGCCATCCATTTCAATTGATGCCAGATGGGGATCAGAGTGTTGATGATGTAAAGATAGGAGTTTGGTTTTAGATGCATTAAAGGTAACCAGCCACAACTTCCCCCACTGAACCACGCGCTCGAGATCAGAGGAGAGAGAATCAGAGAGAACTGTGTCATTTACAGCCTTTGATGTGTTGCCGTAGATGGTTGTGTCATCAGCATAGATGTCAACGAATGATTTAAGTATGTGTTTAGGGAGGTCATTGATGTAGATCAGGAAGAGAGTTGGGCCCAGGATGGACCCCTGAGAGACTCCAGCATTAATACTGTAGGCCTCTGATTTCTGCCCATCAACCACTACTCTTATGAACCTATCAGAGAGAAATGATTTAATGATTGAGAAAACATTTCCAGTAATACCGTAGCTGGAAATCTTGTGAAGTAGGCCCTTATGCCATACCTTATCGAAGGCCTTTGATATGTCAAGAGCAATTGCCCTGCAAACATTTGTCAAGAGATTCACTAATCCTATGTGATATAACCGTTAGCACATCTGCTGTAGATCTTACAGAGCGGAAACCATATTGCATGTCACTAAGAAGTTTGTTTCTGTTGAGGTGGTTGACTACTTCTTTATTTAATATGGATTCCAACAACTTACTCATGACACAGAGGAGACTTATTGGTCTGTACTGAGAGGGAGATGACTTTTCACCTGAATTCTTAAATACAGGGCATACTGATGAGGTTTTCCAGGGTGTTGGAAAGCACTTCTCCTTAAGGCAACGCTTAAACAGTTTTGTAAGTATGGGGGCAAGTTCTGGTTATAGCTTTTTCAGCACTATAACTGGAATGCCATCAGGGCCAGTTGCTTTACTGGAATCAAGGTTCTTCATTAGCTTGGCGACCTCACGCACGGATATTTGTATGTTGCATTGCGTGTTGTCTGTTATAGGAGGAAATACAGGGAGTTGATGGTCATTGTCGCATAGGGTAGAATTAGCTGCAAAGTTCTTGGCAAATAGTCTGGCCTTGTCTGATGCTGACGAGATGACCTCAGGTCCATTGATGATGGTTGGAATAGAACGTTTGCTATTTGCCAGAACTGGTGGGAACCAAGCCGCTGATCAGCTACTTTGGATTTAACAGACTGGGCATATAGTTCTCTTGCATTTTTTATTACTCTTTTACAGTGGTTGCTGGCGTTCCTGAAAGCAGCTTTAGTCTCAGTGCATCTATTACGTTGGTAGTTATGGAAAAAGTGATTTCTGTGCGCGGTAGCAGTAGCACATTCTGGGGAGAACCATGGCTGGCTGTTAGGTTTTTGTTGGAATTTTTTAGATGGTATGAATTGGTCTATGCCTACAATTAACCATTCGGTCAGATCTGATACTATAGAGCACATATCCTTTTTAAACATGGAATGCAGAGGTAAATCAGATATGAATGTATGGAAGCTGTCCTAGTCAGTCATAGATTAAGATTTCCTTTCCTCATTGTTTAATGTAGGATGTATAATCCCCGATTCTTAAAATATTTCTGTTTGGCAGGAGGCCCTTGTAGTAATATTGAGTGGGCTTTAATCGCTAGATTCGAAAAAATATTTCCCTTGGGAGTTATCCATTGTGATCATATCAAGTCAACTGTAATCGCAAGATTTGTCTCTCATCTACTGAGAAAATAAGATAATGGTTTGTTGGGATGGTTTTGTACAAATCCAAATGTTGAAGCTAGTGTCTCGCCGCTGTCAAAGTTTTGGAAAATATTTCTGGTTGGAATTATCGATTTATTTGTCCATGAAGATAACACTTTGTTAATTTGAAATATTGAAGGTGAATCTCAGTGAGTTTCTTGATAAAAAATATTTTCTTGATATGCTGTGTTAAATCCGAGATATAAACAATTGTGGGTTGTCAAGAACCCATGGCCAAATGGCCAGAGTTAATTTAGGTTGTTCTCTTGTATCTGAGTCATGGTTTTGATTGACAGGGATTTGTTTGGCGACCACTGTTGTTTCTCCATAACCCCCTTTGATGAGCTTGAACTCTTCCTTATATTTTGAAGTTTGACAGGTGCCCGGCCCCAACAGCGACTGTTTTCTGATTAATTGAAATTAGATCATGATAGCCAATCAAACTTTGAGTATTTAACCAATCAGAATTGATTATTTTCCCAGAATCGTTTTTTTTTTTCTTTTTATGCTTCTGCTGATTTTGTTCCTGTGGCTGCTAATACTGCTGCTAAATTTTGTTGCTGGTACTGCCGCTAATTTGTATTCTTGTCATTGTTGCTACTTTGTTATTTTGATAATTGCGAAAAGGGGTTTGATAATTATGAATTATATCAGTTTAGGATAAAACTTAATAAATCAAGATTAGATCTTGGCGATGATTCTGTAATATGTCTTTCTTTCCAGATACTGGAATTCCCTTCATCCTTCCCTGGATAAATCTGTCCTTTTCAGGACAATTTTTTGTGTGATTCTACCTGTTCTTTTCAGGACAAATTACCTACCAAACTTTTGTGCAATTCTTCCCATCCTTTTCGGGATAACTTACCTAACACACTTTTGTATAATTTCACCTGTCCTTTTCATGACAACTTAGCTTTCACACTTTTGCATGGTTATCTCTTTTCTTTTTCAGGACAACTTACCTGTTATACTTTCAATGTGTTAATCATTTTCACAGGATAACTTGCTTTTCAGTATGTCCAACAGTAATTTAATCTTTGTGTAATGAATGATGAGCATCAACTGACCAGCTATTTTTTTCTGATCTCAATAATGTGCACATTTGACCACCAATATCAGAGAAATAACTTGACCAGACATTCCTCATCAACACTTCCTGTGCAGCAAGTATCCAAAATAACTATTTTATATTACCCGTATTTTTATGGCTTAATTTGTTACTTAACGAGTTTACTCTTGTGCTTTCCATTTACCATTATTTGTCTTGTGTCGCTAAAAAATTTTAAGACTGATCACCATCATATAAATTTATATTTATCATATATATTTATATTTATAGGACAATCTTCACCAGATGAAAATGTTCAATATTCAAGATAGAACATTGTAATAAAGCAACTGGCCCTGACGGCATTCCAATTATAGTACTGAAAAAGCTTCAACCAGAACTAGCTCTCATACTTACAAAGCTATTTAAGCATTGTCTTAAGGAGAAATGCTTCCCAATACCCTGGAAAACTTTATTTAAAAATTCAGACGATCGCTCATCTCCCTCTCAGTACAGACTAATCAAGGTTTTTGATTAGCTTGGCAACATCACATACAGATATTTTAATCACTTTCATTGTTTACATAGTTTTCTCAGTTCAATGACGATTTCAGTAACAGAAATATGCAGAGATTCATCATCTGTTACATAGTACCAACTTAAAATGGTGTTTACATTTCATGGGACCATAATCAATCTGGCATTTTTTTTAACTTACGAAAAACATCCTGGAAATGGCATAAAATTACTGAAATCACATAAAAGTTGACTCTCAGCTCTAAATAATTGCATTTAATTTTTCTATTATTTCACTAGAAAAATAGTAATAATGCTTTCTTTTTATGAATGCAGTTTAAAAATAAAATTGTCCCCAATATATTAAGTAGAATGCAAAAGGGAAAGTACTCTCTGTTCTACAATTCATGGGTGATAACTCTTTCTTACTGCAATTAATACAATTACTACTGTTCATGACATCTTTAAATTTTGTCTTGCTTGATTATCCTACCCTAAACGTCATAGATACACACTTTTTATTAAGAGGATGAGAATAGTATTACTATTAATAATTCTGATGATACTATTATTACTCATATTATTAGAAATAAGAATTAACACCTGGGCAGTATCGTTAATAAGATACTCTGGACCATTCATACGCTGGACCAAAGAGGAACTTAGGCATCTTGATCAAAGGACTAGTAAACTAATGATGATGCATAATAAATTACACCCAAAAGATGATACTGACCGATTCTATGTGAAAAGAAACAAAGGGGGAAGAGGACTAATAAATGTAGAAGACTGTGAAAGCACAAAAAAGACTTGGAAAATTACAGGAACCAGAACACAGAAAGACTGAACACTGCAGCCAAAAACACAAGAAACAAGAACAATACAGAATATGATGACACCAAAAACAAAAAGACAAGAAAAGTGGGAAGCAAAAGCACTACATGGACGATTTATAAGAATGACAAAAGAAGAGAATCACGTAAACACCTGGATGTGGCTAAGGAAAGGCCACACATGAACAGAGAAACAAAATCTCTACTGACAACTGCACAGGGCAACATGATTAGAACAAACCACGTCAAAATTAAAATAGATAAAACATAGGAAAACAGTAAATGTAGACTTTGTGGATAAAAAGACAAAATGATAAACCACATAATTTGCGAATGCAGTAAATTAGCCCAAAAAGAACACAAGGATGGACACAACCGCATGGGGAAAGCAGTACACTAGGAGCTATGCAAACGAGTGTATCTAGAACACACAGAAAAATGGTTTAAACACAAGTCGGAAACTATACTGGAGAATGAAAACCACAAAATCCTCTGGGATATGCAGATGTAAACAAATAAACCCATCCAAACCAAAAGACTGAATGTCATAATAATCAACAAGGAAAAGGAAAAAAGAATCTGTCAGATTGTACATTTTGCCGGCTCAGCAGACCACAGGGTGAAGAGCAAAGAGACAGTAAAACGAAACAAATATGCAGAACTTGCCAGAGAACTGAAAGAAATATAAAACCTGAAAAAAATCAATATAATACCAATAATTGTAGAAGCATTAGGAAATGTTTTTAAAAAACTTGGAAATAAGACTAGGAGAAATTGGAGTCAAGGGGAAGGCTCAGACTATGCAATGGACAATAATGCTGAAAACTACAGAAATCTTAAAGAAAACTCTTGAATGCGGAACTTAATCTACAAGAATGACAATCGCCAACAAGACATATAGAAAATGCAAGGGCAGTAAAATAAAAATGAAATGAAGAAAACTGAAGTTGCAAAGTCGTAAATTGACTACTACCTCCCCTTCCCATATCCGTCTCCCTCCCACCTCCCTCTCCTTCCCATCTCTCCCCCTTTACCATCTCCATTACCTTCCCCTTATTCATATTTCTCTCCTACCCCTCATCCCTACAAAAAAGGGGGGAAAAATTTATAATGCCAGCTGAAATAGTTAAAAGGTCAAGGAGGATGGAAAGACCGAGGAGTGAAAGCACTTACAAGACCTCCACTGGATTAGTGCAGAGGGGACTGGGACGTTGGGGAGGCTTATTGCTACCAAAATTCCAGTGAAGACCAATGGTCATTGTCAGCAAGAAATCAACAGCAAGCGAATGTTGCAATAAATTGTCAAAAGAGGTGAGGATTACTGGAAATCTGGGGAGACTTATTGTTACCCAGACTCCAGGGAACACCACCGGTTTTTGTTAGTGAGCAATCTGATGATGACCTGTGTGAGAACTCCAAGTGAGTGAAATAATAATAATACAAGAAAGCATGACAGAATCCCACATGCATGGTATAATAGAATACTTGCAAATATACAAAATACAAAGCAAGGTGATGAACAATAGAAAATGCGATGAAAACATGAAGACTTGAACTAACAGCTGATGGGCAATACATAACTGAGATTAAAATACAAAGACGTATCTTCCAAGGTGATTCTCTATCATCAATACTGTTCATCATATCCATGATGCCCCTTAACAATATACTAAGAAAATTCCAAACCGGATACAAGTTCACTAATACAGATGAAAGAATGAACCATCTCATATACATGGATGACCTGAAGCTGTTTGCAAAAACTAAGAAGGAATTAGAGACTCTAATAATCTTCAGTCAGGATGTCTGAATGGAATTCAGCATGGAAAAGTGTGCGTTCCTGATCATGAGAAGGGGAAAACTGGATGCAATGGAAAGTGTGATACTACCCAACCAAACAGAAATGAGAGCACCAGGTGAACATGATAGCTACAAATATTTGGGCGTTTTGGAAGCAGACACCATTAAAGCAACAGAAATGAAAAAGAAAATTGGAAAGAAATGCCTCAGAAGAATAAGAAAACTCCTCGAAACTAAACTATATAGTAGAAACCTAATTAAAGGCATAAACTTATAGGCAGTGTCACTAGTAAGATACTCTGGACCATTTATAGGTTGGCCCAAAGAACTCAGGCATCTCGACCAAAAGACAAAGAACCTCATGATTATGCACAATGTACGACATCCAAAAGATGATACTGACCAACTCTATGTAAAAAGAAAAGACGGAGGAAGAGGGCTAGTTTGTATAGAAGACTATGTAAATGACTCAAGAAAAGAATTTTAAAAATACATTATGCAGAACACTGAAAGAATAATTATTGTAGCAAAAGACACTGAAAAACAAACAAGGCAGAAACAGAAGAAATGAGGGATAAGACGAGAAAAGAAAAATGGGAAGAGAAACATCTACATGGGTGATTCATGAGGATGACAAAAACACTTGGACATGGCTGCAAAAAAGAAACTTAAACAGAGAAACGAAATCCCTAATAACAACTGCACAAGATAACACGGTTAGAACCAATCAAAGCAAGGATCAACAAGACGCAAGAAAACAGCAAATGCAGGCTCTGTGGACAAAAAGACAAAACAATAAACATCTTAATAAGCGAATGCAGCAAACTAGCCAAAAGGAATATAAGAATAGACATGATCAAGTGGGGAAGGCAGTACACTGAGAATTATGTAAACAACTGAATCTTGAACACCCAGACAAATGGTACATGCACAAACCGGCAGCAGTACTTGAAAATGAAAGTCACAAAATCCTATAGAAAATGGATATATAAACGGATAAACACATCCAAGCAAGGAGACCAGATGTCATGCTAGTAAACAAGAAGGAAAAGAACTGTCAGATCGTAGTTTTTGCCATTCCAGTAGAACACAGAGTGAAGATCAAGGAGACAGAGAAACAGAGCAAATACACTGAACTGGCCAGAGAGCTCAAAGGGATATGAAAGATGAAAAAAGTCAAGATAACATCACTAATAACAGGAGCATTAGAAACAATACTAAAAAAATTTGAAAAGCAAATGGGAGAGATTGGAATCAGAGAGATGGCTGATAAGATACAACAGATAAGAGTAATGAAAACGGCTGAAATATTAAGGAAACCCCTTGAATGCGGAGACTAACATACATGAGTTTCAGGCACAAACTGGACATACAAAAAATGCTACATATGTAAAACACAAAGAAGCACTACATGCAATCATGAAAACTGAAACTCCCCTGAGCCTCTATCTTCTCCAAATTTTTTTTTTTTTTTTTTTTTACTAAAAACTGACCTCACATCAAATAAGTGAGGAGGGTCAAGGAGGATGGAAAGACAGAAGATTGAAGAGAGAAAGCACTAGCCAGACCTCCACTGGATGAGTGCAAAGAGGACATTTTGCCATCCAAATTCCAGTGAAGACCAATCGTCACCACCAACAAGAAATCGATGGTAAGCAGCTGTTACACTAATGCAAATTCATCTGCAATGGTTATCAGAAGAGGTGGAGAGTACTGGAAACTCAAACTCCAGAGAATGCCACAAATTGTTCTCAAAGTAAAATCTTTGATGATGGCCTGTATGATTATTCCTAGTGAGTAAATAATAATCCAGAAAGATATTTAAGAAATAAACTCCAGGGCAGTATCGCTGATAAGGTACTTTGGAGAATTCATAGGTTGGACCAAATAAGAACATGCATCTTGATCAGCATACAAGAAAACGAATTACAATGCATGATGAAAAGATGATATTGACTGACTTCTATGTGAAAAGGAACGAAGGAGGAAGAGGACTGATAAATGTAGAACACAAAATATGTAGAAAACACAAAAAAGACTGAGAAAGTACAGAAGTCAGAACACAAGAAAATTAATCACCGCAGTGAGAGACAATAATAAATAAAATAACAAAACCAGAAACAAAAAGACAAGAAAATAAAAGTGTGGAGAGAAAGAACTACACGGACGATTCATAAGAATGACAAGAGAATAGAATCATGAAAACATCTGGACTAACCCATTAAACTATCGCCCAATTAGCCTCCTCCCTCTTTTCGCCAAAATATTTGAGTCCTTAATTAATCAAGCTCTTACAGCTGCTACATTTCTGTCAGACCAACAATATGGATTTAGGCAAGCCTGTTCTACTGCAGATATTCTAACTGTAACTGTAAGCACTGGATAAGGCAGGGGAGGGATGTAGACCTAGATATATCTAAGGCTTTTGGCAGGCTTCTATATATCTATATATATAGATATATCTAAGGCTTTTGATGATGGTCTTCTCAGGAAAATAAAATCCTATGGTATTACTGGACGAATGCTTAGCATAATTAAAGAGAGAAGAATCCAGGTTGTCCTCGATGGGCATACATCCAAAAAATTTGATATAAATGCGGGTGTACTTCAGGGATCGATCCTTGGACCTTTATTATTTCTGATATTCATCAATGACTTACCTGATAAAATTGTCTCTGAGATGGTTTTCTTTTGCCAACGACACCATGCTCTATAGCAGGTACATGGGGAAAACTAATAAGCACATATCTGAGGTAATGGCCGAAACTCTAAAGGAAGATCTTCAGTCTGTAGTGGAATGGGGTCATAAATGGATGGTAACGTTCAACGCTGCCAAGACAAAGCTAGTTTCCTTTAATAATTACATGAAATCTTACCAACCACCAATAGCTATGGCTAGAGATAGATTACCTGAGAATACTTCATTTAAACTCCTTGGCTTGACGTTCACAGGAAACATGAGTTGGAATAGATACATCGAGATCATTGCCAAGGCTGCTGCAAAGAAGGTGGGCTCTCTCTATCGTGCTAGGAAGTTACTTACTCCTGAGAGTATCCTGTACCTCTACAAAGCCACCATTCACCCATGTATGGAGTACTGCTGTCACATTTGGGCTTGTGCATCTGCTACTAGTCTCTCACTCCTGGACAGGGTCTAAAAGAGAGTCGCCAACCTAATAGGTCCTGAATTGTCATCTAAACTTCAGCCCCTGTCCCACTGACGAAATGTTGCATCCCTCTGCCTGTTTTACAAGTACTTTAATGGTGGATGCTCTGACGAACTATAAGCACTTGTACCCCCTTGACGAAAATACTCCCAACAAACCCGACAAGCAGCAAAGTCCCACTCCTACACAGTTGAGATCCGTAGATGTAAGAAAGCCTTTTACTCTAATAGCTTCTTCCCCAGAACGGCAGGACTTTGGAATTCTCTTCCAGTTTCCTGCTTCCCCAACTGTACTGACATGCAGAAGTTCAAGTGTAATGTGAACAGACATCTTGCTGCTAAACTCCCTACATAGCATCCCTGGAACTTAGGTCCCTAATAGTAGCCCCTACATCAAAGTGGCAATATGCCTTGTTTGAGGTGAAAATGTAATAAAAATAAAATCTGGATATTGTTAAGAAAAGGACACATGAATAGAAAAATAGAATCTCTACTGACATCTGCACAGAACAGCGTGATTTGAACTAACCACATTAAAGCTAAAATATCTTAATTTTGTAGTCGTTAACAAAGTCCAACTTTAGGTAACAGAAATAAAAGAAACAGAAAAAAGAAGACAATATTGAGCAAAAGAGGGAGGTCTGGTTGTGATTCACTTCAGCTTTATTAACGTAAAAAGGCTAGCTGCTAAACAAGGTTAACAATGTTAACCAAAGTAACAAGAATAATAAGAATTACAAAAAACACAACTAAAACCATAAAGGTGTTACAAAGAGTCTTTGGAAATAATATTGTTGTACACAAACTATAAAGATAAGAAATTATTCTTTTTACAATTTACAAGTTCTTGAAGCTTTCTCAGCAAAGTTAAGTCAAGGGCAAACAAATAAAGAAATAAAAAAATTACATACATTAAAAAGTTCTTCTTTGAGGGGCAATTCCTTTGGAACAAATAATTCCACTTTCAGTATAACCTTTTGCTATTTAATTAAAGGTTCTTCTTTGAAGGTTAGTTTCTCTGAAACTCTTTACTTTCCCTTTAGGTAAGGCCATTTTGCCTTTTAATTAAAGGGACATGAAACAAAAATATGTTGAAATTTCAACAGAGTACAAAACACTGCGTCTGTTCTGAGTGAGTGTTGTCTTGGTTCTGAAGAAGAATTCATAGTAGTAGAAATTGGGGACTACCATAATTCTTTGGAAGGAAGCAGGGGCTCCTAAAGTTCACCCATTCCATCACAAGAAAAATGTACAGGAGAGATCAGGATGACTAATCCTGACAGAAGTAACATGTTGACCTCACCCCACCACTAAACTTACCTAACTTAATGGTAGAGGAGTTTAAAAGAAATAAAATTCTCAAAAACAAATAAATAAATAAAACACAGGAAAACAATAAATGTATCGTCTGTGGACAAAGAGACAAAACGATAAAGCACATAATATATGAATGCATCAAACTAGCCCTAAAAAGAATATAAGGAAAGGCACGGCTGAGTGGGGAAGGCAGTGCACTGGAAGCTTTGTAAATGACTGCACCTCGAGCACGCAAACAAATGGCACAAACACAAACTGGAGACAATACTGGAAAACATAAACCACAAAATCCTTTGTGACATGGAGATACAAACAGATAAGCTTATCCAAGCAAGAAGACCAACATCATATAAATTAACAAAAAAGAAAGAAACTGCCAAATTGTAGATTTTACTGTCCCAGCAAACCACAAACCCCAGAGTGAAGATAATAAAGACAGAAAAACAAAAAAAAATATGGAACTTGCCAGAGAACTGAAAGGAATATGGAACATGAAGAAAATTAATAGAAAATTAATGTAATACCAATAATTGTAGGAGCACTAGGAACAGTGCCAAAGAACTTGGAAAAAAGAGTAGGAGAAATCAGAATCAAGGGAATGACTGAGAGAATACAACAAACAATAGTAACAAAAACACTTTAAATCTTAAGGAAAACCCTTCAATGCGGAAACTAATCCACATGATCTTCAAATGCTAACCGGCCATATAGAAACTGCAACAGAAAGATAGAGGACCACCACATAGAGCCAAGAAAACTGAAAACGCAAAATTGTAAGTTAACTATCTCTCTCCCTCCAAAAGAAGTGTAGTGTCGGCATCAACTAGCACCACACTAAACTGTTATGATAACTCAAATTCATTTACAAAAGTTATTCAAAGAGGTGAAGAGTACTGGAAAACAGGGGAGACTTGTTGTCACCAGATTCCAGAGAACACCACCGGTTATTGTTTGTCAGTGAGTAATCTTCAATGATGACCTGTGTGAAAACTAGTGAGTACAAAAATCTTTTTTTAATAAATAAAAAAAATATAATAATAATCATAAAAATATCGCAATAATTAAACGTGGGGGAAGAGTGATCAATTCAGATAACATTAACATTTCTTTGATAAACATCATTTTCTAATAAAGTAGTTAGAATATATTAAATTACTTTGCACATCAAGATAACATACAAAAATTATAAACACAGCCATGCATACAAAATTTTCTTTTATTTCATTGAATATGCAAAGAATGAAAAAAAAGCTTTGGGAATACAGATATTACACAAATTAAGCAATAAAAAAATCAAGCTTGCTAAAATGCATTTGCGGAAAGTAGACAGTTATTTTATTTATATAAATTTGTTTTTTGGGGGAGGGGGTCTAACATTTTCTGGTTTGTGTTTCTTACTGATACATAAATATAGATATAGTTTCTTAATATTTCTGAATTTTTGAGATGAGGATTGATTATTCGTATGATTTGGATTCTTTGGAATACTGTTCTCATCTTGATTGTTATTTTCACAACGTTTCAGTTGATGTAACCTCTGACCTTCTTCAGGTGTATCTTGTAAAACTTTAGAATCTTTCTGTCGAACTAGAGAATCTGTATGGAATTTTAAACGGAACCCTTTATTTAATCCATGACGGTAACATGATCTTGTTCCATCAGTCACAGTTGAGGAAAATAGACAGTTGTTTATTTATTTGCATTTTTTTTTTTCTCTAAAATTTTCTGGTTTGTGTTTCTTGCTAATGCATAAATATAGCAATAGTTTCTTAACGATTTCGAAAATAAAAACTTTAATTATGCAAGTAAATTCAACCAAATGGATTTTGTATTATTCGGAGACAGTTCTGTGATTTTTCATCCTTTGTTTGGAATTGAAAAGGAATTGGGAAGAAATCAAACTGTCGATTCCAACTGATTTTATAATTCTTAGCAAATTTAATGTATTAAAAGATTGAAAGTTTGGGAATTAAATAGTTCAAGGTTGAGAGCATGAGTTTATTGGGTTTCTATACTATGCAAAACCAGGACATAGGTCTGCTAGTTGGTAGTTTATATAAAAGAAATGTTAATATGGCTAAATTCTTGTGACACAAAGTCAAGAGAATATGATTATGTTTTAATGGTGTCTCAATTCCAATCTAATAATTGCGTAGAATGGAATTGGTAATTTTTTATAGTCACATGTCAGAATAATTGTAATATCAGTAGATTGATATACGAGGGGCATTCCAAAAGTAATGTCTCCTATTTTTTAATCTGCCTGAATAGATCAACGAGAATTGCAAATTGCATTGTTATAATGACTGGACTTATGCATTCATGACCTGAAAGATTCATCTCTCTGTTGCAGATATTGATGATGTGAGATTCTAAGAAAGCAATCTCTGTCATGAACATGCATCAGAAGCAGAGATGTGTTATTAAATTCCTTGCAAAAGTTCATTGAGAATGGTGATGACTATGTAGAAAAATAAATTCCTTTTTCATTGTATCACTCCTGCTTGGTAGCTCTTCAACTTTTTGAATTAAAAAAATAGGAGGCTTTACTTTTGGAACGACTCTCATATTCTCATCATTCATTGCTGGCAAAAATGCACTGGGAATGATGGTGACTATGTAGAAAAATAAATTCTGCAATACAAAAGATTGCGCATTTTAATAGTACCTTTCCTGTTTTTGTAGCTCTTCAGCTTTCTGAGTTTAAAAAATAGCAAGCTTTACTTTTGGAACGACCTTCATATTTACTACTTACTGTCTTTAATAATTTTGATTGATTCACAATGAATCATCAATATTCATGTGCTTCAGTTTTCTGCCATATGTCAGGATTTGAAGGTCTTTGAGGTTTCTTTTAATTGTATTCTTTATTGATTTTTATGAATTATAAGAGAGTGAATCGTATTAACCCAGACAACGTTCTGTCAGTATGAAGAATTGTCTGGGTTTATGATTCATAATTTCTCTGAGAGCAAGGCTGAATGAGAATTTTGCTATATTATTTTCTTTGCTCTTTCTGTGAATTATATGTTAGATGGAATGACAATTCAAGACAGTGTAGCAACAATAGTTACTTCAGGGAATTACGTGGGCAGATTTGGTTTAGTTTGATTTGATTTGAGTTGATTTAGTTTGGTTTGGTTTGCATATCAACATCAGTATGAGTCATAGATATATGAATAGATAAATCGGTGTTTGAATACAATCAGGTTAAAGAGATAAGTATAATTGTGATACTATACGCTGCTTTCACAACTAAAACTATCATGAGAGATTAGCTAGGAAATGAATGACAATAAAAAGATCGTATTATTTGTATTCTTCAGACTACTGTTCTCATCTTGGTTGATGTAACCTCTGATCTTCTTCAGGTGTATCTTGTCAAACTTAGGAATCATTCTGACAAACTCGAGGATCTACATGAAATTTCAAATAAATTTTTTTATTTAATACACGGTGGTAGTATACTCTCATTTTGTCAGCCATGGATAGAAATCTTAAATAATTTGCAATTGTATTTTAAGTGTCACCTGCACTGAAGAGTGAACCTTCCAGAAGAGTGTAACTGTATTTTAACAAGTATTTATCCTCAAGAATCTATGGCATGATGGAATGAGAACAGGTTACCCTCATGAATTTAAGAAAGAGTTCCATTAAAAATTCCATACAGATTTCTAAGTTCAATAGAAAGATTCTTGAGTTCGACAAGATACACCTGAAGAAGGTTAGAGGTTACAGTGACCACAACGTTGTGAAAATAAGACTTAAGATGACAGCAGTTGTCTGAATAATCCAAATAATATAATTATCAATCATCGTCTCAAAATTCAGAAATAAAAAGACTGGCTGATCCACTGAACTTAACTGACCAGTGACACTATGACAATTGTTTAGTTAACTTTCTGTTTCTTTCTTCTCTGATTTTACTCATCTGCAGAAGTTTAAATATAATGTGAATAAACATCTCACTCATCTCCTCACATAGTCCTCAGTAGATATGGTCACAAATAGTAGCCTCTTATTTCAAAGTGACAATATGCCTTGTTTGGAGTGAACAAAAAAAAAAATTATGCTCAACAATCGCTTGTATAAGATGTTTATATCTGTGTGTTTTTACAGGGTGGAACGATAAAATTGTCACCCTAGAAAAGACTACATGATTCCGTTTCCGTTTGATGAAAAATGGTTTACATTTTTTGTTGCACACCATCTACTAGTTGACCAGTTATGTACAAATCCCAAGAGCGATAGGAATCTTCTATCATGTCTGAAAGTAATACAATGTTCAACGAGCGAGATCGGAGATGTGCTGCTGTATGAATCATGCTCTTTACCGATCCAAGTTATGACAACAGGACCATTGCCAGCTCCCTCAAAATGCAAATCTGGACGGTATAACACTTGAGGGCACAGCTCAATGAAGTTTCCGACCACTTTGGTGTGGTTTCAAGTGAGGGCCACATCATGCCACCTCACATCTTCAAAGTCGGTTTGAAAGTCAACAACAAAGTGTGGTGCAATCAGGTGGCTTCTGGCAGACCCTGGGTGTGGCAGCAGGACTCGGTGCTGGTCCACAAGTCCAAAGAGAACCAGGCTTAGCTTCAGAAGAAGTGCTGCGACTTTGTATGCCGAACTACTTTGTTTGGTCTTACGTCGAGAACATCACCAACATGAGCTCCCACAACACCAAAGCCAGCCTGATCACCATCATTCGTTGAGTATTTGCTGAGCTTCCACTAGCGCTTGTGGAAAAGGCATGCTCCCAGTTCCGGACCTGTATTGAGGTGGTGATTGAAACTGAAGGCGGCTACATTGAATAGATATCAGCTCTACAACATAATCAAGTTACTTGAATTGAATTTTTCAATAAAAGTTTTAAAAATAAAGCTGTAGTGTTGTTTTCTTTATCGTTCTGTATTATGTAAATTGTGAACTATGCTTTGCACTTGGCAACTGCCAATATTAGAATCCCGACATGGCCAGATGAATAAGAATAAGAAGAAGATGAAGAAGAAGAAGAAGAAGAAGAAGAAGAGCCGTGACACATACATTTGGAGTAAGGTGGTTGTGCAGGGATGTAGACATAGTTTAACATAATTACTGCAATGATTTGATATATTATCTGGGTAATAAAATGCTTGTACACTAATTTGTATGTACATTATCACCTTTCACACCCATTTAAAAAAAATTAGCTCACCTGATCATGCAAAAAGTAACAAATGTTTGTCTAATGTCAGTGTTGTCTATTTCAGAATGCGTTGTTCTAAAATCGAACAAGACACCATCAATAGAATTCTGTCATCAACTTAAAGTTACATTATCATTTATTTCTAATGAAGACTTAATGTGATAAAAGATTGGATCAGTGTGGGAAAACCAGCTCCTCCATGAAAGGGACACTCTGGACACATACAAAGATAGTCATTTTCAAAAACATTGTCATTACCTTGTCGCGGTTTCAAAATCACAGCCTGCATTTTTCTTTCTTTCTCCACCCCCGTTATCTATTCATCTTCCCTTCCCTTAAACAAAGGACGCGATAGGCTAAGCGCAAGCTAAACATATGAACATTACCTGGGTTCAGTGAATACATTCATCTTCCCTCTCTTTTCATCATTGATTTCGCCAGACCCGGCCGGAGGAGTTGGAGGAGGCTCCCGAAGCGACAACTGATGCTACCAGTCATGTTGACCGAATCCACCAGCCAAAGGATTCCAGCAGCAGCAGCAGTGACAAAAGCCGTCTCAGCAGCAGTTCAAACAGCCCTTATCAGGACTAAACAACCAGCTCTTATCAGGACTAATAAGTTTTTTCACTAATGCGATTCACCACTGCTTGCCTCCTGAGACCCACCAGCAGCAAGCCTCACTTCCAGTCTCTAGCAACTTCCTGCTCACTCCTGCAGCCTTCCAGCTCACTCCAGTGGCTTCCTGCTCATTCCTGCAGCTTTTCAGCCATTGGTGACTCCAGCTCACTCCTACAGCTTTCCTGCTACCTTGCTTGCATCTTGCTCCTCTGGCCTGCTACCTCGCTTGCACATTGCTTGTCTGGCCTGCAACCTCACTTGCACCTCGCTCCTCTGACTTGCTACCTCACTTGCACCTCACTCCTCCGGTCTGCAACCTCGCTTGCACCTGGCTCCCTACCAACCGTCCATTCCTTACCACTGATCCTCCGTTCTCAGTGTTGTCTGTTCCTTAACACTGATCCTCCGTTCTCAGTGTCGTCCATTCCTTAACACTGACCCCTACATTCTCAGTGTCATCCAGTCCTTAACACTGATCCCTGCGTTCTCAGTGTCCACCGTCCGTTCCGGATCATCCTAACATCCAGCCGATAGTTCCAGATCCAGCGAGCAACCCTGAACCATGCTACATCTAGAGTACCTGTTCCAGACCTCCCAGACCTTAGCCTCCAGTGGCGTGCGACCTTTCAGGTGACCAGCATCCAGATCATACGATTTTTCGCTTCCTTTGCAAATAAAAGGCGAACCTTCCTCTTGAACCAAATAACCTGTGTCTGTCATTTTTCTTTGCCTTTTTGCTGTTTACTTTTTGCCCGTGTCTACCTTGTTAGTTGTTAGGTCGATTGTCCCCGGACGACTGGCCCCGCAACAACCTGATCAGAGCACCTCAGGTAACAGACCTAAGGGAAAATCTGAATTTTAACAAAAAAATTTTTATTCAGGTTCAAATTTATAGTAAAGTGACATTGTTGTATTTATTTAAAGGATATTTAGCTGACAATTATTTTACAGTAAAAAGGAAACAGTGGAAGGTAACGAGATTATCCTGAGATGCTAGAAAAAAAGGATTATTAATAAGAATTATAACCTAGATGCTAACAAGATGTAGAACATTATTAGAGGACCAAGTATGGAATAAGGACCCTAGAAGCTGGGAAATTCAGTATGGATACTTCTCAATCGACACCCGTTGACTACTAACGCACGTGTCATTTGTGACCATAAACAATCTGAGTTGTTTTATTCGTTGATTTTTAAATATTTATGAAAGATTTTAAGAAAAATGTGTGTGGGGGGGTATATTTTTTTATGTAGGGTGCATTCTTTCTGGGTGGGGGCTTTCCATTTTTTTAACAAAACTAATTTGAAATAACAAAAATGAGGGCCATTTATATATTACAGCACTATTTTTTCATAGTATTTTCAAGTTAAATTCAGTTTTTGCAATTATTAAATTGCTAGATGAAAGTACAGAATAGTTACAAAACACCCTCTCCATGGTAAGAATGTTATCTAAATAATAACGTAATTATTGCAACATGTTTTTTTTTATTTCAAATTATTTAATCAATTAAAAATTTCATGCAAAGGTTCCTTCAAATTTGTTAGAATAGTTTTTTAAATTTAGTAATCAAGAAAAAAATGGTATTTTTACTTGATTAAATAATTCGAAATAAGAAAAGTGATTTTTATTTTAATTTAATTATTTTTTACTGCGCAATAATTTATATCAGTTTGAAATAAGTTAAACTTAAAACAAAAAACATTGTTAATGACCGTTTCGGTAAAAAAAAAAAAAGTCCATTGATGGCAGCCTACTGCTACGAATTCGAATAAGGGCACATGAGTAAAAAAAAAAAAAAAGAATAGAAACAGATATATACATATGAATCAATAAAAAATTAAAAAAATAAAACAAAAAACGCAGCCTACATTAAAAAAATAAATATTTAATGTTTTTCTTAAATGCCTAAAAGAAAAAAACAAAAGTGAATAAACTATGCTATGAGCATATTGTGTGGAGCACAATACCAAGTGGGATCAAGGGATTTTATTTGTGCTCTTTACAGCTTGAGAAGCAGTTCAGGAATCGTTAGGATTCAGTTCTTTCGAATTAGTTTTTGTTCATTCAGTATGAGATCCATTAAAAGTGATAAAAGAACAATTAATCAGTAATGAGCCTATGCCAAATAATATGTCAGAGTACATCACTTAAGTACAATGAACCTTAGTTGAGACACAGGTTAATCAAGACTCACTTAGAGAATAGCCAGAGAGCTATGATGGCCACATACAATAGAAAAGCAGTAGATTGAGAATTCAAGGAGGGAGAGGAAGTATTAATACTCTTACCTCTGAATGGTCAGCCATTCAAGGTGAAATATGTGGACTATACATGATTGCAAAAAAGATTAATCCTCTAAATTATAAAGTGAATATCCCGAAATGTAGAAATAAGACATAAAAGCGTCATGCTAATATGATATAGAAATATTTCAGGAGAGGAGGAGGAAAATCAATGATAGCAGCCACAGTGAAGCTGTGAAATTAAAATTTTCCAAAAAGAGAACATCACATAGAGAAAGACTCACCCATTAAGTTAAATAATTTGGAGATACTAGAAGACTTAGGGTCCAAGTTTGCACATTTACCCACAGAAGAAGAGCAAACTAAAGGCATTACTCATGCAATAAATAAATAGAGCTAGTAATTCCAACACCAGTGAGAGAGATGTGACTGCACTTCAACTGCTAGCCAAGTGCCCAGCAGATAGACACACTTTCCTATCTTTGTACATTATTGTTAATACATTTGTTCCTTAACCGAACCTCGACTTGATTGTTCTTATTTTCACTGTTGTTCCACAACACAACAATAATGAAGGCAGAAAAAGAATACATGTTAAAATATAAGATTCTAGGCAAAGCAAATGGATATTGCCGTGCATGCAGGTTGAAAAACCAGAGAAAACAGTGAGATTCTACACTGATTATCGCAATGTAAATGCGATTACAAAGACCAATGCATATCCTATTCCTAGGATGGATGACTGCATAGATAGGATAGGCCTTTTGCAGCGGGTTGAGAGGGGTGATGTGGAAAGGTACCAATGGACTGTACAACTACAAGGTAGACACAAAGGCAAAAAGATAATGGCAATAGCAAAAGAAGACTGAAAGACACTGATTTTTGTTTTAAGACAATGGATATCGTGTTTTATTTACCCAGAAAACGAAAATGGTATATTTGTAAGCAATGGAGATTGTATAATCAGGATCAGTCTGAGTGAGATAGGATCAGTCACTGAAACGGGTAGTTGGGCTCTGGAACAAATGACCCAGTGGCAGCATGCACTGAAAAAATTAACCAGATGTCAGTGGGCTCTGGAATGAACAGCTGGACGTCAGTGAGCACTAGAACAAGCAACCAGACATCAGTGGGTTCTGGAATCTGGTAGTCATAGGAGTCTGGAGACTGCAGGAAGTACTAAAAGCTACAGTAAGCACTGGAGGCTGCAGGAGGTGGTGGAAGCTGTTGGAGGGAACCGGAGTTCACTGATTGTAGAGGGTAGTCCCAGAAAGCAGGCAGGCAGTAGTAGTTTGCAGGTAGTTGGTGGTAGTAATTTGTTGAAAGTAGCTCTGAAAAGGGTTGTTTGTAGTTAACCCTGAAAAAGCTGTTTGAACTACTCCTGTACTGTTGCTGAGACTCTTCGACTGCTGGGCTCGGTCGACTTGACTGGGAGCATCAAAGTCGCATTTCGGGAGGCTTCTTGCTCCTTAGCTGAGTAGAAACTTTTTTCCAAGGAAGTGCTGTCTTTATGAAAGTAGTGTTATCATTACAAGAATGCTCCCAATAAACAAAAAAGTGACTAATATTAATTTCCAACTGAACTTGTCACAACCAAAAGAGTCTTATATATATATATATATATATTGATTGTCTTTTTATTAAGTTCGACTTGAAATCCAAAGTCTGCTGTTATTGTTTATTTGTGAAAAGTCAAGTTTTATGGGGGGTTTTTCTGGCTTGTGGTTAAAACAAAAGGAAGTCATTATGTATTGGTCACATGACTGTTTCTGCCGACAAACATTGTTTGTTTTTGTTACGTGAAAGTGGTGATCTGATATAAACCCTGACAGTCCAAGTGAAATATATCATGAAATGCAACTTTCTTATAGGATATTGGGCAGTACCCTTAACAGGCCAAACAAATATCAACATTTGTAATCCCTAAGGGAGCATACCAATATCGTGTAATGCGATTTGACATGAGAAACTTCCAAGCAATGTTCATGAGATTAATGAATGTGTGCCTTGCTGGAATGGCAAATATGGATACACACGTCAATGCCATAGTAATATATAACATGTGGGCAGAGAATGTCAAGACAACCCAGCAAATATTTCAGAGATAGAGAATGACAAAGTTAACTATAAACTTGTCCAAAACTAAATTCTGTCGAGCTCAGGTGAAATATTTAGGGTATATATTGGACCATGGAAGAATTACTCGCCAAAATACAGAATTATCCAGTGCCAAGAAATGTCAGGAGTCTGAGGTTATTCCTAGGTGTGGCAGGATATTACAAAAGATGCTGCCGGATTTTTGCAAACCTCACTGCACTGCTAACAGAGCTGTTGGAAAAGCATAAAAAATTTCAATTAATGGAATTCTTGTTCAGAAGGCATTACTGTAATATAGAAATGCTGGTCCAAAGCATACCATGATATGAGACACTCATCTGGGATATATTCAGGACATATTGTAATGCTATTCATTCTGTAAATGGTGAAATGTAATTTATTTTTCGACCTAAAGTAATTAAATGTTATTTATTTGTAGGAAATTATATCTTGCTTATTTTAATTTTCGGTTGAAAGAAGTGTGTTGTTTCAGGATTACACCTTCTAAATGATAAAGTTTACAAAAAAGATAATAATGTGCTTACGTAACTCACCATGTTACCTAGTATATGTATCTCATAATTAATAATGATAAATTCATTAGTTGTTTGGGAATTGATTTTTTAACCCTCTCAGCCATCAAGCAGTGCAGGGAAGGTGGTAGGGAATTCGGTCCTTTTTGCCTGTGGCTAGTATGAGTCATCTATCATGACCACTGCCTGTTACCATCCTCTCCCCCAGAGCAGTTGGACAGAAGTGAAGAAGAGAACGGGGATTTGAGGAAGGAAGGTTCTTTGCAAGTTTTCTTTAGTTCCAGACGATTATCCTTTAGAGAAAGGATAGGTTTTTGAGGGGCTCCGTTGACAGTTCCCAAACTTTCAACACATTTCGTTTCATTCCTCGTTAATTACAGGACAAAAAGGCCCTACCAACAGGAGAAATGGGTTGTGTTTTTTGGGGGGTGAGGGTAGGGGGATTTCTTCGGTAACAGATACAGAAGTTAAATTTGTCGATGAGCCAGAAGCGAACAAAAAGGTTCTTGGCTGTCTCCAGTATCCTGGAAAGAAGATACTTTTCTTTGGAATAGAGAAGAAAGAAAAGAAATTCCCTCGTCTTTCATGAGAATTTCTACAAGTATCTTTTATTAATAATGACAATTTCAACATATTTTGTTTCACTCTTCTAAATTAAAGCGTAAAAAGGTTCGACCAATGGAAATTATTTAAACGTCCCTTCAAAGAAGGACCTTTAATTATATAGCAAAAAGACTATACCAAAAAAGGATCCTTTTTACTTAAAAAAAAACAAAAAAAAAACATTAGGACCAGAAGGTCCTAAAAGATTGAGAGAGCATTTCTTAATTAGAGACTTTTGTAGCAGAAGCAGCAGCATATACTCATGGTTTAAGATTTTGAATATGTTTGTTTTGTAACATCACTGCTGATTGGTTGTAGCAGTCAACTTCCTCTCTGGCTTGCCCAGTCAGAAGCTATCTCTCTGGTGAGCTGAACCCATGACAAAGTACATAAAGTTTAAAACAAGGCAACATTCTCTCTTTTTCTTCCTGATCTTGAACTGACAACAACTCCATGTGGCACAGACCTGTCCCCAACCTCTCTCTTGGGACAATAGAACTCACCCAGCATTCAGGACTATGAATCAAATGTAACAGAATACAAATAATCTAGCATGGCAACTGAAATTCAATACGAGACATAAATGAACTCTTATCTCCTTACAGTGCTAATCTTTTGTGATGCAAGCTTCCACTACTAACTTCCAAGAGACAAATAATCCATCATGGCTACAAACCCTAACTTCAACACACATAAACATTTCTCTTTCAACATGCCTTTCTGATCTTTAATCTACATCTCCACAAAGAAACTCTTTCCATGACTAACCCTTTCTCTATACTAATGAACAACTCATACTAACGAAGATAACCAATAAAGCCGTTTTTAAATGATAGGATGAGACTTCTTGTCATCATTTTTATATTTTCCATTTTTATATATGTCCTTTTGTATTTTCCCTTTATTTATAGTCTGTGCGTTTCATGTTTTAATTTTCTAATTGGTACTTAAGGGTAATTTAACCCTTGCTTTAGGGAATAAAAAGCAATGGCCTTTATACCTTCAATACAATTTGGACTAAATTAATTTACTTCACTAGACTTTATTTGCTCCTGTTTTATTGCTTCCTTGCTTTTTCTATATTTTTTTCCTTCCATTGTTTCTCAGAAAGGGGAATTTGATGAACAAGTCAAATTTTTTCCTCAGTTCAGGAGTTTATTCCATACATACGTATTATTGACACGTATGCACGTGTACCAGTTAAGTTAAAATTTTATTGCATAATATAGCTCCAAATTTTATGTAGAATTCTTTTCTCTACTAAATATTTTGTATCTTGCTTATTTCCAAAGTTTATTCAAGGAGAGGACCACCTCCTTCCTAAATGGTAAAGTTTACAAAAAAAAAAAATAATATCCCCATATTACTCACCATGTTTCCTGGAATATTTATTCCATAATTTATAATGATTAGTTCATAAGTACAGTAGTCTTTTACTGAAGATTGTTACCTCTAGAAGTACACTTATTATTATGATAACTGAACTAATGCATTGATGACCTGGAAGTTTCATCTCTCTGTTGTAACTGTTGACGGTGTGAGTCTCTAAGAAGGTAACCCCTGTCGTGAACGTGTGTCAGAAGCAGAGATGCGTAATTAAATTTCTCCATATGGAAAAATTGAACCTATCTACATTCACCAGCGCCTGTTGAACATTTATGAAGCTGATGCAGTTGGTGTCAGCAGAGTTAGGAGATGTGTTTGTCGATTTCACAGTGGCGACAGAGGTGTGAGGGACAAAGCCTGCTTCAAACTTGTATGAACGAGCCACCTAAGAAAGCAACCCCTTTCATAGACGTGTGTGAGAAGTAGAGATGCATCATCAAATTCCTATCAGAAGTGACTTCAGAATGGTGGTGACTATGTAGAAAAAAATAAATTCTGGAGCATAAAAAGTTGCTTGTTTTAATGGAACCACTTCCATCTTCATAGTTCTTTAACTTTTTGATTTTGATAAAACTTTATTTCTAATGGATCATTATCTTAGAAGAATCAAGATGTGATTGAAAGCTTTGATTGTGCAGACAATTAAAGAAACGGCTGTTAAAAAGCATCTCTTTGAAAAATAAACATCGTCGTTGAAATCTATTTTTCTGTTTTCTCCTTCTCTTGCTCTTTCTATCTATCTTTCTCTCTGTCTCTATCTATCTATCTATCTATCTATCTATATATATATATATATATATATATATATATATATATATGTTTTGTGACTATAAATCATAAAACTTTTACTTTCATCCTATGCAGTAACCAGCAAATACATAGAAATGTTAAAAAGTTTTAGTGTGACTATTGGATTATTTTGCAAACTGTTTTTCCTCTAATGAGAAGAATTTGCATTCTTTGAAACTCCACGGATTAAGGAGCACCTAGCTACCAGCTTTAGAGTATTCTGCCGAATAATAAAAACTTTTTGTAAATTTCTACTTTACATCTCTGTTCTTCTTCTTCTTCTTATATATATATATATATATATATATATATTAGTGATTCACCCAAACAATGCACAGGGCCACTTAGTTATAAGGGGCTACTATTTGGGACCAGATTTACAGGGACACTATTTGTAGTGTTAGGCAGTGAGATGGCTGTTCACATTACGCTTGAATGTCTGCATGTTAGTACAATTAGGGAAGCAGGGTCACGGAAGGAATTCCAAAGTGCAATAGTTAGAAGGAAAAAGCTATTCGAGTGGAAAGGTTTATGGCATCTAGGGGTTTTTATAGTGTAGGGGTGGGAGTTTGCTGATAGTCAGGTTTGTCGAGGGTATTGTTGTCGAGGGGGTACTAGTGTTCAGTATTCGTCAGAGCACTTATTCAAATACTTGTAAAACAAGCAGAAGGATGCCACGTTTCGGCGATGGTACAGCGGTTAGAGTTTAGTTGAAAGTTCAGGACCTATTACGTTGAAGACTCTTTTTTGAAGCCTTAGGAGCAAGAGATTAGTGGCAGATGCACCAGCCTAGATGTGCCAACAATACTTCATGCATGGGCGGACCATACCCTTGTAGAGACACAGGATATATATGAAGCAGTAGATGTATGTATGTATGTATGTATATTTGTGTATTTGTGTGGTTATCACCTCGCTCTGGAGTATGAAGTGTGTGGAAGATTATGTCTGAACAGAGCTGGGCTGATAAGCCACCAGACTACTCATCAGCGCAGTGGGCCACAAAGCAGTCTTGTGTTGCCAGATCTAACCTGTGTCAACTGTGGGCAGACGTACAAAACAGCAGGTGGTTTGAAGCAGCATTTGATTATACATAGAAGTGATCATCAAGAACGTGTTGCTAGAGGCGCACATGTCTGCACAATGTGTGCCAAAGAATGCCAGAGTTTGGCAGGGCTTAAAAGCCACGTTCATGCAGCCCATCACTGATTTGTTTTCGTTTTTCTGTATATCTTTCTTTTTTCGTTCTATATCAAGTAATGGCAATGTTTGAAAACGAATTTGCCGCCATCATCATCATTTGTGTAAATACTTAACCGATAAACTCTTAAACTACTTGTCACATAACACTGAAATTAACAGGTAATAGTAATCATAATGAGTTTAAGGATGGTTTACAACGAGTAAAATCATTGTTTGGATAAATAATGCATGCAGAAATATGTCGGCAAGTTGAAATGCAAAATGCTCATTTCTACTTACCGACGTATTTCTTATCTACCTGATGAATTAGCTCAAAAAGTAGAGAAACGTGGCTGGGGTGCTAAATATTTTGGTTTCAGTTTTAACTCTTGGCATTCAAGTCATATCTTTTTAACATTTAAGATCAATACTATACATATATATATATATATACTAGCAGGCCACCCGGCATTGCTCGGTCATAAAATACACTTAAATATAATATTTTAATTAATGCAGATTTCGTATTTATTATTATGCAAGCAGTTCAGCCCGGCTTTGCTTGAGCCCTATGTACCGTTCATAACTTTATGTGCATATGTATATATATATTAAAAAGTTTGACTGATGTCCAGGTAACCCACATCTAAAATTTCAAGTGTTTAGACCTAAAATTGGTGGAGAAGTTTGGTAGTGCCTGCAAAGGTCATTCTTTCAACTTTGACCTCTTGACAGCCAAATTTTCGGCCCAAGACTGATTAAAAACATTGCTGCATGCCTGAATACCCTTTATGTAAAATTTCAAAATTGGCTGAATAGTTTGCTAGAGACTACAAAGGTCAAATCTTTTGAACTTTGACCCCTTGGCAGCCAAATTTTCAGCCAAAACCCGATTAAAAAGCTTGCCCTATCTCTGAATACACTTTATGTAAAATTTCAAATATTTAGACCAAAAATTGACTGAATAATTTGGTAGAGACCGTAGAGGTCAAATTGTTTTTAACTTTGATCTCAATTTTGACCCCTTAACATTTATTGTTTTAGGCTCAAATCAAATTAATAGTTTGATCCATGTCCAAGTAACCACCATCTAAAATTTCAAGTGTTAAGACCCAAATTGACAGAGGAGTTTGGTAGAGTTTTCAATGGTTAAATTATTGAACTACGCCCCCTTGACAGCTAAATTTCTGGCCAAAAACGGATTAAAAAGATTTTCCCAAATCTCAATACTCCTTATGTCAAATCTCGAGTCTGTAAACTGAAAAGTGACAGAGTAGTTTGGTGGAAGGTAAATGTACACACACACACACACACACACACACAATTTCGCTTTTGTAAATATATAGATTATATTGGACCCCATATATAGTAATGATTCAAATAGTTAAAAAAATGACTCATGTGTCACCATGAGAATCGAAAGGAAAATGTTTAGCTTACGATTTAGTTTACCTTTGATTTTAATGCCTTAACTATGAAGACATGTTTGCTGCAAGACTAAAAATTAAAACATGAACCAATAGCTATTATGTTACACATACATATTCGTAATGCCGTCATTCGACCTTCACCTGATAAATTCCATGTTTTTAATTTTCACCCTTTTGCACGGATTTTTTTTCCAGCTAAAACCCATATATAGTTTCACATGGGTTCGAATACCCTATATATTAAGTTTCATGTCTGTAGACCAAAAACTGACAAAGGAGTTTGGTGGGCAAAATATTTTAAACATATATATATATATATATATATATATATATATATATATATATATATATATATATATATATATATATATATATATATATATATATATATATGAGAGAGAGAAAGAGAGAGAGAGAGAGAGAGAGAGAGAAAGATGCATACATAAATATATAGTTTGAATTGGGTATATTAGACAACGTTTTTTCATTCAGACAGACATTGTTAAAAATCAATAAATATATATATATATATATATATATATATATATATATATATATATATATATATGTAAAATAATTATTTTTAAATTACAAAAAGAGCGTCTGCTATTCTCAAACTCCTAAACATTTTGGTAAATATGTACTATAGCTGTATAAATTATTTGACCTACCTAAAACCATCTAAAGTTATTTGTTGTTGTTGTTGTTGTTGTTGATGATAAAGCATATTAGCCCGGAAGGAACCATAAAAAGCTTCGTTTTTATCATTTTTTAAATAATGTTTTTATTAGACAACAAAAAAATCTTATATGCAATGGCGGGCATGTTTGTTTTTTGTTTTGTTTTTAATTGAACTTATTTGAAAAAAAAATCATGGCTGTGACAAGTTAATTTAAAAAATAAATAAATAAAAAATAAAGAATTTTAAAAAATCATGGAAAAAAAAATTAAAAATTAAAAGGACCATGGAAAAACGCACTTAACACTTGAAACGGGGAATTAATCTTACGTTTTTGAAGTAGTGGAATAAAAGTTCAGTAGGAAAAAATGATAGTTTACACTTTTTGGCGTTTCACTTCCGTTTTTAGCGTATTTCAAAATTTACATAAAGCCTGAATATCTGAAATTAATTATTTGCGGTTTTGTAAATTGTTATACATTACAATAAAGATTTTGAAAAATAAAATACGATACAGCATATTTATAACTCAATAAAATAGACATAGTTGTCTTTATTATACTTTTAATAAATCAACATAGCTAAAATAGATGTTTCGTATTTCGTTTCGGCCAATTTTACTAAAACCAACCCAAACGAGGCTTTTTTAATATCTTCGCATTTTTTTATTTTTGAGCCTAGTTCTCAACTCGTAAGTATATTTTATTAATGGATTTATATTTTTATCGAAGCATTAAGTCATAAATTATATACTGTTTGCTTATAGATTTTAACGAATGCATTTCTTGATGGATATTTTAGTTAATAGTTAGTTAAAAGCAATAACCAAACGTTAATACCAGCAACAATTTTTATCTTTAATTTCGTTAAAAACATTTCGATATGAAATTCATTGTTTTATGCAATTTAAATTCACATTTATATAGAAAAAGTTACACACACACACACACACACACACACACACATATATATATATAATATATATATATATATATATATATATATATCGTGTGTGTGTGTGTTTTGCTTTAACTCGTATATTTAATGAATTTAAGAAAATCGTATTACATTGAATAATATAAAAATGAACTGATGTTTGCTTAAATCTTATAGTTAAAAATTAAAACATTTTCTCAGTTCAAACATTAAAAGCAATATTTAAATAATTTTTAGCAAAAACGAAATAGAATTAATTCAATAAACAGCTGCGGGTATCTCTTTCGTATTCACCTTTTTAGAGGTCAAGTCACATGTTTTTGTTCATTCGTGCAATTACTGTTTAAAATAACCAAATATTGTTTTGTTGCTTATGCACACAAATGAACCATGATACTTGACTGTTCACGATAAGCTTTAATGTTGCTTACTGCTTGTCTACATTTGGGCCTATAAAAATTTTCGGTTTGTATTACTGTACACATAGATTCAAAAAAGTTGTCAAAAAACAAATATATAACAAATAAATGTTATCAAAGGCAAGATAAGTTACTTTTCTATCAAACTGGATATATTTTTTGTGTTTTTATTCAATGTAATATGTTTATTCAGCCCGAAAAACATGCAGTGTTTACCGATGTATTGGAAAATTCAAAATGGCGCCCGACTCTCTCTTTAACACGGTAAGTTTGGGAAAAGGTGTTATAAATAATAAACTAGACAACATACTATTAAAAAAACACCGAATATATGTCAACTTATGTCACTGTAACATATATTGAGCGAATTTCTAACAGTATTTTGTCTAGTTTATTATTTATAACACCATTTCCCGAACTTACCGCGTTAAATAGAGAGTCGGGCGCCATTTTGAATTTTCCAATACATCGGTAAACACTGTATGTTTTTCGAGCTGAATAAACATGTTAAATTGAATAAAAACACGAAACTTATATCCAGTTTGGTAGAAAAGTAACTTATCTTGCCTTTGATAACATTTATTTGTTATATGTTTTTTGACAACTTTTTGAATCTATGTGTACAGTAATACAAACCCAAAAAAATTTTTCCAGAAACATCTTTTAAAATCTTTATGATGTACGTACCTGTCACCGCACGAAGATGTCATATACCAAAAAGCGCATAAATCGATCGAGTAGTTCTTTTTTATTATTTAAGAAAATCACCCCCTCCCCCAATGTAAACACAGAATTTTTGTTGGGAGGGGTCAACGTAACGTGTGAGTGCTCATTTTACGTTAAAATGTGTTCATAAACGTTATTTTCGTTTTTAAAGGCCCAAATGAAGACAAGCAAGCACCACTTTAATTTTAACGTAAAATTAATTCCTATCAGCAATTTAAAGGCTTCAAAATCATTTACAAATGTCGAAGACTACGATGTAAACACTATTTTGGGAACATCTCATTTTCAAATTCATTGCCGTTTCCTATCGGGTGTTTTTCGAATGCTCTAATAACCATGTCGGATTAAAATCAAGTACTTTTTGGAGATTTTTCGTCAACTGATCTCATCTCATATATATGAATACCCTGGAAACGAACTTTTTTTCTTTTTTTTTTTTTTTTCAGAATAACAGAATATTTTTAAACTGGTAAAGTTGGTAAATATAAATCAGTAGTGATTTTTTTCCCAAGATATCATGATATCAGCTGACGAAGAATGTCAACAAAGAAGGACGGAACTTAACTTTCACTCCATATTATCACTGAAAACCTAATCCTAAAAAAAAAAAAAAAAAAAAAAAGTTTGGAGTGATTCTATCAAACTGTCCATCCTTTCCTCATTATTATTGATATTTAAAATGGCATACATTGATTTCTACGTGGTTGTTCAACATTGAAATTGTCAGTTTAAAAGTAATTTGGGTGCGTACAGACTAATCCCCAGAGCTGTTCATATTTGTTCAGCAAGGAGTTACAACAACCGAAAGATAAAATTCAAGTTCTGGAAATTGAAAGCGAAAAGCAAAAAAAAAAAAAAACAACACTTGCTGATTTATTCACACTGTTATATTTTTATTTTATTTATTTATTTTTAGTTGCCCCAAACAAGGTATATTGCCAATGAGATGTAAGAGTCTACTGCGGTTAAAAACCAGATTTATAGGCGCCATCTTAAGTGAGGAGTTGTGCAGCAACGTTGCATTTAAATTTCTGCATATTGTAATAGTCGATGGGAGAGGGGGTTGAGAAGGACTTCCAAAGGCAAACGGTTCGAGGAAAGAAGCTATTATAGTAAAGTTTTCTGGCCTCTCTGGCTGCAGTGAAGGGATGGGATTTTGCTGCCAGTTGGGTTGGTGAGGAGTATTTATGTTGAGGGGATACAGCTGCAGTAAGTTTCTGTGGAGATACTTGTTAAACAAGTGGTGATGAAACAGTGGTTGGAGTTTGATAGATTGTGCAGGACCTATTAAGTTAGAGACTCTTTTTAGCACCTTGTCTAAAAGGGAGAAACCAGTGATTTGTGCACAAGCCCAGAACACACATACACAATACTCGATGCATCAGTAAAAAGTTGTTTTTTATAGAGATATGCAGGATGGAATGATAAAAGTGTTGCCCTAAAGAAAACAATTTTTAAAATTTTATTGTCAAAATTAATTCAAGTAACTTGATTATGTAGTAGAGCTGATATCTATTAAATGTAGCCACCTTCAGCTTCAATCACCGCCTCAATATGGGTCCGGAACTGAGAGCGTGCCTTTTCCACAAGCGCCGTTGGGAGCTCAGTGAATACTTTGCTGATAGCGGTGATCAGGTTGGTTTTGGTGTTGTGGGACGTATGACCAAATGAAATAGTCTAACAGGTTCAGGTTGAGGGAAGAGGAGGTGGCCAGTGAGAGAAAAGTACAAAGTCGTAGCACTTCTGAAGTGAAGCCTGGGTCTCTTTGGACTTGTGCCCAGCTGATTGCACCAGGGGATCACCACATTCTTGAACACATCCAGGTACACTTTGGTGTCGACTTTCAAGCTGACTTTGAAGATCTGAGGTGGCATGATGTCACCCTATACACATACCTGTTATTAGTGGCAATCCAGTTATGCAATTTGAGAGTGCTGGTAATGATCCTATTGTCATAAGTTGAATCGGTAGATAGCATACAGTGGCACATCTCCGATCTCGCACGTTAAACATTGTGTCATTTTCAGATATGATAAAAGTATCTTGTTGCTCTTGGAATTTGTACACAACTAGTCAACGGTCTACAACAAAAAAGAAAACTGGTTTTCATCAAACAGAAATGGAATCATGTCGTCTTTTCTAGGACAACAATTTTATCGTTCCATCCTATAGTATATTGGCAGGTGTAAAATATTTTCTAGCCCACTTGGTAATATGCATTTATCCCAATTCACATTGCCTGTAAAGTTTAAATGTTGGATTTTTGGGAAGGGTGTTATCAGCCATGGGAATCAAAGTTTTGTCTTTGTAGCTTTGAATATAACCATCCATTTTTAGACTCATTCTACTAGAAACTGGAGGTCATTTTTTTTTTTTTTTTTTTTTTTAAGGATACAACTATATCTTAGTTATGTGCGTTCAGTGTCCAAGCATGTTTAGAATGGAGCATAGTGTCATCAAATATATCCATCTCAAACACGATTGCATCAGAGTAATCATTTATGAAGATCAGAAATGAAAGTGTCCAAGTATTGATCCCTGCAATACACCTGCATTATGTGATGTTCAGATGTATAGCCATTGAAAACGATTTGGGTCTTTTAGCTAAAAAAAATCTAATAGGCCAGGAATATTAATGGCCTCTGGTGTGGTACAACATTGATATACCCAGGCAGTTTAGGAGGTCGCACATAGCAGAACGAATCACTGGTTGTCTCTATAATGATTGGTTGGTATAAGAATTTGTTGAGAAAACCAACATTTTCATTGCTTGTAGCTTTCTTTTGACTCTGCCACATGCCCAGAGTTTGTTGCCGATTCCATTATTAATGGCGCAAAAAATGTTGACAGGCAAACTAATAACAACAAAATGATTAATAGATGCAGTTTTTGTTGTTCTTTTCAAGATTTGAACTGAAACATTAGAAGTGAAAACTAATATGACTAGACTGTAAAAAAAATCCAAGTTGTCATGACTATCACATGTCAAAAGTGTGTGTGTGTGTATGGGGGAGGGTACCTGCCTCCGACAATGACAAGATTAAACAGATGAATTCTGCTCCTCCAAAAAAGAAGTACTGGTCCAGATATAAAAATAATTTAGTTAGTCCTCAGCATTCTTTCACAGATGAGGACACCACAGGCAACAGGGAATAAACTCATTTCCTTGCCAAAGGGAGATGAAAAGAATAAAATCTTTATCACATCCAAAAGGAGAATGTATGACATCAAAATTGGTGCCATTTGAAATACCTCAAGATATCAACCCACGTGCAGGGTTCAAAAGTTCACATTTGCATCTAGCAAGATTGAGTCTTACTTCAATGTGAGCCTCACATTGAAGTATCAGGTTGAGTATGTAAACTTTCAAAAGGTTTAAGCATGAATCATCCCTATTTGCCTATTGGTTGTTGAGTCACTTGTGTGACATGGAATAGGCATGATTTTTTTATATGAGAGGTTTTTCTGAGAGGAAAATATTAGTAAAAGCTAAGGTACAGACACTGAAGGATGTTATAATCATTTGAGACTTTCAGCCTAATTTTATCGTTCATGCAAAAAGTTATACTTTATTATACTAAACTAACACTATTTCATTCACATTAGTAGTTAAAGATGATAAAGTATACATCTTTGTCATTTTTTGTATGCAAACTATTATTTCAGCTCACTTGTTCACAGCAGAACGAAGATGCCTGTCCTTGGATTGAGACGTTTTTCTGAACTAAAGTAGAAGAATTGCTACCGCAGACATATATCTTACTAGCTGCATCAGTATCAAAGTTTTGCAGATTTTTAGATGTCATGTGGGTGTAGAATAATTAACAGAGCAACTAATGAAATGCATACGATCTGCATGGTATCTGACTACATTTAATGCTGGGTCAGATGAAATATAAGATGGAATCAGTGATTGTATCACAGATATAATGCTTGGGAGGATGGTCTTTTTCTACAGAATAGATACTACACTTTGATCCTGTGATCTATGTTGGGTAGCAAACTCCTCTAACTCAAACATAAGAAATATTTGGTATTGAGGGCTGGTGCCAAGTCTTGCTTGGATTAGAAAAGATTGCTATGGCAAGCTTAAAACCTTTGTTTTAATAAACCTCTCAGACAAGATCGTGTGTGCTTCTTATCTATAGCTAACTTCGATAAAAACATGTTGAATTATTTTTTATTTATTATTGATCAAGTATTTATTGAAATCAAAACTAAAGTAAGGGAAAACTAAAATGTATTTTAAAATAACTGGAAAGATAAATAGATTTTGAATTATTTTTCTCCATACCCTCCACCTAGGCAATACAATTAGTTTTACACAAAAAAGCTGGCTAAAATTGATTCATTTTCAGTGTAGATGGAATGCATAAATTTACAAGAAAATACTTGACAATTAAAAGTAGCGAAAAGATTTTATGCTAAACAAATTTGTGAAAAACTAAGGCACCTTTTATGAAAAGTTTAAAAATGTGGAAATTAAAAATTCATCATTCATAAATTTTGCTGTGTTCTACATACTTGTTTGTATAGAAAAACATTTCTCCCAATGTTCATTTATTAAAACCAAATTATTTATTCTTTTGTACATATTTTTTAAAATCTCATGTTTTTACTCAAAATTCGTAGTAATTCTCATCATTTTATTTATAGATATTCTTGTGGTCAAGAAATATCCAATTCAAAAATGATTCCAATCTACAGAGTAAATCAACAATAAAGATATATAAACATAAAGTAAACCAGCTTTATGTTTATGTTAATATGAATGATTGGATTTGAAGATTAAACTAAATTCGTGGAAAGAACCTGTCAATCACCTTAACAAAAATAATGTACTTAGTCACAAGCAATATGGATTTCATCCTGCAAGGGTAACGGCTAATGTACTATATTTATTTCTAGAGCAATAGCTCTTAATATATCAAAAACTGGGATCTAGGATCTGGCGCAAGAAGTTGCTTTACAGTCGTGTTACAGATGTTTCTATCATTCCAGAAAGTATCTCTCCAGATACAATCCTCTCATAAAAGACAGATGCACATCTGGGCAGATGCTGCTCAGAGCACTCTGCCCTACTTTGACTAACTATATTTATTTCTAAAGCAATAGCTCTTGACATATCAAAGGCCTTCAATAGGATCTGGCGCAAGGAGTTGCTTTACAGACTTGTTTACTAATAGATCTATAAAAATAGTTGTCGATGGGTAGACATCAGACACACTTCTTGAAGAAGCCGCTTGTTTTGATGAACTTTTAGGACTAACTTTCACTCTAAATCTAAAATTGAAGATATGTATCCAGTCTGTTGCAAAGGTCGTTAAACAAAATAGTTGGATGTTTCTACCATTCCAGAAAGTATCTGACTCCAGATGTAATCCTCTCATAAAAGATAGATGCACCCTGGGTAGATGCTGCTGAGAGTATTCTACCCTACTTTGACCGAGTACAAAATCAACTTCGAAACATAACAGGAGATGATCTCTACTGTTCCCTACAACCTCTTTCTCACAGAAGAGACATTACTAGTGTCTCTTCACTCTATTTTTATTTCCATGGAAAGTTCTAGACTGAGCTTCAATCTTTGGTTTATCCTTGTAAAACATTCACAGCAAGAACTTGTTTTGCTACTACAATGGAAAAAGACATCTGATTCATATGAAATAAGTGAATGAATGATGCTCAACAATCAGCAACAATAATAATTAATAGATGAAAAATTAAATCAATAACATAATTCTATGATTTTATATAAATTTGTTGATAATATCAAGATAAATAGTGCAAATGCTGACAAAGCATAATTTTTTCATGTAATTTTTGACAAACGTTGTACACACAAGTATTGGTAAATCCATACTGAAACATACAAATGTAAACTATGCTGTGATTTGATGAGCGCTTATGTAAACAAAACATTTTGAAAGCTTACCAAAAATTTTTAAACCTGAAATATTGAAAGTGTTCTTCTAATTTAATATTTTGATTACATATTTTTAATCAGATTTTTCGTCAGTCTTGCATAGTTACAAATCCAAGCAGCTTCCAATTTTGAGACTCATCATAAGTAAATGGTGTTCCTGAATCTGAAGACTCTGACGAAAATGTAGGTCAACACATAAGAATATACAGAAACTGATTATTTTCGTTGAAATATGTTTGACAGTTTTTTTTTTTCTTTTTTTAATAAATGTTTATTGACAGATTTTTTAATAAATATGTATATTTACAGAAATAATATTGAAAGTAAAATTTATTTTTTGAAATATAGTAAACTAGCAAGGCCACCCGGTGTTGCTTGGGACCGTATAAGACAATGAGAAAAATTTTGAACATGCCTGTTACTCTTAGGATAGAGGAATTTTTGATGTCTAATATCATTTGCCATCTTGAGCAAAGAAATATTTTACCTACCCTAGGACGGGTATTACGCAACATGTATGGAATAATTGTACCTTCATTGCACAGGAAATTTACAGCACGTATGTGGAAAAAATTTTCTTACCTAGGGTGGGTTATGTACAACACATATTTAAAATTATTTAAATAAGTTTATGTTGTGCTAAATTTTCGGTATGCCACAGGTAAGAGTGTGTTTTTTTTTTGTTTTTTACACCAGAGTGCTATAGTGAAGAAGCACCTGATTTCTTATATAAATGTTATGCTACTCGAATATATTACATGATTTTCGATTTTGATAACTTATGTACGTCACAGATAAGAATTTCTTTGTTTTTCATATGGGTACTTCACTGTATAAGTACCTTATTTCCTGGGTAGGATACTGTAGAAGTACCATTTTTTTTCTGATTTAAAAATGAAAGAACTCGATACTTTTAAATAATTTTCTGTTGTGCTAAATTTTCTGTGTCTAGAGTAAGAATTTGTTGGTTGTTTCATCTATTGCTATAGTGAAGAAGCACCTTATTTCTCATTTAAAAGTCATGCTATTCGATTATATAACTTGATTTTCAGTTTTAATGACTTTTATGCACGTCACAGGTAGGATTTGATTTGTTTTTCATATGAGTACTATATTACACAAGTACCTTATTTCTTGGGTAGGATAATGTATAAGTACCTTATTTTTAATATATAGATGAAACTATTCGATGATTTTACATAATTTTATGTTGTGCAAACTTTTCCGTATGTCAGAAGTGAGTTTGTTTTTATAATAGAGTGCAATATTAAAGATGCACCTTATTTCTTATATAAATGTCATACTACTCGAATATATTATATAATTTTCGGTTTGGATTACTTTTTATGTACGCCACAGGTAAGATTTCCTTTGTTTTTCATATGGGTACTATACTGTACAAGTACCTTATTTGTCGGGTAGGATACTGTACAAGTACCTTTTCTAATGCAAAAATGAAAAAATTGCTACATTTATGTAATTTTCTGTTGTGTTGCATTTTCTGTACGCCAAGGGTAAGAATTTGATCTGGGTGCTATAGTGAAGAAGCACCTTATTACTCATATGTAAGTCATACTTGAATATTAAACGTGATTTTCGGTTTTAATAACTTTCATGTATGTCACAGGTAAAATTTACTTTGTTTTTTCATGAGTACTATACTACACAAGTACCTTATTACTTTGATAGAATTTCTTGTACACATAAATGCATGAAAACTGATCATTGTATGTGATTTTTGGAATATGACTATACAAATATGCAAACATATAATACATTAAATTTATAATGATCAGTTAATTAGTATAGGAGTGAATCCAATACATACAAATATATAAGTATATACTATACTAATCATTTATAATGATTGGTTAATTAGTTTAGGAGTGAATCCAATACATACAAATATATAAACATATACACATAATTAATATCCATAATGATCGGTTAATTAGTTTAGGAGTGATTCCAATGCATAACAATATATAAACATATACAGATAATTAAAATTCATAATGATCAGTTAATTAGTTTAGGAATGAGTCCAATACATAGAAATATATTAGTATATACACATAATTAAAATTCATAATGATTGGTTAATTAGTTTAGGAGTGATTCCAATACATACAAATATATAAACATATTTAAAATTCATAATGATCTATCAATTAGTTTAGGGGTGAATCGAAGACATAGAAATATATAAACATATACACATAATTAACATTCTTAATGATCGGTTAATTAGTTTAGGAGTAGATCCAATACAAATGCAATTACTTGATCTATTTACATGATTTTTGGAATGTAACAAATAAGCTGATATATCATATATATTTTGAATATGACATTTTCGTTACGTAAATCAAAAACATTCTTCTGTGTTTTTTTAATAAAAGCATTCTTATGTATTTATTACATAACATTTAAAAATCAAGAATATCGGAATGTTAAAAAGAAAAGAAATTATGGCGATCAAAACCGCAACAGTTGTGCTAGTAATCGGTCACGGTAGCCATTGCACCAGTGGGACAAAAGCGTTGAAAGCATTGTGAAATATCTAAATAAATAGATTTTTCTTTTTCTTTTTTTTTTTTTTTTTTTTTTTTTTTTTACAAAGGCATCACCACATTATCAAGGCCCAGAGGCCACTCAAGGATAAGGGTTAAAGAGTGTACAGTAGAAATTGGTCAATATAGTAATCATTAGTAATGAAAATTTGGTAAATTTAATAACTTATATGGAACGGCTCATCAAGAACTTATTTACTTTAGACTTGAACACAACCATATTGTAGTCAGCCGGAAAGCAGGAAAACGGAAGACAATTCCACAGGCGTGCAGTTCTAAGAAAGAAGCTTTGTTCATGGAATCTACGTTTAGGTTTAGCCACAGATAAAGAGTGGGGGAAATTATTGATAGTGTTTACAGCTAGACGAGTGTTTCTTGTGAAAGTTTGGCGAGGGGGGACCAAAGATTGAAGCTCAGTTGAACACTTTCCATGAAAATAACGATACATCAGAGACAAACTCGCAACATCTCTTCTGTGAGATAGAGGTTGCAAGGAGGAGAAAAGGACATCTCCTACGAGGCTACGAAGTCTATTTTGAACTCTATCAAGGCAGGACAAGTCCTTTCTAGCAGCTCCTGCCCAGATGTGGCAACAGTATTCCATCCTTGGACGTACCTGGCTCTTATATAGGTAGAGAATAGCATCAGCAGTGAGATATCTACTGGATCGATAGAAAGATCCCACCATTTTTCCAGCGGCCTTGGCAACAGATTTGATATACGTGTTCCATTTAAGATCAGGAGTAATGGTCAAGCCCAGAAGCTTGTCAAAACTTGAGGCCTCCTGAAGACGAGAGCCATTCATTTCAATTGATGACAAATGTGGATTAGAATGTTGATGATGTAAAGAGAGAAGCTTGGTTTTAGATGCATTAAAAGTAACCAGCCACTCCTTTCCCCATTGTACTACGTGCTCAAGATCAGAGGAGAGAGAATTGGAGAGAACTTGCTCGTTTACTGTCTTAGATGTGGTACCATAAATGGTAGTGTCGTCAGCATAAATGTCTACAAATGATGTAAGGATATGATTTGGAAGATCATTAATGTAGATCAGGAAAAGAGTTGGGCCCAGGATGGATCCCTGAGGGACACCGGCATTAATACTGTGAGCTTCTGATTTTTGCCCCTCAACTACTACTCTTATGAACCTATCAGAAAGAAATGATTTAATAATTGAGAAGACTTTTCCAGCTATACCATAGCTAGCGATCTTATGAAGTAAACCTTTATGCCATACCCTATCAAAGGCTTTAGATATGTCAAGAGCAATTGCTCTAGAAAGATTGCCACCGTCGAGAGATTTGCTAATCCTATGCGATATAACTGTAATGACATCTGCTGTAGATCTAGCAGAACGGAAACCATATTGAGTGTCACTAAGAAGGTTATTTTTGTTGAGATGTTTGATTACTTCTGTATTTAACACAGATTCTAGCAACTTACTCATGACGCACAGGAGACTTATTGGCCTGTACTGAGAGGGGGATGAGCGATCACCTGAATTCTTAAATACAGGGCATACTGATGAGGTTTTCCAGGGAGATGGGAAACTATTCTCCTTAAGACAACGTTTAAACAGTTTTGTAAGTATGGGCGCTAATTCAGGTTGAAGTTTTTTGAGTACTATAATTGGAATACCATCAGGGCCAGTTGCTTTACTCGAATCAAGGTTTTTGATTAGCTTCGCAACATCACGTACAGATATACGTATATCACATAGCGTGTTTTCTGATACAGGAGGAAATATTGGGGGTTGGCGGTCTTGGTCGCAAAGGGTAGAATTTGCTGCAAAGTTCTTGACAAAGAGTTTGGCTTTGTCTGATGCTGACGAGATTACCTCAGGTCCATTGATAATAGTTGGGATGGAGCACACGCTTCTGTTCAGGATTCTGTTTGCTATTTGCCAAAACTGGTGGGAACCAAGCCGCTGCTCAGCTACTTTGGACTTAACAGATTGAGCATACAACTCTCTTGCGTTCCTTATTACTTTCTTACAATGGTTGCTGGCAGTCCTGAAAATGGCTTTAGTTTCCATACATCTATTACGTTTGAAGCAGTGGAAAAAGTGATTTCTGTGCGCAATGGCAGCAGCACATTCTGGAGAGAACCATGGCTGGCTGTTAGGTTTTTTCTGAAACTTTTTAGAGGGTATGAAATGGTCAATACCTACAATTAACCATTCAGTTAGGTCTAATACTATAGAGGACACATCCTTTTTAAACATGGAATGCAGAGGTAGATCAGATATAAATGTACGGAAGCTATCCCAGTCAGCCTTAGTGTATCGATATACTGTACGATGAAGAGGTACATCTGGGGACTTATTACATTTCATTTTTATCTTAATTGATACAACAGAGTGGTCGGAAGATCCAAGAGGCGACAGAACAGAAACTGAACATAGTTCAGGGCAAGTTGTGAGAAAAAGGTCTAGTAGGCTCGCATACTGGCCATCATTATCGGGCACACGGGTAGGTTCCTGAACAATCTGAGTGAGGTCATAGGCAATGGAGAAATCATGACAGAACCTCCCCTCATCATCGGTCTTGTTTGAGTGGGTCAACCATTCAACGTTGTGAACATTGAAGTCTCCACATACGTGAATGTAAGCTGAAGGATAAGTAGAAAGGACTTGGTCAATTTTCTCAGATATGCTTTGAAAGATAGTAACTCCACTGTTGTGGGGGCGATAGAGAGTAAATATAAATGCAGTAGTGTGAGCTAAAGCAACCCGGAAGCACATATAGGGTAAGTTAGGATCTTCCCTGGAGATGTCCCTCCCACATGGAAAGCTATCTTTAATATAGGCACATATTCCATGCCCATGGCGATCTTGGGGGTCAGATTTAGAAGTTAAGTTAGAGTATCCTGAAATTGCAAACTCATCTAGGGAAATAGCCTGTCCAATGCCAGTTTCACTTAAAAATAAAAGGTCTGGTTTAGTCTCCTGTAATTGGGTTTCAACCTCTGGAAGGTTAGAACGTAGACCCCTGATGTTGGAGAAGGAGACATGGTAGTAGGGGTCTACGTTGGAAGTTGGGGAACCGGGTTTAATCGTGTATTTTTTCTTGAAACTTGTCATGATGAAATTTTGGAATTTGTGGACTAGGTCGACAGATTTACTTAGAGCAGGACAGAGAGGGGAAATTAAGAGAGAAAAAGAAACGAAGAATTTTTTATTTTTTTTTATTTGTAGTTAATGATAAGGTAAAGCCGTAACAATTACCCACTAGTATGGCATCGAGAGGCCCCACCAGAAGCTACTGCATGGTCCAGAATCCATTCACCAAATGGCAATACAGCAGCCCCAGTACTTTGCACCTGCTGATAGGACAGCCTCCTTAGTGGTTAATCCAAGGTTCGGGTCCCTGACTATCAGGCGGATAACGTCAGCCCAGACAAAACGTTTACCTCCAGCACCCTTACTAGTGACATGGCTACAAGGATAGACATAGAAACAGAAAATTTCCGCCATCTCAGCCAACTGTTCGCAAAAATACTGCCAACCTAGAAAACAGCTTTTTCTTCTCCCTTTGTCCGAAAAATCACTCATTTAAAAAAAAATGAGGACTGAGGGACAAATAAGAAGAAGCGAGAGTAACAGGAGCTGCCGATAACGCATCCACAATGCAGACACACACATACAGACATAGTGAGTTTTATATATTAGATTAAGAAAAATGAATGATGTTTTACTCGATGTACATATACGCACAACGACGCTATGGCGCTATGCTTGTGAAGGTGTCATTTCTTTCAAGTTTGAACCCCTTAGCAATTGTTTTAGCTGATTGTATACCTCTAATAAAATTCTGCACCAAAAAGGCAATCTTTTGAGCTATTGCACATCGTCCAACGATCATCTGTCTAGGAGGAGATACAATTTGAAAAATGGAGACAGACAGACACACACATACAGACATAGTGAGTTTTATATATTAGATTAAGAAAAATGAATGATGTTTAATCAACATAATTTAAAAAAATTAATTTTTTACATAATTGTACTGAAAATAAAATGCGCATTTGTCGATATATATTTAAACTAAATAATAATTATGAATCCTGATGATATTGCCAAAAAGGTAAATTAAATAAAGGAAATGTAATATAATGGAGTCTTCAGATTACATAACATTGTTTACTACTTAGGAGTTTTAAAACTGAAAGTTCCTATTTACAATGCCTCCCTACGGGGCAGAGTTAGACACCAGGGTCGTTTTTTAACGTGGAGAAAAGGAACAAAAATAAAAATCGTCTCAGTCGTGAAGGATTTCTCCTCCACTGACAGAGAACAAGAAATTGAAGTGCAGAAGTTGCTTGAATCAGTAAATATACATCGTTGATTTTTTTTTTTTTTTTTTTTTAATGCTTATTCATATTGGTGCTTATGGCAGCATTTAAAATGATAGAAAATACAGAAATGTTTGTATGATGTATGTACCAGTCACGGGACGAAGATGAAAATTTCCAAAAGTCATGTAATTTGATCAAGTATTTTTATTTTTATTTATTTATTTATTTTTCTTTTTTTCAAGAAAATCAAATTTCACTCTATTTTGATAAGGGTGAAAAATAATCTGGTTACCTCCCCTTATGCTCTAGAAAAATATGGCCTTGTCTGTCACTTATCGGTAAAGAAACTACAAATTTATTTTTTGTAATTCAAAAAAATAACACTTGATCAATTGTTTTGATTTTTGGAATATACAATCTTCATTCCATGACAAGTAAAAAGTAAAAAAAAGAAGCTTTTTTTCATTTTTTTTTTTTTTTGTTTATCGCTATAAGTGCCAATCTGAATAAGTACCAAATCTTTTCACTTATTTGCATTTCATTAGTTTTTCTATGAAACAAAATATACAGTACTTTTCTTTTAATTGTTTATACTTGTTAGTTGAAAAAAAAACAACCTCTGGCCAAACTACAACCGAACACATCTTAATGTTAATAACCCTTTTTGTTTTGATTTGTTTTTTTTTTTTGTGTGTGTGATTAAATGCAAAGATTAATTTTTATGGTTTCTTAACGAATGTAATCCTTCTGTGATTTTTTTTAAAACGATTTCACTTGTTACTGATTATTTCTAGATTTGCAGATGTTTTGTTTTTCCTTTGTAGCCAAAAAATGTGAAGATATTTTCAAGTTCCTCTCGCCTGCAGATACATTTCCCCCCTCGCCTGTTGCTGAGTTTTTTTTCTCCTAATATGAAAACAACTGGTTAGTGAGTCTCTGCTTCCTAAAAAGGAATGCATTTATACAATTATTTGTTTGAAGAGCAAGATATTTGTAAAACATCTGTCTACAGAGTTTGAATGTGGCTATATTTTAAGCCACATTTAGACTGAAAACTTTAAAAGAAACCAAATCAATGCTTTTTAAATAATTTTTCTTGGGTGTAAAGTCATTCTTGAAATAGAAGAATGATCCAAAATAAAAGGATGACAAAATAAATTATTATTCTAGAAAAAAAAATTCAATTGCAAATATTAAATATAGTTTTCCCAAGCAAAAATTGGCAGTGTCAATCCTGTTACTGAAGCTTTGAATTGTAAAGAATTCCTGGTAAAACTGGGGTAGGATTAATCCAGTCAAGATCACCAATGGTTCTTTTCTCGTGTCAAAACAAAAGCTATGATTGAAAAATTCAAAAAGATTCAGTATATTTGATACAGCGATTTTGGTACTTGATTCATTCGTTCTTTTGACACCTGGCTATAAATATAATCGTCCAAATATGTTATCATCCCCAATATCATACCAAAAATATAGCAACATCTCTGATAAACTTTTAGTATTTGATGAACAATAAATATTTATAGAAATCAATATAAAAGTAAGTTAGATTTGCTGTTGACTGGAGAATAGAAGAAAGTATATTGTCAGATGCCTTTTTTAATTAGTCTTTGAATGCTCGTATGTTGATAAAATGACTACAACATTCACAAAAATCAATGATAATTATGTCCAGAAGTCTGCTTCTATGTTGTTATCATATATGAATACTAGGTTTTTGTGGCTTTGCAAACCAAGTGCCAATACAATGAACTTTTGGATTATTTGGATTACTCTTCTCAAGTGTTATTTTCACAACGTTTTGATCAGTATAACCTCAAACCTTCTTCAGATGTACATTGTCAAACTTTGTTCCTAAAAAACAAAAATTTGTAAAACATCTGTTTACAGACTTTCATGAGTTCAACAAGATACACCTAAAGAAGGTCATGTTACATCACTGTTGTAGACCCATGCTAGGGGTCACAATTGAAAGAAACCACAAGTAGTGTAAAGTGTATAAAATATAATATGTATTTATCATAAAGAATACAGGAGCCACTAAAGTGGTATGAGAGATGGTATGAATGTCTCAATTTAGTCTCTGAAACCAGTGGTATTCATAGGACTGGTTAGTTCTCAAATAGGGGTGATTTGTACCCCACAACAATCACCCAAACACATTATGAAAAAATACTCAAAATAAGAACAGAGGTCTGAATTACAAATCAATTCTCACCTCAAAACTTCAAAAGCACAATGAACTTTTACCTATTCCTGATTAATATTTAATTTTCAAACCAAATGCTGAAGATGGCGACAGTGTTTTTGGTTCAATTGTAGTTTAGGGACTGTTAAAATATTTCATTGATTTTCTTCTTTTTTATTTATTTATTTTTTTTTTTCAAAAGTCCAAGTTTGAAAGAAAAGTTGATTCTTGGTCTTAAATTCTATTTCTTGTAATAAAAATTGCACTTTGCTTTTTAACAAAATTTGAAGATTTATTCAAAATCTCTCAAAGACTATCTTTATTTTATTCACTTATTTTTTGACAGTTTTGGTTTTTAAATTATCAATGAGTATGTTTTGGCCTCTTCATTTTTACTTTTAAAATTATTTTTTTTTTGTTTATCTATATATTCATAAAAGTGAAAGTGTCTGTCTGTCTACATTTCCCTACACAATATCTCTGTCAATTTTCAGTTTACAGACTCGAAATTTGATATACAGGGTACTGAGATTTGGGAAAATCTTTGTAATTAGTTTTCGGCCAGAAATTTGGTTGTTAAAGGGTCAAAATTCAATGATTTGACCTTTGAGAACTCTACCAAGCTCCTCCGATAATTTTGGGTCTAAACATTTGAAATTTTAGATATAGTTTCCTTGGACATGGATCTAACTTAATAACTTGATTTGAGCCTCAAACAATAAATGTTAAGAGGTCATATAGGGGTCAAAGTTAAAAAAAATTTGACCGCTTCAGTCTCTACCAAATTATTCAGACAATTTCTGGTCTAAACATTTTAAATTTTACATAAAGGATATTCAAAGATAAGGCAAGCTTTTTAATCAGTTTGGATTGAAAATTTGATTTATCAATATATATATATGTATGTTTGCATGTCTGTCTAAAACTTTTGACAGAGGCGACGGATTTTCACAAGATCAGTATCGATGACAAATATAAAAATAATATGCTAAAAACATTAATTTCTTCACCTTCAACTGGGCACTTTTCTACAGGGAGGAGTCACTTTTTTCACCAATATTGTCGAAAGTCATCCCTTCTTTTTGATTATCTAGTCTTCATTTAAACCTACGTCACTTTTGGTTTGGCGGTGGTCGTAACAGCAAAGACGTCACGTTTTTTTCCCATTCTTTTCCTCCTTCGCGGTATGGGTTCGAGCCTGCCTGCCTTCCTACTACTACTTTTTTTTTTCTTTTTTGCTCAACATACACTTCCTAACACTCGGGCAACACATGGCACCCATGCTAGTAATAAAATAAAATGAAAACAAAGATATAACTCTGCTTTGTTTGCTTAACATTAGAGCTGCTTCATACTTAATTTGGCAAGACTACATTCCTTCTCTTGAAATCTTTCTCACTATGGACCTGGTTACATAGATTATACAATTGACAAAGTCTTGGTAGAATGAAACAGTTCACCCTGCCATTTGTCTATTGACAACCATTTAGAAGAAAAGACATTGTCACAGGTTTCCAAGGTTAAACAATATTAAACTGATAATTCTGTTTCTCAATTGCTTTAAGTTAAAATGTTAAAATCTGTCAGGAGAATTTCCATTTCTCTCTAATAAATTCTTTCATTACTATTTCACACTATCTTATTCATGATAACTAGTGAGACCTGTGGAAATTCCACAGCAGACTTTTTCATGTGTATTATATATTTGTTGGCATTCTGTGGATGTTCAGCGTAAATGGTGATGCTCTGATATTATTGTAGCGCTTGTTAAAACTGCATAAGTAGTTATCTATGCTAGTAGGGAACCCAGCGTAGTCTGGTCATAAAATATGCTTAAATATGTTATTTTAATTCATGCAATTGTTTGTATAAATTATTATAGTCAACTTTCTATCGCTTCTTTTATATTATAAAGTTGCAATTTCAAAAATAAAAAAAATATATCCATATGACTTGGTGGATCAGCTTGAATCAAAACCGAAACCAAAACTGATGAAAAATATATATATATATATATATATATATAAATATAATAGCATGGGTGCTCGTGGTTGGAGGTGTATGTTGAGCAAAAAAAAAAAAAAAAGTGGTAGTAGGAAGGCAAGCTCGAACCCGTATCGCAAAGGAGGAAAAGAATGGGAAAAAAACCTGACGTCTTTGCTGTTACAACCACCGCCAAACCGGAAGGATGTAGGTTTTAATTAAGGCTAGACAATCGAAAGGAGAGGATGACTTTCGAAAATATTGTAGCCCGGTGTTCGAAAGTGCATGTTGAGCAAAAAAAAAAAAAAAGTGGTAGTAGGAAGGCAGGCTCGAACCTGTATCGCAAAGGAGGAAAAGAACAGGAAAAAAAACGTCATATCTTTGCTGTTACGACCACCGCCAAACTGGAAGTGACGTAGGTTTTAATTAAGGCTAGACAATCGAAAGGAGAGGATGTCTTTCGAAAATTTCGGCGAAAAAAGCGACCCACTCCTGTAAAGTGCCCAGTTGAAGGTGAAGATATTAATGATTTTAGCATATTTTTCGATATTTGTCGTCTGAAAGGTCGAACTTCAAAAAGATACTCATCTTGTAAAAATCCGTCGCCTCTGTTGAAAGTTTTAGGCACATGCAAACATACATACATACAGACATACATTTATATGTTGGTAACTAAAAATTTTCAACTCAAATCGATTAAAAACCTTGCCCTTTCTCTTAATAACCTTTATGTAAAATTTCAAATGTTTAGACCAGAAATTGTCTGAGTAATTTGGTAGAGACCACAGAGGTCAATTTTTTAAAAAACTTTGACACCTATTATGATCCCTTTACATTTATTGTTTGAGGCTCAAATCAAGTTATCAAGTTAGATCCATGTCCAAGGAACCTATATCTAAAATTTCAAATGTTTAGACCCAAAATTATTGGAGGAGTTTGGTAGAGTTCTCAAAGGTCAAATCGTTGAACTTTGACCCCTTAATCGCAAAATTTCTGGCCGAAAACAGATTACAAAGATTTTCCCAAATCTCAGTACATTGAATATCAAATTTCGAGTCTGTAGATTTAAAATTGACAGAGTTATTGCGTAGGGAAATGTACACACACACACACACATTCACTTTTATAGATATACTAGCATGGGTGTCCGGCGTTGCCCGGGTATTTGGAGGTGTATGTTGAGCAAAAAAAAAAAAGAAAAAAAAGCGGTCAATTTTTTTAAACTTTGACCCCTATTATGACCCCTTAAAATTTATTGTATTGGGCTCAAATCAAGTTATTAAGTAAGATTTATGGCCAAGGAACCTATATCTAAAATTTTAAGTGTGTAGACCCAAAATTGTTGGAGGAGTTTGGTAGAGTTCTCAAAGGTCAAATCGTTGAACTTTGACCCCTTAATCGCCAAATTTCTGGCCAAAAATCGATCACATAGATTTTCCCAAATCTCAGTACCCTGTATATCAAATTTCGAGTCTGTAGACTAAAAATTGACAGTTATTGCGTAGGGAAATGTACACAGACACACACACAGACACGTTCACTTATATATATATATAACTTGAGTTCCTTCAGCTAATTGAAATCAAAACTAATGAAGATTTTTGGTAAACTAATTTATAAAAAAAGTAGATGACTTGAATGCCATCAGCTGTAACCAAAGCTTATGAAGAATTCTTGGTAAAATTATTTGTTACAAAAAAAAAAAAATAGGTCATAAAAATTAAATGACACGAAAAAAAAAAGCTGTTAGTGTGTTACAAAAAATACAACATGCTATCGTATTAATATATAGATTAATGCCTCTTGTCTGATAATGCATGGGAGTTTAAAACATAAGTTTTGAATATGCTAGTAACAAGATGTCATTTTGATTTGCAAATTTTACCTGCATATATTCTGTCCAATTTTACAATATATATTTTTTAAGGTTGGGAGATTTTTAAGAAACGGCCAAAAATGGCATAAATAATTTAAATTTTTAAAGCTTTCCTCTAGGATTAAAATAATTTGGATCTTTTTCAGCATGTGAAAGCAGCAAGATGAGTCCAGGTTTAGCAAGATTATGTCAAACATTCAGGAGTTTAATGGTTTCAGGTCAGTTAAAAATCTTGATGCTTTTTGATTCATTAATTATTAATTTTTAATTACTCTTTTAATGGGATAGAATAGATTTGAGACATCCCAAGAATGAGTAACAACCAAAAAGAAGCAGATTTTTTTTTTTATTTTGACTTCCAGTTTTATCACTTATAAGAAATTTAAGATTTTTATGAGAAATCTATATATTTTTTAAATACAATTCAATTTTTTCTTAAAATACCTTTTTCAAACTGTGACATATTTTTTATTTAAATATCTTCTCTTTTGTCTATTGTTTGCTATCTATTTGGCTGGTCAAGCAGATAGGAAAACCATTCTTAACATGGGAAAGAGGGAGTCATTATATGAGGAAAAAATCATTAATCAGAAGACCTCATATCTTGCTTATCAATGGTGTTCCATCTGCAAAGTCAAAAAAAAGCAATCTCGACTATAAGTAGGTATTTTGTTAGGTTTATTTCCAAAACAAAATGTTTTTTTTAACTATGCACAGAACAAAACATATTTGTAAATAAAACCTTTTTATTTTTCATTTTAAATACACCAAAGTGTTTTGCTCATAATTCAACTGAAAGTAATTAAAAAAATTGAAGGGGAGGGGAGTATTATGGCAAAATGTCTACTTTTGGTCATTGCCTATTCTAGGGTGCCTCAAATCCATTTGGGTCCTGGATATGACCTTAAACTATATCCAATGGTGAGGCCCCAGCTTGCGGGCTTTGGGGAGTGTGGAGCCACCCTTTAATTGCTATTGCTCCTAAGTCCACTCTGACTCGGAGTGGTAGTACCTGTTAGGGTCCCAACTATGGGTTAAATAAAAACTGACTTGAAAACAACAAATATATTCTATTAAAATTTTTTTTCTTCAAAATCTTTGGATTCGGCATTAAATAACCTGAAAGGGTTGATATGCCGTAAAACAACCAACCAAATCCATTAATGATGAATTTAAAATTCCAAACCAATTATGTCTGTACAAACATACACAAGATTTTAGCTTGGTTTAGTTAATTATCTGCTAATTAAGTAAATTTGTGTTAAATATTAACCTATTTACTTATTATTTACATATAATATTGATTGATAGAATAATTTGACTTCTAAAATCTATTTATGATGTTGTCTATTTGTGAATATTCAGTTATTCTTATGGTACGTCTAATACAATTTTCAGTTCTTGTCTAGAATTTACCTTATGTTAAAAAACAAACTAAAGAAAAAGCTGTATAATGTACGTACTCATGGCAAAACAAAAATATATTCCAAAGTCATGTAAATCGATCAAGAAGTTTTATTTTTATGAAGAAAATCATTTTAAGCGATTAATGAAAATTCATAGGCATTATAATAAAAATAAAAATCTTGTGAGTTTAAATTATTGTTGAGTTATCTCTTATGTAAAAATAAAACTACTTGATCAATTTATGTGTTTTTTTGCTTTTTGGAAGTCCTAAAAAACTACATTTACACACCTGTTAGAGGTCACACCCAAAATGTTGTTTATGTAGAGGCCCTTCAAAATTAATGCTAAAAGGTACATTTATCAATGTTCAGATATGCACTGCTGAAAACTAAATTTTAATTATTACATTAACAGAATAGATTACTAATATCATCCTTATATGTATTGTACATTAAATAGTTAAAACAAAAAGAGATTTAACAGTTTTCAGGTACGCACTATGATATAAGATAATAATTGCCATTCTTACATATTTTGAAAGAATGACTAAAAGATTAAACTAGAAAAGAAGATTAAGACTACTGGCGAGACCTCCATAAAATAAAATGCATCTACTGCTTCTACTTCATGGGGGGGGGGGGAAGTTATTATGAATTAATGTTTTGTTTAATCAATAAGAAAATTATGTATAATTACAGAATATTCAAATATATCAAATACAACCGGGCAATGCCAAGTGCTTCAGCTATGTGTGTGTGTGTGTGTGTGTGTGTATATATATATATATATATATATATATATATACACACACACACAAATTATTCCATGGATTTCGGCCTTTTGAATTATTTTGGACCATCTTCCAATTACGTGATTTCCTTGGATTTTACTTGTGTGAATGGAAATTCAATTAACTTTCTTGGATTTATATTTTTGGATTTTACCGTCATTGGATTATTTACCTTTCACCAGACTATCCATTCACGTGTAATCACCTTTTTCTTCACCATATTCCCTCTGCTTCACTTTTTGTTATTAAGTAAGATCTTTGACTTACTTGCAGTTTCATCAAATACTTTTTTATGCAAAATCAGATCCCGCATTTTGCTAATTCCTACCCTCTGATGAGAAGGAAAGTATTTCTTCGAAACTGCAGATTAAGGACTATCCACTTATCAAGTGTTTCCTTTTCAGATTAAATATGTTTTTAACTCTTTTTCAAAGTGTTTTTTAACATGTTTTATTAACTGTTTGCTCTTATATATATATATATATATATATTATAGTGACATTGGTATGTCCTAGGTATGACGTAAAACTACATCCAGCAATGGGGCCCTGGTGCAGGAGCTCCAGGGTTGTGGGGAGAATGTCACTACGCCTTAATCGTTGCAGTGCTGGGTCACCCTTGGGCAAGGTGTAGTACCCACTAGCCCCCCTATTTAGGGTTACAAAAATCCAAGCCTGGTCAACGATGCTCTTGGCGGATGAACCAGCACTGCAGTGCCAACAAGAGTGATGTACAACTCGAGTCGGGTCTGCCTCAGCCATCGGATGCGGCTGATTGCATGTGTGCAGACTGTCCTAGCCTCTGTACTTTTGCTTTCAGTGGAGAGGGTGCTAGCAGTACTGAGCAAGCTGCTTATTCCTACTTTGCCTAGGCTGGGAGAGAGGTTAGTCCTGTGGCGATAGAGTACGATGGTCGTGCTCTTGCTGACGAGGGCGCCACTATCCCGATTCCCTGCCATCAGATGTCACATCTGCGCCCGGGGTTTCAGAGCTCCGATCGGACTCACATCACACCTCAGACAGACAGATAGATAGTCATAACAATTTGTCAATTCTGAAAACTATATTACATACTAGATTACCCATCACTTCTTGGATCACAGCCACTATTTATTCCACTTTGATTTCATTAACTATTTAAGAGACAGTTTTTGTTTTAAGAATAAGAAATTTGAAAAAAACAATAAAAATAAATCTGTTTAATTATTTAAGACTTTTACATGTAGCTAATACTTTATAGATTCAGTATATTTTTTTGTTTGTTCTATGTATAATTATACAAATGTTTTTCCATTCTTTCAGGTATCAGCAAATGTGAAAGTAGAAACTGTTTGCCTGGTCATATGAAGCTGTACGATGTATCTCGGGGTCAGCATACTTACTCTCGTAGGATAGAAACGCACCCATTGCCAACTACCTCTATACCACCTTACCTCTTGTCAGTTCCCTCTCTACCAACTGTTATACACAACCCGGGTATCTTGCCAATTAAATATTATGATTGTCCTATTACACCAGCCAAAGATTCTCACATAAACTTACCATTCCATTCGAGAATAATCTCAAAGGAAGATCCAACTTGCTTACTGGATGAATGGATCACAGAGAATCCTGAAGAAATTCAAGCAAAGAACATCCTCAAAATCCGACGCAAGAAGATGAACAAACACCAGCTGAAAAAGTTTCGTAAAAAGATGCGCTTTGTTCGTCGCAAAGAAATGCATGCTCGCAGGAAAAAGAAAGAGAAAATCTTTCAGGCAAAATTGGATGCTAAAATACAGGAAGGAATCGACTTTAATGCAGAAGAATTTTTACAAGACAAACTCGTATTAGCCCGAAAAGGGGGTTATAAAATAAATATATTTTCAAGATAAAAGTGAAAAAATTTTTAATTAGATTTTTGAAAAGCATTTTTTTGTATTGGATTGGATTGAATAAAATATTTGCTGAATATTATTTTTGTTGCTTTTATTTTTAATTAAACCAATGAACAGATTCAAAAGAAAAATAGCCAACAAGAAATATTTAACTATGATTTTATTGATAACATATCTACAATGGATGCCAAAGGATATAAGTTTCACTCTGAATCAATACAGATTTTTGGATGTTGCAATTATTTTATGATCAGTACAGTAAATAGAATGAAGAGGAAATTGCTCACAATTTTCTGTTAAGTGTGAATTTAATTTTCTTTTTAGAGTTTAAAGAAAATTAAATCAAGGAGAAAGAGTAGAAATGAAGCTTAATGAAAGCTAAGCAATCATTGCTTTTTGAAAATTTTTTTTTTTTTTTTTAGTTAAAGTAAATTTTAGAATCAACAGATTCTAATCCAGTTTCATTTAGTTATTTAGTAGCAATGGTAACAAAACTGTCAGCATTTATTTTTTCATAATCATCTTGAACAAGATGCCATGTTTCACATTAAGAGACTGTAAAAAAATGAACTTATAAAAAAAAAACTTTGTAGGAAACTTTTCAACTTAAATGTAATACAGTTCACAATTGCTTGAAGAGCAATTTTAATGTTTTTTTTTGTTTATTTTTAGCAACAATAAGTTGAAGATTTGCTTCAGAGTAATTTATTTCATAAATTTATATTTAAAGGATTGTCACAGGTTTTAGTGGTATACAAAGAAATGTTTTTGGACTATACAGAATTAAGACTCCAACCCTGCTGTAATATATAAGGAAGGATGCAATATATATCATTTTATAGTAGAAATGGAAAAATAATTTAATACTGCAGCCATGCATCAAAATGTCATTTGCTATTGAAATTCATAACTTATTTTAAGCAGAGAAGGGGAAAATGGCTTTCTTAGATAACTTGAATTTGAAACCTTGAAAAGAGAAAGGAAGATTTCAAATGAAGGCCATTTTATTTGTCAAGAATTCTTTAAATTCATCTTTTATTGGAAAGTGTGTGTGTGTATATATATATATATATATATATATATATATATAAGATGTTGAACATTCAGCACCAAGGCAGAAAAAGTGAGACCCACTTCATCCATATCAATAATCCGATAACACATTCTATTTCGCCTTCATTGTTTCTGCCGAATCACCAAACAAAGGATCCATTATATTCAGCATCAGAGAATTGGCATCCAAGAAGACTCGATTTTGAGAATTAGAAATCTGGAAGAAGAAATAAAGAATGCATTAAAGTTTTCTCTCAACTTTCAAGATTTTAGTAATTAGTAACAAAAAATGTTCAATTCAAATTCCTGAAATTTTAAAATACTCACTCCAGAATCTTTTGTGACTTGTAATCTATAATGTTTAATCGTCAGATGATGCAATTGAAAACTAAGCTATATGCCAAGACCAAATTATTAAGTAAAATTTAAAAAAGAAAAGGATGATATAACATTGTTGAGGTCTGCAATTATATTTGGCATAAAAAAACCAAAGATAATGTTTTACTTTATTCATAAGAAAATTTTAGAAAATAAACATAAAATATTAATATTAGGTTCAGGGGTAGGATCAAAAGTACATATAGGGTCTTATTCATTGTAGGGGTGAGTACTATATAGGTCTTTGTTTTTAAAAAGGATGTGTATGGTCTTTAAAACTCTGAAATCAATGTTGTTACAATGTAAAAAAAAAAATGCATTTAAAGTAGAAACAATATTACATAATTACATGCCAAAATTCGTAAAAAATTTAAAACTCACAAAAAATAAGAGTAAAAAAAATGATTAGAAAAAATAAAATTTATCAAATAATGCAGTGTAGTCGATTCTATATGATAATCTGACTTATCTCCCTTGTTTTCACTCATTTTTACTATTTCAAATTAGAAAATGACAGATAAGAACAATGATTTTTATAAAAAATAGTTCTTGCAGATGTACTCTACTATCCTAGATGTGTTTTTTTTACTAGTTTTAACATGGCGCATTATTAGATATTACTAAAAATTTACTTAAAATGCATTTTTAATTTTTTAAATATCCAATTATAATGCCCAAGTGCCAAAATATCTGAAGAATTCAATTTAAAAACGATAAATAAATTGGCAGGGAGGGTGGGGAATAGATTAAAGATACGCTTTGAAAGAGATGATGTATGTAAAATATCAACATTTAATGCATTCAAGATTACGAAATCTAGTAAAAACTGGTAGATAATTTCAACTATTCAATGTAAAAGTGAAGTAAAAAAAAAAAAAAAAAAAATGTTGCAAAAAGATAGAATTCGCCAAATGTTTTTTATTCATTTTTATGTTCATTCCCGATATGGAATAGCCTTTCCAAGATTTAGAAAGTAACTGGGAGTGAAATGCAGGGATGCTCATATTATTCAGCTGGTACCCAATACATGATCAATAGCTGGGATGAGGTTTATCCTTTCAAAATTGGATCATCTCAGTTTTGATTTGATTCATATGGTAGAAAAGTCAACTAGGAATATAATTTTTTGTGTCAATTAGATTGGGGACGTTTTTCAACTAACTTGTGGCTTGTAAACTTCAAAACAACCAACAAGCTCCTGGGGTTGACCTTTACTCCTGATCTGAAATGGAACACATATATCAAGTCTGTTGTCCGGGTCGCTGGGAAAATGGTAGGATTCTTCTACCGTTCCAAAAGATATCTCACTACTGATGTAATTCTCTATCTGTATAAAAGCCAAGTACGTCCAAAGATGGAGTACTGCTGCCACATCTGTGCTGGAGCTTCTAAAAACAGCCTAGCTACGGTATTACTGGAAATGTTTTCTCAATTATTAAATCATTTCTCTCCGATAGGTTCATAAGAGTAGTGGTTGATGGGCAGAAATCAGAGGCCCACAGTATTAATGCTGGAGTCCCCCAGGGGTCCATCCTGGGCCCAACTCTTCCTGATCTACATCAATGATCTCCCAAAACACATACTTAAATCATTCATTGACATCTATGCTGATGACATGACCATCTATGGCAACACATCAAAGACCATAAATGACAAAGTTCTCTCTAATTCTCTCTCCTCTGATCTTGAGCACGTGGTACAATGGGGGAAGAGGTGGCTGGTCACTTTTAATGCATCCAAAACCAAGCTTCTATCTTTACATCATCAACGCTCTGATCCCCATCTGGCATCAATTGAAATGGATGGCTCTCGTCTTGGAGAGGCTCCAGGTTTTGACAAGCTTCTGGGTTTGACCTTTACTACTGATCTGAAATGGAACACATACATCAAATCTGTTGCCAGGGACGCGGAGAAAATGGTGGGATCCTTCTACCGCTCCAGAAGATATCTCACTATAGATGCAATTCTCTATCTGTATAAAAGCCAAGTACGTCCAAGGATGAAGTACTGCTGCCACATCTGGGCAGGAGCTGCTAAAAACAGCCTATCCTGCCTTGACAGAGTACAAAATAGACTTCGTGGTTTAGTGGGGGATGCCCTTTTCTCTTCCCTGCAACCTCTCTCCCACAGAAGAGATGTTGCGAGCCTGTCTTTGTTTTATCGCTATTTCCATGGCAGGTGCTCGTCTGAGCTCCAATCTCTCGTCCCCCCCCCTCGCCAATGTTTCACGAGAAACACCCATCTGGCTGAAACTACTGTCAACAATTTTCCCCACTCTTTATTTGTGCCTAAATCCAAACGTAGATTCCATGAGCAAAGCTTCTTTCTTAGAATTGCACGCCAGTGGAACTATCTGACGCTTGCCTGTTTCCCACCTGACTACAACTTGGACGTCTTCAAGTCCAACATAAACAAACTCCTGATTAATCGCACCCCTTAAGTAAGACACTATCAAAACCCCAATACTAATGATTACTACAATACTATCTCATTGATTACTGTACACGCAATAACCCTTATCCCTGAGTGGCCTTCAGGCCTTGATAAGTGGTGACCTACATGTAAAAAAAAAAAAAATAAATAAATAAAAAATACAAAATTGGCTTAGTGGGGGATGCCCTTTTCTTTTCCCTGCAACCTCTCTCCCACAGAAGAGATGTTGCGAGCCTGTCTTTGTTTTATCGTTATTTCCATGGCATGTGCTCGTTTGAGCTCCAATCTCCCACTCACCAATCTTTCAAGATAAACACCCATCTAGCTAAAACCAGTCAGTAATTTCCCCCACTCTTTATCTGTGCCTAAATCAAAACGTAGATTCTATGAACAAAGCTTCTTTCTGAGAAGTGCATGCCTGTGGAATTCTTTTCGGTTTGCTTGTTTCCCACCTGACTACAACTTGGATGTCTTCAAGTCCAACATAAAAAAATTCCTGATTAATCGCCCCCTTAAGTAAGACATTTTGTCAAATCTCCAATACCAATTATTACTACGATATTATCCCATTGATTACTGTACACACAATAACCCTTATCCCCGAGTGGCTTCCGGGCCTTGATAAGTGGTGATCTCCCATGTAAAAAAAAAAAAATAAATAAATAAATAAAAAAAATTTTTTTTTTTAATTTCTGTAATCATATACACATAAAAATACTGCATCTAACAAATTTGCATTTATTATATAAAATGCTTAACCAATTTACTACAGTGAAAGGAAATATTGCTTGATTAATGTATTTTCAACTTTTTGTTTATAGAAAGGATATTGTTACTGTAAATAAAATTGAGTGCACAGGAAGGTAAAAATGTTTGCTAATAGCTTTCCAAGGCAGGTTCAATTTTTAGACAATTTCAGATTATGCTCTACTAATTTTCAACCATGTGATGTAGGTAGTGGTTAATATCAAGAACCAAAAATCTGGATGTGTCAAGTTTGAATCCAGTTTATTCCAGAAATATTTTCATTAAAGTCAATCCTGATAATGTGTCTAACCTTCTACAAAGGAGATCAATGAAATAACTGTTTGTCATCCAAATAAATTAATAAACTAATAACAGAAATCAGTTAACAATTTCTATTACAGTCAAGCAATACAATTTTGCAAATTCAAACAATTAGAGGGCAATCTTAGCTGACAAATTTTGTATATTAAAGAATAAAGGCATCTATGTTATGTTATGGGGTCTATATATATGTAAGGTGGGCATATGAGTTTCTTTGCATCGTCATAATGTTCTTTGTTGATGTGTGTATAACTGTTTGTTTTTTTTTTCTTTTTTTATATATACACTACATATATAGATACAGTTTCAACAGTGCATATAATATTTTATAAACAAACAGTTCCTTACAATAAAGAGACAAAACATCTTTCTTAGAGTTTTACATCTTGCAACCCAGGAAAACATTATTTTCATTCATCTGGTGTCTTGATTGACAAACCTGCCAAAGCTGAAATGAACATCCATTCCAAGGAATGACTAACAAGCCTGAGTTGTATTTTCAGACCACTTTCATTCCAAATGCGTTCCCATTGGAAGATTGCACGCATGTTAGATTCTGCTTTCCCGGCACACAGTGCCATACAGTCATGTCTCCAATGCTCCAACTCTCTTTGTCTAGCTCTCTCTCTAACTAACTGACCACTGAATAACTCTGTGTGTATATATGTAATTATTCACTTGCTATTACGTAATTCAATAGGTATGTCAGAAACTTTGAAAAATATTGAATAATTTGACCCCTGTCTTTCCAAGCTTATAACTACTAAAAAAATGTAATTCAAACCCTAATTTTTTTTCAATTAAAAGGAGCAAGGACCAACGTTTCATTTACAGAAAAAAAAAATACAAACAACGTGGTTTTTAAAAAAAAAAAGGTTTTAAACTTCAGACTTTACAGGTAAATTTCCAAAAAACTGTTCTTTTCTTTTGTTTTAAATTAGAATATATTATTTATTGATCTTTTATCTTCAATTTGTGATATATAAAACTTTGGCACATAAATTAATTATTTACTTTTTAATAGACATTTCAAAATGGGGGGGGGGGTAATTAATTCGACCCCCTGTCTTTCCAAGCTTATAACTACTAGAAAAATGTAATTCAAACCCTAATTATTTTTTTCAATTAAAGGGGCAAGGACCAACGTTTCATTTAAAAAAAAAATTTTTTTTAAAAATACAAACATGTTTTTTAAAAAAAAAAGGTTTTAAACCGGACTTTCAGGTAAATTTCCAAAAAACTGTTCTTTTTTTTGTTTTAAATTAGAATATATTATTTATTGATCTTTTATCTTCAATTTGTGATATATAAAACTTTGGCACATAAATTAATTATTTACTTTTTAATAGACATTTCAAAATGTGAATTTAAAAAAAATGTGAATTCAAAAAAAAAAAAAACGTTTGTCTAAAATATTATATTCGGTTTATTGGAAAGAGCATAAAATTTCACATTGATCCTGAAAATATCGTAAAAATAGAATCAATAGAAAAATTTTGATAGATTTTTAAAGTTTAAAAATTGAAAAATACTGAACTCGTAAAATTCAATTAATTTCATTACTGTTTTTTTTTTTTAAATAAAAAAATACTATTTCTATTACTTTTTATACAATTTTAATAGTTTATTTTGGAAGTATAATCCATAAAGAAAATAAACAACCCACTTTTAAAAGAGAAATTACGAGTTTTTTATATTTTATTAGCAGTTTCGTATTAGGTGTCAAAAATTCCTACAAAAATTCTGATACACCTAGTAATTCAACTCACATGTGACTTTGAATCAAGTTTTCAATCTGTTATTTTTAAAACCCATTTGTTTAAGTATTTTAACATTAAATTCATCAAGGTCACTTTCCTGGTTCTTTTGTTCTACTAACTTGTTCCGGACCATAAACATATTCGTCTTTTTACATAACTAATTTTGCATACCGACAAACAATTTTTTATCTAACATTTTAACCTTTAATAATAGTTGATTTCCTAAATCAACTATCAGCAAAATATCGCCACAGCATAATCCAACATCTGGAACATTCTAACTTAAAATAGATCAGTAATATTCAATTGATTCAGAAATCAAGTAAAATAGGCAAGAGTAACCATTTCATAATGGAGAACTTTCATATAAAAAACAAATAAAATTGCGAGATGAAAATATTAGAACATAATTAAAAACAAAATATCCATAAATTTTTTTTTTATATTGTTCAGTGTGTTACAATCTTATTTTATTTTGATAATTACTGCACTGTATTATTTTTTTTTTTCAAACAATGCATAGTGCCACTTTGATGTAAGAGACCATTTTTTGAGACCACATTTATAAATACTATGTAGGGAGTTGAGTAGCAAGATGTTTATTCACATTACACTTGAACTTCTGCATGTCAGTACAGTCGGGGAAGCAGAGACCCAGGAGGGAACCCCAAAGTCTAGCAGTTTAAGGGAAGAAACTATTTGAGTAGATTTTCTAGCATCTAGGGATCTCTACAGTGTGGGGGTGGGATTTTGCTGCTTGTCGGAGTAGTCAGGGGTATTTATTTTGAAGGGGTAGAAGAGCTTGGATTTTGTTTGAGCACTTTCCATCAAAATACTTGTAAAACAGACACAGAGATGCCACATTTTGGTGATGGGACAGAGGTTGGAGTTTGGTTGCTAGTGCAGGATCTATTAAGTTGGTAACTCTTTTTGAACCCTGTCTAAGAGCGAGAGACTAGTGGCAGATGCACCATCATTCAGAAATACATATGGGCAGGCAAAGAGAAAAACACTCGCATCAGCAGCTTAGAAATGTTTATAACTCCAATAGTACAAGGTCATTTCATAACATAACTGAGAATCACAGCTGGAGGCCTATTGACAATGTTTGATTTAAAGACATTATTGAAGGAAATTAAGCCAACTAGATTTAAAAATACATAGAATAACATTCCAACACATATTTTAGTAAAGAAAGACGTGTTGAAAAGATAAATAAAAATATTTTTGTTTCAAAATCTAACAAGTATTAATTAAAACAAAGTCATAATTAAGATGTTCGGCAAAAGATATGATCCATGTACATATTTTCCTTCAGTCATTTTTTAACTCATGTATGGGCCAGAATGTTAATCTATGTATTTTCAAGTATACATTGTTTTTTAGAGGTGGCAAACGTTAAATTAACGATCTTCTTTAATTGCAGATTTGGCAACTCAAAATAACTGATAGTATCAGTTATTTTGAGTTCAGCTTGGTTTGGCAATTCATTATGTGGTTTCAGTAGGACAGAGTTACATGCCACACAGTGCAGAATAGGATCAATTTACTGAGAGAAACATTTGATGATTGTATAATTTCATGAAATGAACCAGTCAACTGGCAACCTTGTTCGTAGGGATATGTAAAGTCTCATGACTATGCTAATAAATCAGATGATAGACTACTTGGAAGACAACATTCGATGCATTATTGCCGAGATACAGCCTGATGTGTAGATTTGTAAAAATTGGACATTTAGATTATGCCAGATAAGTGTGATCTGTGGGGCAATATACTCGAAATTGTATTTAAATTATAAATGCCAAAAATTAATCTTTCGAAATATTTTTCTGCAATTTAAAAAATATATATATATATATATATATATATATATATGACTTAATTTCCTTAAAAGACATTTGAAACTCAAACATTTGTCAAAACAAGAAAAAGTAGAATGGAGTTAATTTCAACAACTTTCTGCTTTTTTTCTTTAGTCTTCACATCCAATGAGTGATGGTTGTGACAAAGAGGGAAGAATTACTGTTTTCTGGGTCAACTGTTGTTTTTAGCTGATGTATTTAATCTTCTTATAGTATTCATCATTAATAAACTGTCAATGTATCCATTAACACTTGTCTTTGAGTATTTTTAGCCCTAATATTCAATTCAATAAATTTGGTATAAAATAAAAAAATTAAAACAAGCATGCTTCAATTGTATGGAAAGAGTAATAGAAATCCACACAGAAGAGGATATAGTAGCTCAGTACGTATCCAAATTCACTTTGAATTGTTGTGTTTATAGTGCATTTATTATCTCTTGGAAGTCTATTTCAAGGTCCAGGGATCCTAATCGAGAAAGATCCTTCCTCTAATTCAATTAAACAAGGATACTAAAAGAGCTCTCGGCTGGTTTCAATAAAATATAGGAGAATGTTGGCAGCTGGTTTGGCTGCCCCATACCCAGCATTACAATCTTCAAAGAAAGAAAATAAAAAAATAAAAAAATTTAAATCGGCAGTGAAATAGTTTCTTGTGGTATGTATGTAGATCTCTGTCTGATGCATGAGTGAATAATAGTTCCTGAAGTACATCATACTGACCATTGAGAAGGTTGTAAGCCAAAATAAGATGATCGCATAATCGTCAGTTCTCAGAGTTTCTTGAGTCGGCTTTCATAGAGCAGTTAATATAGTGTAACCAGTATTTGAACTCCCTCCAGATGCTGGATATCACGCATTAGATATGGATCAGAGACCTATATACTCTAACAATCATCTGACGATAAATGGCAACTCATTAGTAAAAAAGTAAATTAGATGTGCTCTTCATGAAGTGACCAGTAGTATAAGATGCTAGGGTTACAGTGCCCTGTGCGCATTTTCTGTCAGTTTCTATTCAAACCTTTGATTTTAATATGACAGAAAAATTGCTTAAAAAAAAAAAAATGACACATTTCAAAAACTAATTTACCTGGAAAGACATTAAAAAAGTATTGTACATCCAAAATGTGAGATTTTTGTAAGCCACATCATTAACGAGATACTAAACGTTTTTGTTTTTTTTTAATGTAATTGGGTGTGATAGGATGGAGTTACATGGATTTTGTGAGTTAAACAATAAATAGAGCTTACCGTTTTGGAAATAGACTGTGCTGCTCTGATCTTTCTCAATTTTAAGTAACCTGGGTTGATACTAACGGATTCACCAATGTGAGATTTTGTTAAAGAAATTAAAATTGGAAAAGGCAAAAAAACAAATTGAAAAATAAAATCAAAATTAAGATATTTTTAAAGAAGACTAGACAACACATCACCTGTTTGTGTATCCGTGGATCTTTTGGCTAGGAAAAAAGTGTTACACCTGTTTTGATAATACACTTCATCTTTTCTATCCTAAGTCAGTGAACGAGAAATTCTTCTAGACTGAAGCAATTTATATTTTTGTTCCAATCTCCAGTGACCCTTTTTAAGGGAGCTAGATCCCCCCCCCACACACACACATTAAAAAAAAAAAAATATATTGTCTAACTCTGCACTTGTGGGGAGGCAAGTAAATAGGGGCCGTAAACTATTAAGTCAACATTGATACATTGTAACTTAGTATATACAGTTAGTGATTATGAAGATAAATATTTAAAAATTATTTGAAATGATTGTTAGTTTATGGAACATGTATAAGAATTGGAAAATTGTAGAGTTACTAGCAGGCGTAAAATGATATTTTAATTTATTATTACGGAGCCAATTCTCTATTGATTATTATATTGTACCCAATATATAGTAGTGATTTCAAAAGTTAAGAAAAAAAAATAGTGACTTGGATGCCATCAGCTTAAATCGAAACCAAAACCTATAGCTCTCCAGCATAATTCGTTATCATCTGAGCTATATGCATATAAAAAAACTTAAATGTTTTTAAAGGTATAAATGTATACTTACACGTGTAGAAGTAACACGTTTAGTCCACTTACACCTGCTAATTTCAATATTTTTTTTTAAATTTTGACCCCTTAGCAGCTATTTTTACCAGCCAAAAACCAAATTGAATTTGTTCCACAGATTCAAATTCCCTATATCAAATAGATATGCGATGTCAGATGTCTTTAAACCAAAAATTGTCAGTTTAGTTGAGAGCGTACTGCACACATAAGGTCACTTTTATCTATATATATATATATATATCAATATTTTGATTTGAAATATGTTGGCACATCAGTTCTCATTAGATCACTAAAGTTAAGCAACATTGAGCCTAATCAGATGGATGACCATTTGAAAATACCAAACACTGCCTGATAAGGACATTGACACTCCCTTGCAATAACTGCTCAAGGTGGCTTGCTTTCAAGTTTTCTTGGAAAAGTCCCCTTTTCTCCAGCCTTTTACCTCATTGTCTCTGCATTTTCTTATCCAAAAATCACTTCGTTGAAATAGGGTATCAAAAGTAAGATGCTGAGTATGATAAGATCTGACATCGCATATCTATTTGATCATTGCTCTGTCACTGAAGCTAAGCAAGTGAGGACAACCATCATCATGTTTGTTACATAGTTGCCATATACACTTTTCTTGGTAGTGAGAGAGATAGTTCACAATGCTAAAGGTATTTAGTTATCTCCCACTGCAAGAACTTAGACACCAGGATCGGAAAGTGGGATTGAGAAGTTAGCGCCTTAGAGGAGGGGCACTGACCTGCAAAAAGTGCCTGGGCAGCCCAGTCTGCATTCTCTGGCAAGGGCGCCTCAGGCGATTAGCAATAAAGAGAGAAGGCAAAGCCTGGAAGGGTGGACCTCCTAGAACTGCACAGAACTTTACTCCCACCACAAAATCAACAGGGATTGGATCATTACAGGAATGGTTTAATCTCTTGATTTTGGGATCCTGGTGCTAAGCCTGGCAACAATTTGTGAAATTTAACTCATGTTGACTTTATTCTTTTAATAACAAAGCTAAACTTACAATTATCTTCAACACTATCCCCAAAACAAAAGGAGTTTACCACTTTTTTTTTTTTTTTTTAGATTGTCATCATCCAATTTCATCTTGCAGTCAGCGGAGTGTGCCTGCTCTAGACAACTTCTACAATCATAGTTAGATTCTGGTGCCAGCTTTCTGGATTAGCCACTAGATTTTTGTGGATCCATAATGCACAAAGACTGATGATAATAATGATTAAATAAATCCGATGTTTGTTTGTTTTGTTTTATGGAGGCATAAAAAAATTTCTTTTAAAAATAAGTGAGAGAATTTTTGTTAGAATCTGATAAAAATCAAATGGGCTTTGCTGTAATTTCATCAAATGTTTCTTTCAAAAAGGATATCATCTTAGCTGCTTCGGCTTCTCCTTCTGCCTGGATAATCTTTTGTTGTCGTTCTTGCTTGGCTCTTTCTACAATAAATTGGGCACGTTGAGCTTCTTGTTGTGCCACCTAAAAGAAAGAAAGAAAAAAAAAAATCACTGAACAGTCTTAATCTATATTTGTGAAAAAATGGTTATTCAAATATGGATTATTAATCAACATAACGCAAGCATAAATCTCACATGTTTCAATTATTGAATTTTTTTTGTTTGTTTTGTTTTTTAGATAGTTATCAAAATAGTAAATAGGACAGCTGCTCTTCTGTTACTCATAAATTTTTTTTTTTTTTTTAATAAAACTACTTGATAGATTTGATTTTTGGAATATGATATTTTCTTTACATACAGATTTTTATATAGGAAAAATTCTGGATAGGAACTCCAGAGTTATATAAATTAAAACTTTTTATTTCAAATATATTAATAAAAAAAATTAAATTTTTTAATATTCTTAGCAAATTCATGGAATAATTTAAGCACATTTTACTTGATGCAATATTCTTTCCACGAACACATAAAATGTCCAATTCAGTCATTTGTCGGTCTTTAAAAAAAGAATAAACAGTGAATTTATTCCTCATAGACTGAAAATGAAGAAGAGATCTGAAACTAGTAAACAAAGCTCAATAATTAGAGAGAGTGATTAATTTAGGATTCTCTTCTTTTGTTATGTAGCAATATTTTTTTTAATTTAAGGTGCTAATCATTTATATTTCTCTTAGTCTTTTCATTCCAACTTTTCTCTGAAACTACCAGTCTGATCTGGCTGAAATTTTGTATGGGTCTTTGTTATGATAAGGTGCAGCGAACTAAGTATTAAATTATCCACTCAATAGATTAATAGGGATTAGTCACCACAATACCACATTTACTCTAGAAGTTTGGCATAAAGCACGCATCATAAGTCAGCAGGCTATAACTTTAGCCAGTTTTTTTTTAATGGGCTAAAAAAAAAAAGTCTAATCTATAAATATACTCCAAGTACATAAATAGGTCTAAAAAGAATAAAAAAAACAATAGAGATTTTATGCTTGCATGTCTGTAAGCAAAACAATGTCATAGTCTTCAAAGATATTACATTACATTTTTGCATTATTTCTGAATATTAAAGAATTTAATACTAGCAAATACATATATATATATATATATATATATATATATATATATATATATGCATGCGATCTAGGCATATACTTATTTGTTCGTTAGTTAATTATTGTTTAGGCATCTTTCAAATTACCTGTTTTGCCTCCACAGCAGCAGTGTATTCTCGCCCAAAGCTAAGGTCTGTGATTGATACATCATCAAGGATTATATGAAAATCTTGGGCCCTTTCAAGCAATTGTCGTCTGATGAGCATACTGACTTGCTGACGTTGGGTTATTAATTGAGATGCATTGAATTTAGCAACAACACTTTTTAAGACCTGCAAAGAAAGAAAGTGATGAAGCAACAGAATTTTTTTTTAATAAAAGAATTCAAGAAAAGGTAAAAAAATGGGTTAGTTAAAAAAAAATAAATAAATAAAAGAAAGAAAGCAATAGGTATTTTATCCTATTTTTTTATAAGTGGGATAAAAAAATATAGCTTCAGTCATTTGTTAAGAACAGGTGAACTTTAGACTTATAGGACAGCCGCTCTTCTGTTACTCATAAATTTTTTTTTTTTTTTTTAAATAAAACTACTTGATGTTATATAATGGATTCTGATTAAAATTGAAATAAAAGTTCTAAACTTAAGGTTTAGTATTATTATATCTTGATTTTAATCTTCATAAAGGCGACTAAAGCGGTGCAAAATAATAATTTTACCCATCCTGAAATGGGCATTTTCTAGTGTATGCATAAAGTAACAGTGTGTGTGTGTGCAAGATAGATTATATGTAAACGCTGAAACCACTGAACTTCTAAAATTTGGAACAAAAATTCTAAGTGTAACAGTGTCATAGAAGATATTTACATAATTTGGGATTTTCTAATACTATAGGTTCTGTTTTATATCAGATATCCATAAACAAAGGCAATATTTTGGCTTATTTAAAAAAAAATTTTAAATAAAAAGTGTAATATGGAAGGAGGTGGGGATCAAAACTTGAAGTTTTCATTTTCTAACAATGTGGTGTGTGCTTATAATAGTTCATAATATAATTAAATCAGACTTTATAAACTTCTGATCAGAGAAAGTTCTAGCAATCTGCAAAAGAATTTTTAGTGCTTATTTAGAATTACATTTTAAAAAACAAGAAAATACAAAATAACTTTATGATGTACATACTCATCATGGAACGAAGATGCTTTATTCCAAAAATTACGTAAATTGACAAGTAGTTTTCTTTTTTAATAAGAAAATCAAATTTTACAATTTTTAGCGATTAAAAAGTTTTAATTATTTTGAATACAAACAAAATTTCTAGTCAAATTGAATTGTCACCCCTACATTTGGGGAAAATTTGAAACCATATCACCACTCCTGTCCTCCTCCTTCCTCATAAAATATGATTTTCTTAGAAAAAAAAAAAAAAAAAAAAAAAAAAAAAACTACTTGATTAATTTACGTGATTCTTGGTACATGACATCTTCAATCTGTAACAAATATGTACAAAAAATTTTCTGTATTTTTTTTTTTTTAATCAAGTGAATTTTTTAAATATTGAAGAATTAACTTTTCTGTTGATTTTGACCATAAAGAATCACAAAAATTATATACAAACCTCATTACAAATGGAAGGTAAGACACGTTCATCATAATCCAAACCCAATTGCCGATACATTGTTGGGAGAGAGAATGCATCTGGCCGTGACAATACACGGAGTGTGATGTTCACCATCTGCAAGTCTATGAATAAAAGTGTAAAAATATTAAAATTTAAAAGTTACAAAAATAAATTTAAAAAAATAAAATTACTTTTAAATCAGAGTGGATAATTATGTTTCCTATTTGCTAATGTAAAATTTTTGGACAATGTATGAAGATGTTTGCAGGAAAGTTATCAGTTGTGGTAAGTTTGTTAGATATTGGTAGGGTAATGTCGAAAGATGTGCTAGTCAACGATTATTCTGATCGTTATAATATTTGTAAAAATAGAATGTTGTCATAGAAAAATAAACATTGGCAGATAAAGTTATTTATGTTGAGATGTTTTAATAGAAAAGAATGTTAGAACACAAACAATTTTAAAATAGGTTGACCTCTAGAGTCAACAATAGGAAAAGTAGATTAGACGAACACACGTACATACTCACATCATATAGATGACTGTGACACGTATATACAAATGTATATACACTCTGCATACACATATTCATTAGAACATTTTATACCACTAGACAATGCACAAGTTTAGACACACATATATAATATATACAAGTTTAATGCTGGTTTTGAGTTCTTCAGCCAGAACTGCAAACATGTAATAGTTGAAACACTAGACTATAACTTCGGAAATTTTTAAATATCTGACTTTGAACTCGATCTACAAAATCATCAACCAGCTGTAATTTCCACACATTAAACACTGAAATTCTATAATTTTTTTTAGTCAAAGCAAATGATTTTCAAAACTCTTTAAATTCCATATTTTTGGGGATTCATTAAAAATTTAATTTTTTTGTGTTTTTTAAGCAATAAAAGATGAAAAACAAGATGCTTGAATTGGTAGCCAGAACACACAACTCCAACATTTTTTAAGGAATGACTCCTAAAGCAATGAATTTGATTCAACTGACTTTACATCTAACATGGATATGCATATAGTGGCTGTATGCAAATACTGAGCCCTGTGCAAAATGACATCACTGCAAGGAAAAAGAAAAAGACTATAAAAATAATGTGTGCATATAATGCGGAGAATGAGGAATAGAGGTCTTTTCTTAAAACCTGAAACATCGAGTTGAAGTTCTTTCCTAATCTTTGTGTCCTTCACTACTGAGTCTGCAACGTGTTGGGGTTCCAAGTGTCTACATGAAAATGCGTGTACAATGTTACATACAGACCCATTTTCAATATTATACAAGCTTAATACATGCTGCTTTGATCAGACCCTCCCCCCCAATCTCAAAAGCTACATAAATTACTAAGTGATACTTTTGAACTTTTATGCCAAAGATGGGGGGGTGGGGGGATGCGGTCTGAGTTTTGAAGGAAACTGGGCAATGATATGCTGTTCAACATGCATCAACAAAGGTTTGTATGATGCTCACAGTTTCTCTTTACTATACATTTCATCTGCGTCTTATGAAATTTTGCGTAGCATGTCTTAGGATTATAAAGCATTTGGTTTGGTTCATCCATTTTACTTCCATTTAATGCTAACAATATTATTTCGGTAAATTTTTATCTGCCCCAAGTTCTTGATATCTTTGAATATTTACAGATTTATTGCCATAGTTGTTTTTATAGGCATACTAACAAGGGAAGAGGGCGGGGGGAATCACCCGACGTTATCCGGGCATAAAAAAAAAAGCCTCATGCTGGGCGTGAACTCGCATAATTTAAGTTAGTAAGCGAACGGATTATCGATGGGACCACGAGGACACCTGTTATCACGTCACAAATTTAGCTTTTTAAAACGAAAGAACTATATGACCCTTCGCACATGCGTGGTTTGCAAACTGCGCCGAAAGCAAGACCCCCCCCCCTTCAAACAAAACAACATTTCTACACAAAATCAACAATTTTTTCCAATTTTTTTTTTTATTAAGTATCTGAGAGATCACTCTTTCTAACAATACCATGTTTACGCCTGTACAATGTGGATGACAAAAGTTTTTAGCAGACATACAAACACAGATGACTGAGATTTATGTAATAATTTATAAACAAATTATCTGGAAAAGATAAAGTCTATTCAATTAATAGATGAAAACTTTGACAAGTACTACAACGCTGAGAGAGAATAATAGTAACTAAACAAGTAACTCATACTTATCAAAGCAGTCTAGTAACATAATGGAAGAATTCAAAGCACTTGTACTCCCCCCACTTCAATGTAAATATTTCCGACTAACCCGATAAGCAGCAAAATCCCACCTCTACCAGGGATTTACGTTGCAAATGAAACAGTCGCATTTGCAAGTGATTTTTTTTAAGTGCCGACTAAAAATAATAAAACACTTATCTTTTGGCGACTGTTTTTTTACAATCTTTCAAAGCTTATTGCTGAGTGAAAAAGGTCTCTTCAACCCTTTTTTTTTTTATTTATAAAATGAGTCAAATTATCAAATTATTTAAACAAAAGTTTAATACAATAGCATACTTTCATTTTTTTAACGAAGGCTGTTTAAAAGACATCTGAAGAAATTCAAATCTTTATACCTTCAAGTCTAAACAGAAGATTCAGTGCATATTTAAAATTACACTTATTAAAAAAAGAAAAAGAAAGGTCTTTTATAATGTACGTTTTTGTCACGGAACCAAGATGTTATATTCCAAAAATCACGTAGGTTTGGCTAGTAACTTTTCTATTTGGCTAGTAAATGAAAATATTTAGTTGTCAAAGGTCAACTAAAGAAAAATTTGTCCGTAGAGTCCGGTCTATATTATAGAGATCCTGAGATGCTGGAAAGCCTTCTATGCAAATAGTTTTTTCCCTTAAACTGCTAGATTTGGGAATTTCCTCCCAGTTCCCTGCTTCCCTGACTGTATTGACATGCAGAAGTTCAAATGTACTCATTGCTACATAGTATACCTGTAAATTTGGTCCCAAATAGTAACCCCATACAAAGTAGCAATGTGCCTTGTTTGGGCTGAATTAACAGTTAAATATATAAATAAGACATTAGAATGGCTTGTAACTTATAAGTGGGGTTTTTTCTCATGACTGATACATTAAAAAAAAAAAAAGAATGAAACTATTTTTACCTTTGCTTCCTGTCGGTGAAGATAATTTTCTGGGTTTTGAACGGATATCATAAATGATTGGATAATGAAACCATGGAATCCTGTAAGAAAATAAGAGAAATTTAGAATCAAACACAAGAAAAAAAAAACAGAAAATATTATGCATATGCTCTATTGTTATTTTCATAGCAGGTGCTCAACTGAGCTTCTGTCTATAAAACATTCACAGCAGACACTCATCTAGGTATAACAACTGCTATAAATTTTCCTTATTATCTGTGCCTAAAACTAAATGTAAATTCCATGAACAAAACTTCTTTCCTACAACTACCTGTATTTGGAACAACATACAGTGGGTCTGCTTCCCAGCTGACTATAACATGGCAGTTTTCAAGTCTAATGCAAAGAAGTTTCTGTTGAGCTGTCGTCTTAAATAAACAAACACTACTCACGTTCCACCATTACTGATCATCATGGAGTCTCAATGGCTACATGCCACTTATTAACCCTTAAGCAGTAACCCCCTCCCTTATAGATTTCCTGAAGATTATCATTCAGCAGTAGGATTGAAGGTCAACTGAAAAGCTCATAGGATGACTAAAAGCTCTCAGTAGGATGATGAAAGAGCGATACGTAGTGATGCAATCCTACCTGCATTCATTTCAACTCCTGGCAGCATAATTTGTATTATCTAAATATTAATTAACTTCTCTGTATGTCCAATGTTACAAAAAAAAACAAAAAAAAACATCATCATCGCAAACATTAATTAATGAGAAACGAATTACCTCCCTTTATAGTTGTTTTTTATCAGTTAATCATTAAAACCATTTCCTCTCTAAAAGTTTTTAAAAAATAAAATGAAAGAAAAAAACAGCTGTCAGTTTCAAATTGGCTATTTTATAATTTTAAAAAAAAAAAAAAGTCATGTTGAGGAGACGGTCATTTTTTTTATTATTATAGTTTCTTTTTAAATTTAAAAAAAATATGCAAGTGAATTGACATCTGTTCCTTTATAATTTTTATAAAAGAATTGAGATTAAAAAAATATGCTGAATTTTCATTGCAAAAAATTTTTTTAATCAATTCTTTTTAGCTTTAAAAGGTTAAAAAAGAATTTGCTAAAAAATTATTTTAAATTCAACGTTATTTGTTTTATTTTATTTTTTATTCATTTTATTTATGTGTTTTAAAAAATTTTAACTACCATGGAATTTCCACGGGTTCTGCTAGTTTGGATTATTCAGACTAGTGTTCTTATTTTGAGTATTATTCGCACAACATTTCAACTAATGGGCAATACTAACAGTACAATTACAAATTATTTAAGATATCTACCCAGCCATAGCTGATAGAACAAGAGTATGCTATCCCAGTAAATTAAATAAATGATTCTATTCCAAATTATGTACAGATTTCTGAGCTCGACAACCTATGCCTGAAGAAGGTCTATAATTACATCGACCAAAACATTAAAATAACACTTTCAATGAGAACAGTAATCTAAATGATCCAAATTATCAATCCTCATCTCAGGAATGTTAATAACAGTCTTATTTTCCCTGAGTAAACTGATCTGACTTATTAAAGATTTAAAAAATTTAGGAGTGAAAGTTTTAAAACCACAGAGTCCGACATAATGCAACTGTTACCATCAAGGAAAATATGGTGTTCACCACACTATGATCGGTGGCAGGTGATTCAGTATGAATCAAACAGCAAATGTTATTTGTATATTCCATGAGAACGAAGAATATTTTGCACAATGATCTTGGTATGAATAAAGTTTATGCTTAATTGGTATCACTTCTTTTGATCGAACGTACACCAGGCTGATCACATCATCGGAAATACTGACAATTTTTTAGGCAGATCCAAATGGTTTCTTAACTTAAAATCAGAGTTAGCTCAATCCGTTTGAGCCAGAGGCAGACAACTAATACAGAAGTCCCCCCTCCTCTCCTCACCTGCTACAAAGAAGGCCAAGGTCATTTCATCTCCAAGAAAGGTGATATTGTAATGCATTAATTGCATTTATTGAATTTTAAAGTGTTTTTGACATTTTTGTATAACAAAAAATGTTTAACAAATGTGTGGCATTTTGTTGTTCAAAATGTGATATGAACAGTGAAAAAGAATTGAAACCAAAACATAGCGTTCCAGTCTTAGCAATTAAGTTTGAAAAGTTTGCTAGAAATTATGTCATGACGTTAAGATTTGAGACGATGACAAGCAATTTCAGATTTTTAACATAATAATAGATTACCTAGGTAAATTTTCAAATTCATTTAATAATGTTAGCTCAAAAAGTGATCTTTGCTTACAACTTGAGAATATTCTTAAACTTGCGCAATTCAATTTGAACTGTACAGATAAAGTATATTTTTTATGTTACTGATTTTATATTTATATATTGGGACACCCTATATATATATATATCTTAAAACTGATGAAAAAATGTATTGCCAGTGCTCATATCTACTAAGATATTCATAGTAAAATCTTAGAGTTACATCAGTAATTTCATTTTTCATATACAAATTATCATTTCGGATATCTAAAGGAAAAAGCGCCCACCATGAATTGAAGTTTTCTTTTTGAATTCCTTTCTGATGGCAGAGTAGCCCCAAGATGGTTGTTAGACTTGCTGTTTGCTTTCTCGCTTCCCCTAACCACTTAAAATATTTTTACCTAGGAGCTAGAAATAGGTACACGTTTTATTCACGCGACTGGAGGGAACCACACATGTATTTATATGCAAATATACATTGGTCTTTATTATAGAGTGGAGAATATGTAATTTGTTACTAATTTATGCATATATATATTTGAATATGTAATGTTACTGTATCATATTTTCTGTAATTACTTCAGTGCTCAATACATAAGTAGAGCTTAGTAGTAGCAGTAGTATAAAAATATATTTATGGTAAGTAAGCTATTCAGAAACATTTGTTTGATGATTCCTTTGGCAATGAAGCATTCTGTATAGCTTTCTTGTGATAAAAAAAAAATATATATATATATATATATATATATATATAAATATATAGATATTATTGTTGTTATGGCTTGCAATAAGCCACAAAGAAAACAGAACAATGGAATAGAGTTTAAACAATGTATTACTGGAACAACAACGTAAAAAGGTTACAACTGAAAAGAGTAATAAACGTCACCGAGCAGGCGAGGGTCACTCTGGTGTTTAATCCACACCTGGGATCAAAAGGTCTATGGTTTATATAATGGACAGAACAGTCCATTTGGAGGGTGATTCCCCCACAACAATTATACACACACACACACACACATAGCTGGAATTAGGAATTAATACATGTAACTAATTTTAAACTTGATTGAGGCTCGTTCTTCTGAATGTATACAACGCAATGGTTAAAACTTTTAGAAAAAAATAAATGTACTTAAAATAAAACAAAATGGTAACGTTGCATAAGCCACATCTCTGTAGAGTGAGGTTAAACAATAAATTTGGCCAGAAAACGTGACCAAGGGTAATGTGCTGAATCTCCATGTGGTCAAATGACAGCAATCAAAAAAGAGTATGTAAGGCCCGAGAGATGGCATCAAAGTGAGGTCAAGTTTTAGGGCGCAACATCTCTGATCAGTGAGCGACCACATTTTTGCGGAACAATGCAGATCAGAATGTCGTCATCATCTAGGCCAAATAAAAAATACAAAGAGGAGAGACAGAGTTGACACAACAACAAGAGAGGGGTGATAGCAACACAGTCTTCTGCACACCACTACCGCCAAACCCTGTCACGTCGCCATTAGATTTGTCAATATGTCATTGAAAACTAAAAGCTTATACTTACAAGAATAAAAAACATTTTTATAATCAGCTGCGTATGTTTTCTATTTTCACCCATGAGTGTCTAAGTCAAAGAAATGACAAAAATTGTTATTTTTGAAATTCAATACATTTAAACACAATTGACGATTCAGCCATAATCATTATCAGAGTGAAATGTAACAGTAAAAAGATTAGCTAAAAGTCTATTTTTCAGCCCTTAAAGACAGTTGCATGTGTGGGGCAAAGAAGTATGTGAAAAGGAGAAGAATAGCAACTGACCTGAAATGAAGGCCTTCAGCATATATATCTGATTTTACACCACCAATTCGACTGAAGATAATGGCTCTGTGTCCACCCTCAACTGAAAACAAAAAAAGAATTTTTTTAAAGCAAAATAAAACAAAAAATAATAAAAGAAAGAAAAATTTAAAAAACTACCTAATATACCCAGTGAACCAAGTGTAAGAGCAAAACAATAGCACTTAAAGGAATGGTTAGAATCTTAAAAAGATCTCTCGGTTGTAATGTATAAAATAGCAGGTGAATTTCTGGCATCCAATAAGATGTCCAATTTCCAGCTAAAACAAAATGATAAAAACTGAAAAATTAAAAAATACCATTTTCTAAGGTTTTTGACAATATGATAAAAAAAAGGACTCTCCATGTCTGAAAGTGTAAATCTCTTGTTAATGTGAAACACTGCAAATTATTTTTCTAATATTTTAATATTAATACAGTTATCTACTCATGAATTTCGATTCTGGAAAGAGCATGCAGAAGTTACCTTCTTGGATTCCCTATAAATGAAGACATAAAAAGCAAAAACCAGGGCAAAAAGTAAATTTTAAAAAAAAATTAATTTTACAAAATCGCTAAAAATAAAAAGCATCAAAATACAATTTTTATCAACTAAGAATTAGATTTTTGATAAGTTTGTAATGTTGCCATTACGTACAAACAAGAGTAAAGAAATAAAGAAAAATATGGTCGGCAGCTTTTATTTTTTTTTACAAAACATTTTTATTCTCATTACTTTCAGCACCATTTAAAACAGTTTTTTGCTACCACATGTTCATTTTACCAGGCTCTCGTTTCTCCTTCCTCCACCCGCATGCCGGTCACAACTGGCCCATTCTCATCCTCACTATTTACATATCCATTTTCTTTGACATCAACTTTCTTTCTGCCTGACCATGTGTTGCATTTTTTCTCCTTTCTTTCCTTCTTTTCATGCACACCTTCCAATTTGCATATGCAGTTTTTCAACTACTGCTGCTGCTGCTAATCTCTTTGCATGCTGGCTATCCTTTGCTACTGCTATTTTCCACCGTGCTCATATGCACTATATTACAGGTTTTTTTTAGCTTTTCTTTTTATGAATGTATTTCTCTTGCATTTCAGCATTTTTGAATGATGCATTGTTTATAGTAGGAATGACACAAAGTTTTTTATTTATAAAAACAAATAAGCATGTTACACTGAGCAATGAAATTTTCAGGTTTCAGTGACGTTGTGTAGCTTTTAATTCAAAGAAAATTTTGCAAAGTAAAAGTGAGTGAATTTTTTATTTCTTCCTCTGACAGGGCCTGTTTTTGTAATGGCATTGTGACAATGAACATTAGAAATCTTAATTCATTCATGTATCAGAACTGAAAATAACAACCACCAAGAATAATCCAGATACCATGGAAAAAGATGAAACAGTGACTAGAGCGGCATTTGGCTGCAGGTAAAGATAGCTAATGGAGCACTTCAGGTTAGTATTCCAAATTGGGTGGCTACTCTCTGTACAATTTTTTTTTTTTACCTAATTGGTCACCACTTACCAAGGCTAACAGCCACTCAAGGATAAGGGTTAATAACATTATCAAATTGCTTTAACAAGTATTTGTTGTCACCTGCAGAGAAGCAGTTTCATGATAAAGTGTTTCATAGATGAGAAGTTCTTGGAAAGAAACTGTTCATGGAAATTTTGCCTGATGCTAGGCACACAGCTCTTCAAAATGCTAAAATGCCATCATAGACAAATGTGTCTACATAGATGTAAACAAATATCACAGAATATGTTTTGGAAAATTGAAACTAGAATAGATCCGTGTAGCATACTTGATACTTTATGCTTCAGACCTGCCCATCAATAACTATTTTAATAGACTTATCAGAGATAAAGGATTTAATTGTTGTGAAAACATTGCCAGATATTACATAACTAACAAATTTGTAAAGCAATCCTTTGTGTCAAACACTATCAAAAGCCTTTAATATGTTGAGAGTTATTGCCATAGAAACAAAACTCTGAAAGATTCACCGATTGTATGCAATATTACAATCAGCACATAAATAGTTGATCTAGCAGGAAGAAATCCATATTGCTTGTCACTAAGAAGATTGGTTTTTCCAAGGTGATTGATGACTTTTTGATTTATTACAGATTCAAACAACTTGCTTATGACTCACAAGAAACTAATTTGTATGGTAATCTAGATGTATAATCACCAACACTTAAATACTGGGTAAACTGATAAAATTTTCCAAAGAGATCGAAAGCATTTCTCATTTAAGCAATGATTAAATAGTTTTATAAGGATAGGAATAAGTTCTTGCAGCAAGTTCTTAACCACAATGAGTGGAATGTTGACAAGACCATTTGTCTTGCCTAGCATTGAGGTTCTTGATATGTTTGACATCTTAGACAGATGTATGGATAACATTTAAAGTGTTCTCAGTTATAAGGCAAAATTCTGGAAATAGTTAGCTCTGACCACAAAGGATGGAATTTGAAGCAAAGTTTTTTTGAAAAATGATTGGCTTTATCTGATAGTGATAAAATTACCTTTGGTCCATTTATAATGGTTGGAATAGAAATCTTACATTTGTTCAGTAAAATGAAATTCTCACAAATTTCTGCTCAGCAGCTCCAGATTTAACTGACTGAGCATAGAACTATTTGCATTTCCATTTGCACATGTTGTGGAAAGTTTTAAAGGCGGCTTTGGGCATTTTTTGTTTATAGATGTTGACAATATTTGTTTCAATCTATTTTTATTCCAGCATTTCATGTGTATGATGAATTTACCATTTGGAATGTTATTTTTTTTTACGGAAAAAAAGTAAAAATAATCTTTTTGCAAGTTAAGACAAAACCTGGCCAGTGTGTAGTATAGTTAACATTCAATGAAAGGAGGTGAAGGGGCAAATATACAACAAATAACTGTTATCAAACAATAGAAAATTAAATTTTTTATTGACCTGTATAGTTTTAAACTTTTGAAACTATTTCCAAGTTTTGTTTGTTACTTTCACTTAAACAATTTCATCCATTAAACATGGTGGTCAACTTTTCTTTTTTTAGGTGGTCGTTAATTACAAGTTTAAAAGATTAAAATGCTTAACCTAATCCGTTTTCTTTTTTAAATCTTATATATGGCTTTTAAGTTTCGTCAGTTGATCTGATATATATGAATGCCATGGAAAAGTCACATCTGATTAATGTTTACCAGTTTTAAAATATGCAAACAAACATTACTGTTATTCAGAATAACAGAATATTTCAAAATTGGTAAACATTAATCAGGTGACTTTTCCTGGGCATTTATATATATATCTTCAGAATGTGAGAAAATATATAATTATTTTCACAGCCAGACAATGTTGTAACTCACAATAGCCATGACAGCCAACAAACCGGAAGTTTAAGACTCGAATTTTGCCCTCATTTTGGGCTCATCAGTTAGATACCTCCGAACTTGAGACTGCTTGATCTGTGCCATTAGGTAGGCTTTCTTGTGTGTGTGGTGTGTTAACTCAGTCGGTAGAGTTGTCAGCTCGCATGCAAGAGGCTCAGCTTTCAAATCCAGAGTTCGGATCTGTCCAACTGATGAGCCCAAAATGAGGGTAAAACTCCAGTCTTAGGCTTCCGGGTTGTTGGTTGTCATGGCTCTTGTGAGCTACAACGTTGTCTGGCTGTGAAAATAATTATATATATATATATATAATAGCAGCGACCACTTCCCTCCCAAAAAATAATTAAATAAAAAATTGACAGCGATGTTTGATGGACAAAATCGGTTGATTGAACGTATCCAAACAAATTTTGAAATAACAAAACTTACAATTTGGAAATTTTTAAATTATGCAGGTCGGTTAAAATTCAGGTTATCTTTACTATTACGGTTTCCACTTCATTTCTTGTTGCTCTTATGTTTTTAATTGATTATCTTTTGCATATTAAATTGTTATATAAAAGTACAGAATATGTACAGGAAGCCCACCTACCCCTGCCCATGTTACGAGCTTTTCTAAATAACATGATGTTGGAGTCTCAACTCAGCACTCCTTTGTTTTTTTTTAAAAAAACACATCTGTAGAAACCTGACACCTCTTGAAATACACTACAGCCACACATGCAAAAAATAAGCTTTTCTTCAACAATAAAGAAAGCACAAAACTCAACTTTTCGCAACAAAACAAAATAACATTTTATTTTTGGACGGAAAAAACATATATGGATAATACACACCCAAGACATTCTTGTCCATGAGTAACCCGTCTAAAAATTAATAATAGTCATTTGTTTGTTTTCCGGCACTGTCGTTATGGCCTTCCATGAAGTCAGTAGGGTCACAGCAAATTTTCAGCTCAGCCTGGGACCTAAGAACCTCCTAAATCCCAACTTGATTTACGTCATCGGTGGACCCAGCTGCCGTGGGAACTGAGGGCAGCAGCAGTAGTATCCAAACAGCCGTTTCAGTGGTATTAATGCAAGTAACAAACTACCTGTGTGCGATACACATTCTACTCTCTACTACTGCCTGCCTCCTGGAACTTACCCTCACAGCCTGCCATTCCAGTGACCCTCAGCTAACTCTTGCAATTTGCAGCGGCTCCCCAACTCACTCCTGCAGCTCCAGCACTTCCGGCTACCTCTTCCAGTGCCTACTGACATCCAGCTACCAGTTCCAGTGCCACATCAGGCTACCAGTTTCCAGCATTAGATCCCGCCCATACGACTAGAATCAACCTGATGCATGTCATCCTACCTGAGGGACGCAAGAATCTCAACCCCGGGAGACACCTGTTCTTACTCCGGCTGATCCTAATATCTATCGCCGTACATTTTACGTTTTTCTTGGTAAACAATAAACACAGTTTTTAACAAAAGATCTGTGTTTCTGTTTGTCACCTCTCTTTGCTATTGCCGTTACTTATTTGCCTTGTGTCTACTTTATTAGTTGTATGGTCGATTGGCATCTCACACCTTTCGGCCCTCTGCAACAATTATTTAGAAAAACCTATTTTAACATAGGGAGCAACTGGAAATGCAGTGAAATCAGTAATCGTAAAGATTACTGAAAATTTAATTTGGTAACAGTTATTTGTTTCATATTTCTTACTTTGCTGCATCTTTTTTTTCGTTAAGATATTACGCTTAAAACACTTTAAATAATCTATATATTAATACGATAATGTATATGTAATTTTCTGTGTCACACTTACATCCAGGTCGTTTAATTGTTATATACTTCCATTTCTTGTACTAAATAATTTTAACAAGAATTCCTCATAAGTTTTGGTTTCGGTTTCGCTTATAATTAATGGCACTCCAATAATCTATCTTTTTTTTTTTTTTAATAATGTTATCAAAAATTCTTCATAAGTTTTGGTTTCGGTTTTAGCTGATGGCACCTGAGTAATCTATATTATTTTTATAAATAATTTTATCAAAAATTCTTCATAAGTTTTGGTTTCGTTTATAGTTGAAGGAACTAAAGTTCTATATATATATATATAACTTTAGGATTCGGTTTCGATTCAAGCTGCTGAACCCAAGTAATATAGATATATTTTTTTTATTTTTGAAATTGCAACTTTAGAATATATAAAAATCGATAGAACATCAACTCTAAATTAATATATACGAAATCTGTAAGAATTAAAATAAGCGTATTTTACGATCTGGCTACGCCGGGCGTCCCTGTTAGCTTGGATAAATACTTTTGCAGTTTAAAAAAAAAAAAGCTACAATAATATCAGAGCGTCTCCATTTACGCTGAACATCTACAGAATGCCAACAACATCGATATATCACATATGAATCAATCCTCTGTGGAATTTCCACAGGTCCCGCTAGTTTAAATGACTGTAATAAGAATTAACCATAAAAACTTTGGTATAAAAAAAAACAACACTTTTTTATAATATCAAAAATATATAAAATATTAAAAGTTTGTGATTGTTGCATTATTCTACTTGTAAAAATAACATCCTGATGAAATCCTTGATGTAATTTTCACGTTTGTAATTTAGATTAAAGACATCTAGAATTTAAAAGATGAAGTCTAAAACAAAATTAGTCTGTTTATATTTAATATAGACATGCATCATTATCATTATTATAGCTATATTACAAGAGAGACAGTAGACACCAGTAAATAAAACCCTATTATTCCAAAGAAATCCATGTGTTGCAAAACGCGCGCACGCACGCACCTAGTCGTCGGAGTATTAAAATGGTTTGCATGTTAATTTAAAATCCGATCATTTCCTGTTGGTTTTTATTTATTTACTGCACGATTACATTTGTGAATGGATATATTTTTTTACGAGTCGTGATGATATCGCTCAGCATTTTAATATCAGTTAATATCTTGAAGCACTTACAAAACCGATACCGGTTGAAAGGTTAATATAAAAAAGAGGGAGGGAACCCATGACGAATGACCTTCGTTTGAAACTAGAAACAACACTCGCCTTCAATGACATTGATTGGTGAAAAATAGTGACAATCAAATATATATTAGACAAAAAAATAAAACAAAATACGGAATAAAAAGACAATAAAAATGCTGAATGGATTTTAATCGAACAACGATTTCTTAAAAGGTTAAAAATGGTTAAAGGTTACTTTCGACATTGTAAAATAGAAGTTGGGAAATTAGTTTTAAAAAAACATTTTTTTTTTATTTATTTATAATATTCATAATTTGTAATGTATGAATGTTGTAAAAAATAAAATACCATCAACTTTTGTATTATTGGATGTTTTAATTTTACGATGAAAAGGTCATTTGGGGATTTTTCAAAACGTAAAACCGACTATAAGTAGGCTGCCTACCCATTTTACGATAAACATAACGACAAAGTGAACAAGCTTTTTTTTCTTTTCCTTTATTTTTAAATGTGATGTTATTTACTTTTAAAATAACAAACTTAATAAATTCATGATTTGCGTACTTAAAAAAAAAAGTAAATAAAATCAAATTAAATTTTTAAAATCATGTTCATTTCGTGATCATACATAAAACGGAGACTTACTTTATACCTAGTTGGTTTTATGTTTAGTATTTTGAAAAATCCCAAACTAATTTTTCGTCGTAAAATGAAAACTTTTATTCTACCCCCATCCCCTTTTTGTTTTACAAAGATTTATTATTTCAATACTTATTTTCACAACATTCACATCACGTTAATTAAGGATGTTTTTAAAAATTGAGTTAATTGTCAACTTATAATTTACGATGTTTAAAAGTAACCTTTACGATTCATTCATATTTTCCGAGGTTATAAATCTTCTTTTAACTTACCTGTGTAGATAGATTGTGATATTCCATAGGCAAGGCCTCCTGCCATAGCCAAAAGACCGACACCAGCTCCTAAGCCTTTACCACTGCCACGAAGCCTGCTCATTATATCTCCTAATTTTTTAGGGTCCATTTTTGCAATGTTGCTATTTCAACAGAAGGGACGATTTTTAAAAAGTGTTTATTTTAAAGGAAGTAAGCCGAGAATCATAAGACTTCTGTAATGGACTCCTAACACGTGTGGTGGATGGTGGTTGACTACAAAACTGGAAACTGACGAAACGAAATTATACTTAACTCAAGTGGCCTAAAATTGCAGCGACTTTTGCCTGCTCGTAAGCATTCATTGAACTAAATAATTAAAATCATTCTGCATATTTGCTATGTATTATCGTAAAGAATTAGTTGTATGTACCTGACGTTGCCCGGGTGGAGATGTAGTTCTAGATCTAGAGCTTAGAGAAAAATAATCCGAAATATAATCGTGTTTGTATTTAAACATTTATATTTGATTTCCATCAATATTCGATATAAAATTTGATAAAACAATCACTTACAAAGTGTCCAAAATGAAAAGTTGCACAGATCGACAGACGATTGAAGCTTCTTGCATTTGAGAAAAGTTATTTATCGTAAATTTTCTCCCCTCTTTTTCCTTGTTGAGTATGCTCAGTATACTGCACAATCGCCAAATATTCAATTTAAAAAAAAAAAAAAAGTATTTATCAAAGTTGCGTATAGGCGAAAAACACACAGACACACAAGAGTTTTAACTGCGTGTGAGTTCATTGCTCTGCTTAAGCAGGTTGATGGTTTGTCCTATGAATTATTCTTGAAGCTGTCACCCATGTTTGTACCTCTTCTGAAGGATGTCTAGAACTAGTGATTTACTCAAGGATCCATCCTGGACAGGTTATCAAGAGAGTTAATATGCTAAAAAAAAAAGGATTAGTTTGGTAAGGAGGATCTAGATGATTATAGGCCCATAACACAGAATTAAAGATTTTAGCAAGAGTTTGCCGATTGTTGCTGACTTGATCAAACTGGAGCAGAATTATGCTGTGAATGGGAGATCAATTCAAAACAACTTGCATTCGTATTATTTGAATTTTTCGGACTACTATTCTCATCTTGAGTTTCATGATTGAAAATCACACTCAAGATGAGAACAATAGTCTAAAGAATCCAAATAATATGAATAACCCATCCTCATCTCCAAAAAACAGAAACATAACTTACATCTGATTCACTTTATCATAGAAGAAATAGAAGATGTCACTGTCGTCGGAGTGATCAAATTAGATTAGTCCAAAACATTTGATAGGGTTGACCATTGTTTCCTGGGATGTTCTAGAGGTTGTTGGTTTTAATCTGGACTTCTGCAAGTTGGTCTACATCAGGGGTTCTCAACTGGGGTCCACATGGACCCTAGGGGTCCATGGAATATTTCTGGGGGTCCACAGGCAAAATATAACAAAACTTATCATTATTATTATAGTTGTTGTAGAATACTTTATTTGCATTAAATTAGTTTTCATTTAAAAATAAAGCTTAATTATATAATATTTCTTTGATTATTAAAACCTCAAAATTTATATGAGTGAAAAATAGAAGACTGTCTTATGACCAATAGTTATGAAGGGATCCGCCAAGATAAAAAGAAGGGAAAAGGGGTCCATGAGTAAAAAAAGGTTGAGAACCACTGGTCTACATTCTGTATCATCTGACAACAATAACAGTGCAAATAAATGCTAGGCATCATTTGTAATTTCTCGGTCAGTACATCAGGTTGTCAGCTGATGCCCCTGCTTTTTGTGCTGGAGTTGAAACCCTTCCTTCACTTCAATTAAATGGACAAGGTGTGTAATACCTATTGCTCACCACTTTGGTCTTTTTGATGAAGTGTGAGTTAGGGTTTGCACATTTGCCAATGATATCAGCAGTTTTATGTCACGTCATACTGACAATGCAACAGTAATTAAGGCACTCACTTTGTATAAAGAAGTTATAGAAATCGTCATCAACCATAGCATGTTCAATGGCATATGGTCGAGGACCTGGAGTGGAGAGTTTGCACTTCCAGATATTCTCAGCGTTTACTCTTCTCATTTGGGGGGGGGGCGTATGTTCGCAGACAGGTCTGTTCTCAACATCCAAGCGAGAGAAGATTTCATATATTAAAAGATTGGCTCTTCTGGACGCAGTTTGTTAGAAGATTCTTTGTTGATCCCTTCAGTTAAAAGAGCCCTTCCCAATCTCATCCCAAACTCCTCAGTTTAATGAAGGCTGTTGTATGCCGAAGGAAGATACACAGTTCTTTGGTGAATGCTGAGCCACGCTTAAAGTGTTGCTGGAAACCAGGCTTTTATACAGTCTAGAAAAACATATATTTTAGGAATTAGCGTGGAAGTTAGAAAAGAAGATCCATTCTCAGTGAAATTGGGTATCAGGCCACACTTGTCTCGACAACTCTATTCTCTGATTTTGTGACTGGTTTGAAATGCACTGTCCCTTTAGGCTAAACTATGCAAAGATGGCTTACGGAACAATACCTTATGACCACTCTGTGAGGATCAAGAAGAAGAAATGGTTCAGCATGATCTTTTCAGTTGCAGTAAAATTCAATGACTCTAGGAATATGTCAGAGAGGTAGCGATTTGCATTGATGCTGAGCAACTAATGGCTCTATCATCCGTTATCAACAACATAGCTTTGCCACAATTTAAGGAAAAAAGAATAGTTAGATTACAATCAACTTACTCATGCTGTCGTGGACCCCAGGATGGTCCAGTGAGATAATACTAGTTACATACAACCATAGCAAGATTAGTGACATGTCTTGATGAGGTTCATAGGTTGGATCTGTTCTTGATCAAGACTTGATTGTTTACTTTAAGCATCAACTTAAGATGAAGATCAGATGTGATTGTAAAAGATTAAATCACATGGAGTTTAATAGGAGATTGGTGCATCACATTATTTTATGAATTTAACAAAGAGCTGGATCGGAGTTTGTGTTCCCTGTGGGACCCATCCCTTTTTAAAAAATTTTAAAAACTCTTAGCTAGTGGAATGAAGGATTTCTGGTCCTGTTTAATTATTTTGTACTAAAAAGCCTGCAAAGATGCCCATTCCCTATATTTATTTTGTCTTTGGCCACCCCTAATGTTGTTTCTATCTTAGAGGACACTGTCCATTCCCATACCTCATCCTGATCTTTTTATTTTTAGATACCTCTCAGCTCTCACTCCCATCTGCTTGTTTTAAGTTAACCCATAAAAAAGTGGGCAGCCTGACATTTAGTAAAAGGGTGAAAGGGTCTTACTAACCTGCCCTGTTAGCATTTTGTTTGTTTATTTTTCTTTCTGTTTGAATGTTTGTAGATTGTCACGCTCCTCATCATTATTGGTGTACATTCATTTTTTCAAATAAATTTTATGGAAACCATTGGAGATCTTTTCAGTAATAGAGTGAATGCTGTATTTTTTTAAGGCAGTGTTCAGTTTAAAGAAAGCAAAGTTTCTGTTGTCAAGAAAGAATATTCAACCTGTGCGCATACCCAAAACAAATAGGGCATCATGCCTAATCTAAAGAAAGTTATTTATTGTAATTTTTATTTGTCCGAATAAATTGACTGATGGTTTCTACAGAGCCGGTGAAACGTTTCTTAGAAGCTGCGTTCAACAATACAGCCAAAACAAATTAAAAAAATGTGTTCAATTTTATGTAATAAAAAGTTAGTAATGTTTACATTTTTTTAATAATATATTTTAATATTCATTTTAGCTTTTTCTCATTCAAAAAAATAATTTAATGCATATTTATTAGAGTTATGTATACATAAGTTTTGGTAAATGATGAGATCTTTAAAAATTCAAATAAAATTAGTGTTTCAGCGATAATAGTTTTTTTTTTAAAATTATAACATTGTAGTGAACAGCTAAATCAAATTGCTCGTCATGTAATCAGAAAAATCTATTTGTCCAGAATTTATTAATTTCAGGAACAATTTGGTTTTGTCACCGGTTGCCGATGCAGTTCTGTCAATGTAATGCATTCCTTTTTACACACAAATCCATGGGATTATATTTTTATCTATTCATGTATGTAGACGGTGAATGGGTTGGAACATTCGAGAAAGTTCATATAAAAGACCATATAAAAAGGGCATCACACTAAAACCAGTCTAGACAGTGTTTCAACAAGTCACCATAATTGTAGCTCATGTCAGACTCCATCCAAGGACCTTAAACCGCACCCAGTCTCAGCAACGATTCCATGATTCGCAAGCTAAATCGCCACTGCTTGAAATTATCATGCATATGGGACTCCATCACACAAGGTTAAAATCTGCACTAGTAAGAGTGGTATATTCAAACTGTAAATGGGCAAATTACTCAATCCCTGTACTAATGAAGCTCACGCAAAGAACAATGAATGAATATTGTTTGCTCACAAACTTTTATCCTCCTAGTATGCTTCATTCATACGGCTTTCTTCATAAAATTACGCTTACATTAATCATTTAGTCACAGAGGATCATAATTATAAATTTGTTTCTAAATTTTTTTTTATTTTCGAATTGCTGTAAAAAACCCTAGTCAACAGTAGTCAATGGGATAATATTGTAGTAATCATTAATGAAAATTTGATAAATTGGATTATTTAAGGGGACGGCTCACAATAATTTGTTCACATTAGACTTGAATATGATCATATTGTAGTCAGCTAAAAAGCAGGGAAACGGAAGAGAGTTCCATAGGTGTGCAGTTCTAAGAAAGAAACTTTGTTCATGGAATCCACATTTAGGTTTAGGCACAGATAAAGAACAGGGGAAATTATTGATAGCAGTTTCAGCTAAATGAGTGTTTTCATGAAAGTTTGGTGAGGGGGGACCATAGATTGGAGCTCAAACGAGCACTTGCCATGAAAATAACAATAAAGTAACATCTCTTCTGTGGGAAAGAGGTTGCAGGGAAGAGAAAAGAGCATCCCCACTAGGCTACAAAGTCTATTTTGAACTCTGTCAAAGCAGCTCTTGCCAAGATGTGGCAACAGTACTCTATCCTTGGACGTATTTGGTATTATTCTGATGCAAGGTCTTGATGTACAGGACAGAAAAGTGTGCTTAACCTTTGGAAAAATTTGTGGCTAATGCATTGACCTCTGCAACCACATCAAATGGCTCTGAAATCTAGCTGTCTGAATTGGTCAATATAAACTGAACAGAAAAGTTTTAGTTGACAGATGAAATGAACACATTTATAAGACAAGATATGAAGTAACCAAGATCATTTTGAAAAGATCTGGTCTGACTGAAATGGTTGATCACACACACAAAAGCAACTTAAATTCAACCTCATCAACATGTAACAACAGTCATGGAAACAAGCATCCAAGGATGGCGTGTGCGTAAAAAGTCACCGACATTCAAACTCGAAACCCGATCGATAGGAAACGAAAAGGTGACATATGCAAATTAAGATGCAGTCAAACTTGGGCATATAAAAAGCTGGTATTTTTTTCATTAGCGAGAACGTTTTTATTGACTCAGAATCGTTCGAACATACAGTGAATTCATATGTCAGTGGGAAGAAAAAAAGACAGATTTTCTACGAATTTCGAAACAGGAAAAGAAAAAGGATTGTCGTTTTTGCATATTCTGAGAACATTGCAAGCTGAAGAAAAACTTCTCTTTTTTTGGATGAACAGTTACCGGTATTCGGCAGTTCAAAGGAAAACGTTAACTTCAATACTTCACAACACTAGTTAAATTACTTGAAACTTCAAAAGTCAAAATATTGAATTCATGACGTAACAAATAAGAATTTTAATCCCAACATTTCTTCTGCTTTATCTGTGGTGATGCACAGAGAACCGGATGTTCGTCCCAAGTAGAAAGTGCATAAAATGGTTTTTGCATGTATGGATTAATACTGAAGATTCCAAAGAAATAATTGTATAAAGGTAATTTATAACAGGCAATACAATGCAGACGTGTTACAAATTGACACAAACTGAAACAAATTAAGATATAATGGTGGAACTGTAGCAGACACAAATGGACCCCTTTTCTTCTCGCGCGTTCGCTTCCTCTGAGTGAGTGATGAGGCGCTAGACTGTCCGATCTGAGGACTTGCGCACGAATACAAATTGACCCCTAGGGACCAGACAGCTTCCGGTCCCAGAAGAAAACTCTCTCTTACGCTACCAGCCTTCGTCGGTGCTAGACGCCTGTTCTCTTCGCTGCTCCTACTAAAGGTATTGACGACAACCGCGCCCGCGGGTTGTAACTACCTCGTAAGGCAGTGGAGACCCGACTCTACTTTCTTCCTTCAGTACGCTTTGCAAATAAACCTTTCCCTTGTTAAGTTGAAGAAGTTGTTTGTCATTGTTCATAGAATTGTGTTATTTTATTTTATTAGGGAAATTCCCTAAAATGGTGACTCCGTCGTGATAACACAATTCTATGAACAATGACAAACAACTTCTTCAACTTAACAAGGGAAAGGTTTATTTGCAAAGCGTACTGAAGGAAGAAAGTAGAGTCGGGTCTCCACTGCCTTACGAGGTAGTTACAACCCGCGGGCGCGGTTGTCGTCAATACCTTTAGTAGGAGCAGCGAAGAGAACAGGCGTCTAGCACCGACGAAGGCTGGTAGCGTAAGAGAGAGTTTTCTTCTGGGACCGGAAGCTGTCTGGTCCCTAGGGGTCAATTTGTATTCGTGCGCAAGTCCTCAGATTGGACAGTCTAGCGCCTCATCACTCACTCAGAGGAAGCGAACGCGCGAGAAGAAAAGGGGTCCATTTGTGTCTGCTACAGAACAAGCTTTGCAGATTCACCTTTTATTAATACAATATATATTTACTTTATATATTAACATTGCATTGATTTTTTTTACTTGCATCAGTATGATTAGATGCAAGTTCTGTATCGTGTGATATTTCAGGAAAAAACGCTTCTTAAGATATTTATTTAACTTGAATTCAAACGTGCATACAGGGGAGATAATAAATATACAATAACTATTTTTAGAACAATTAAAATTGTCCCTGTTTACAGATCAATTTCCTTTTTTTGTTGTTGTTATTTATACAAATTATTCACTTTTGTTTTTAAAATTGGTTAAATTCCATTAAAAGTTGCTAGTTTTTGCAAACTATTTGCAAAAAAATATTGAAAGTTTATTTGGTACTATTGTAGACTAGCACCCTCAGCTAAATCACACCCTCTTCCCCCCCCCCCATGAGATTCTATTTTCTTTTAGGCAATTATGTGTTAACACCTTGAAAAACTCCAGTGTTAATAATAAAGTTAAGGAAGGTTTTATTGGGAGTGAATTTGCCACTTGGACTTAGGGTTCAGGGAGGATTAAGTGAGGTGTCTTTCCTTACCCCCACTAAATACGCACACACACACACACACACACACACACACACACACACACATATATATATATATATAGAGAGAGAGAGAGACAGACAGACAGACAGACAGAGACCGACAGACAGACAGGCAGACAGAAAATATCTCCTTTCTTTAGAAATAAAAATCGGTTTGTTAGTGACTTAGAAATGGGGGATCATTGTAAAGTAATTGTTGCTTTTGTTTTTCTGTGTGTTTCGCCATTTTTTTATCAGGTTATTCACAGGTAATCGTCTGAATAAAGTAAAATCTCATTTTGTTGGGAGGGGGTGCTGAGGGTACTGATTTAAAAATTGATCGTTTATTTATTTTTTTATTTTTTCTCAGTCTTTTGATTAAGGTTTATAAATATTGTATCTATTTCATCTCAGGAGGCCATTTTTATATGCATTACAACCTTCTTCTCAACACATTTTAACTTTGGGGAGCTGTTCTGATTGGTTTCAGGGAGGATATCTATTCGGTAATTACCCCCCCCCCCTTTGAGAGAGGGGATGATTTATTGCTAATCGCCTGAGGCACTCTCGCCAGGGAATATCGATGGACCGACCATAGAAAATTTTGCTTCAGTCTAGAATACCCTTTGGGGGAGGGGAGATACCTACTATCAACTACCCCGGGTGGAAAAGTACAGAATAGTTAATAAAGGAAACATCATTATTATCGTTATTAACATCGTTATTATTTACGAACCTATTATTAATATGAGGAGAGGAGTGGTCTTTGTTAACTATTTCGCTCCACATCATAACCTTGTGCCTAGCTTTGTTACAGTCAATGTTACCACCTCCTTTCGGGAAAAAGTTATTGTCTTTTGTAAGAGATTCTTTCGTTTCGTTTCGTTACTCGAATTACGCATTTTTCATAGCACCTAAAATATGTTTATTTTCTTTCATTCTGCCGTATTTCGCAAAACTTCATTAAAAATTACTGCATTTCCCGGTGTTGAAAATGTGCTTTTTCTTTGTTTATTTTCTGAAACTAGCTTGAATTTTATATTTATATTAGAAAAAAAAAATGTTGCTCGTCTTTTGTGATTATTGTATGGGTATTATGCAAGAGCAAAAAGTGATTATGTAATTCTAATCTTTTTTTTTTTCTTTCTCTCCAATGGTTGCAGAACTTATCGGGTACAGGATTGTTTATGGTACAATTTCTATGGTCTGAACCTGCCAGAGTTGATTGATAAACAATGAGCAAATTATTAATTTCATTTTGCTTTCGGAAAAATGTCCAAATATTTTTTCGCTCACATAGCCATCATACGCACAGCTTTGTACCTGCGAACCGACCCGTGTTGGAAGAAGAACTTTACATTTTACGGAAGTTTCTCCGACGAACCGACCGTTTGTTTGTCATGACTGGCGCCGGTGTCTCCACAGAAAGTGGCATACCCGATTACCGATCCGAAAAAGTTGGACTCTATGCACGTACTGACCATCGTCCAGTTCAGTATCAAGAATTTTTGAAAAGTGCCGACCGTCGTCAAAAATATTGGGCCCGTAATTTTGTGGCTTGGCCGACATTCTCGTCTTTTCAACCCAATATCTGCCATGAATCGTTGGCTCAATGGGAAAGAGAAGGTCGGCTCTCATGGCTAGTCACTCAGAATGTTGATGCCCTTCACACGAAGGCTGGGAGTCGGAGGGTCACCGAACTGCACGGCTGCTCCCATAGAGTACACTGTTTGAACTGTTCGCACAAAATGACGAGGCCAGCCATGCAGAACCTAATAACCGATTGGAACCCTGGATGGAATATCGAAAGTGTTGATATTGCTCCCGATGGAGATGTTCAATTGAAAGACGAACAAGTCAAAGAATTTAAGGTAATCATTGATAAGTTTGAAATAAAATGTAGAAACTGATATTTGTTTTTTTGTTTTTTTAATTCAGTTTCCACATTGTTTTCTTTTCATTTATAAACTTAGTTAGAGGTTAAATAATAAGGTTTTTATTTTCTAAACTTCTATTCATCTTTTTGCTGAAAAATCGGTGTAAGTCCAGAATTCAACCTGATTTTTTTAAATATAAAGAAAAATGCAGAAAAATCTGCCATGGAACGAACATATCATATTCCAAAACTTATGTAAGTTGATCTAGTATTTATTTATTTTTTTTTTTTTAACTAAGAAAATCAAATTTTATTAGGAAGCGAAAACGGTGTGTCTTGATTCGCCATATTTAATAAATAAAGGACGACAACCCAATTCGAAATACCGAGATTTTATAATTAGCCTTGTAATGACGGTATACTTATTAATCGCTAAAAATCGTAAAAAAATTACTTGATCAATTTACGTAATGTTTGGAGGATGATGTTTTCCTTCCGTGATGGATACGTACATCATAAAGATTTTTCTACGTTTTTGTTTTTCTTAATAAAGTTGAATTAGAACAAAAAATCTGATCACGGACGATGATGCAAGATGCATGCATTGTTTTCCTTCATTTTCTTTACGCGTTGTTTTGTTCGGAAAACAGTGATTGTTTTTATGGTGAATGATGTTACATAAACACTGCAATTTTATTTTTATTTATTTGTTTTCGATAATTTCCTTGTTTATCTGTTAATCCAGATACGTTATTGACGTTGGGTATTATTTCAAAACATACAGGTCTTGTTTTCATTGTTAAGGGAGATAACTGTAAACCTTCAAAGTTATTTCTCTTTATTTTTTATTTTATTTATTTATTTGTTTTACTTTACATATCAGTGGCAATGTACGTGTTTTGGAATGAACTAAAGGGCTATTCTGAATTAGGGGCCATACATATACAGGCATCCTAAGTGAAAAGTTTTAACGAGGTGTTTCTTAACATTACATTTAAATTTATTGGTATAATCTGAGAAAAAGTGAGCAGGAAAGAGCACTGAAGAAAAAATATTAGTGTAGAAAACCTTCTGGTATATAAGGATAGTGAAGAGGTGTGCTTTTGTTGATTGTCAGGTCGGTCGGGGACATTTATGTTGAGGTGGGGCACCAGTGCAATAAGTTCGTTGGTGCACATTCCATGAAAGTACTTGTAAAACAAGCACATTGATGGGACTTAGTAGGTAGTGTAGGTAGGACCTGTTAGAGTAAAGACTTTTTTTTTGTTTTAGTCTTTATCTAAGAGGAAGAGACTCATGGTTGGTTTACCAGCCTAGATGTAAAAACAATACTTGATGCATAGGTGGATGGTGGCTTTGTAGAGATATAGGACACTGGCAGGTGAGAGAAGTTTTTTAGTACAATAGACGTAGCCCATTTTCTTTGCAGCAACCTTGGAAATGTTTTCTATGTATTTGTTCCAGTTCATGTTACTTGTGAATCTTAGGTTGAGGAGTTTGAATGATGAACTCTATGATCAGATCATCAAATACAGTTTCTGTCTGAAGTGGGAAATTTAGGAAGGAGTAACTTTGCCCTTGTAGAGAGGCAAGTAAATAGGAACATATAAGGGCATATAACCAAATTTTTTTTTTCTTTTTTTTTTTTTTTTTTTCAAGAAAATAATTTGTGTGTGCTTCATTTTATTTTTTAGGGGAGGGGGGTATGCTTTAAAATTAATTATAAATTTAAAAAATTTAAAAAAAAAACCCTTAATCTTACAACTAGTCCTAAGTTCAGGTGGACCCCACTCCCCACCAAACAAAATAATAACATGGTTAAATCTAAGAGTTAATGAAAATGACTATGTATCATTAAAATGCTATCTAGTCATAAAGTTTGTCTTTCCTATGGTATACACACTCTGTTGAATGATGATAAAGCAAAGACTATTGACCATTCATGATTGAAACTTTGTGGACAAGTCAGGCATAGATTGAAGTTTATTTAATGATTCTATGGGTGGCATTGTTTTTTTTGTTTTTTTTTTTTTTTGTTTTTTGGCGAGGGGGTACCCTGTATAGCAGAAAAATATATTGCCAACATTAGAAAGAACTTTATCAAGGTGAAAAAGTAGACAATTTTAGACTAATCAAGTCAATTGCAACACGCATTTCATCTCCTGGATATTGTAGAAAGAAACCCCTCAAAACAAACAATAACTAGGAGTGCATCACAATTGAAGATTGCAACAGTTTTGTGATGGACATGAGTTGCAGAATCCAAATAATGTAAATAAGCAATCCTCATCTCCAAATTTCATAAACCTGATCAACACATTTTGTTTATTCTTCATATTTCTTTTCCAAATTCTTCAACAAATGCCTTACCAAATCTTGCTTTCCTGACTTCAGGAAAATTGCTTCTGTGGTACCAGTTTTCAAAAATTCTTCTGAAAGAACTGATACACTCAATTATCACCCTATTAGCCTCTTTCCCTTCTTTGCCAAAAATCAAGCACTAGTCCACCACCTCATAGATACTAGACTTCCGACAGTATGGATTAAGGCAAGTTTGTTCTATTGTGTCGATCCTTGGACCGTTATTATTCCTGATATTCATAAATTATCTCCCTGGTGGATATATTTGCTGATGACATGCTCTATAACAAGCAGGGGGAGGGAACAAATGAACACATATCTAATGCAATGGCGAAAACTTAAGAGGAAGACCTCCAGTCTGTAGTAGAATCGGGGCGTAATTGGATGGTAACATTTAATCTTGCCAAGACTAAACTTCTTTCCTTTAACAATTAAAAGAAACATTCTCAACCACTGGTTGCCATGGCTAATAATACGCTCTTTGTTCAAACTCTTCGGCTTAATATTCACAAGTAACATGAATTGAAGTAAATACATTGAGAACATTGCCAAAGCTGCTGTGAAGAAAGTTGGCTCTCTCTACCATCTATATCTTTACAAAGCCACCATTCGCCCATGTATAATCCATTTTGATTTGATTACAATCCCAAATAGTAGCCCCTTATGTCCAAGTGGCATTGTGCCTTGTTTGGATTGAAATAACAGTAAAAACTAAAATTCTTTATCTAATTCCTTTTTCCTTTTCATCATAATACAGGTACCACCGTGTCCAAATTGTGGTGGTATTCTCAAACCAGAAATAATATTCTTTGGTGATAATGTTGCCAGACCAACAGTGGATTTCGTCTTTAATAAACTCAAGGAATGTGACGCCATGCTGTTGCTAGGAACATCTTTATATGTAAGTATTAAATTGAAATAATTATCAGAAAAGAGAAATTTTAATGTTATATATCTTATTTTTTTATTTCTTATTTTTTGTTCGTTTCATTTGATATAATTAGTTTCAAATGTTTAAGGGCATTATTACTTGGCTCTGTTTGCGAAAGAATTTACATAAAGTTCAGATGTTGTATTTAAAATAATCCTAATTATCTCCTTTTTGCTGTAACTATTCAATAATAACAGTTTTCAAAGACAATTAGCGAAAATTAAGTTTTGCTAAATTTCAGTTTTCAGAAAAGATTTGCCTCCCTTTTGTTACGATTCAAACTCTCCAGTTTCTTTTTTTACAAAACTTTTTTGCAAGACAGTAAAAAAAAAAAAATAAATAAAAAATAAAGTAACCGTGAAAAAGGAGTGGTGTGGCTTTCAGTGATTGCCATCAAGGGCTTTGTCACCAAAGTTCTGCTGTTGTCCTGCTTGGTTCAAAAAGAGGCTAGAACAAAATGTGCAAGGGTTTTTATAGTTTGGCTCACATGACCTCTAAGGGAGTAAGGATTGAAATTCTTATTAGCTAATCCTTGCGGCCCTAAAGGGACAAGCCAACAACTAATCAGTAAGGCCTAAATTCCAATATTTTCTTGTTTATGAAAATACATGTGCTAGATTGATTGTTTTTATATTCGAGCAACATATGTATATTTTTGTTCTATTGCAATGTCATTTTTGAGAGACAAGATGTATCTTCAATTCAATTATGAAAGGTAATTTTAAAAGTTTTCCTTTACTGCTTTGATTGGTGTGTTAATTAGTATGACCTTATGCAATCATTAACTACTTTAATTACTTTAATCGTTTGTATCTTAGTCAAGTTAGTCATTATCATTTGTATCTTAGTCAAGTCATACTTTACATTGCTGATTGCTAGGTCTTCATCTATACATCTGTATTGTTTCCTCCAAGGACTGAGGTCATGTTATTAGATATCAGGTTAACAAGAAAGTTCTTGGGGTTTTTAACTTTTAAATTCAGATGAACATATCTCGGCTCATACAAAAAATTTTTGATCAAAATAAGCACCATCAGAATCAACATACTTTTGTCAATGCAAAACAAGTGTATTTATACTAGTAATGTAAAAATCTTGCATTCTGGTGGTGGTGAAGTTGCTGATGGCGTTTTTGATATCACTTGTGTTTTTGAAGCACTTCTCATGCAGAAAGTTGTCGAGATGCTTAAAAAAGTGGTAGTCAGTAGGTGAGAGGTTTTGAGTGTATTGTGGATGAGGAAGAGTTTAATAGACCAATTTGTTCAACTTCTGTAGGGTTGGTTTATCAACATGCGGTCAGGCATTGTCATAGAGGAGTCAAGCACTTTCTAGAGCAATAGAATGATTCAACTTTATTTTTTTATTTTTGGAATCTTTTTGAGATGAGGTTTTATAATCTGTGCATCCATTCTTTTTGCTGGGCCTGCAGTGCAGTGGATAGAGGCATTGAGTCTCTACAATTCCAAGTGAGCATTGTCTAAAGATAGTGGTTTCAATCATACCCAAGCAGGCCAGAGAATTAGTTGGCTAAAACCTGTGTGAGACAACAACAACTATGGAAGGCAGTAATTACTGGGGATACAGTACACAAGATTCAGCATTCCTATCCTGTCGCGGTTAACCACCTGAAGAAAGCCAGAGGATAAGTTCACCAAAACATGGTGAAACAACAACCATGAAGATGAGGATAACAGTCCGCAAAAAGAATGAATGCACTGATCCAACTTTGTTTGACTCTTGTGTGATTAAAGATTTAAGATTTCTCATCAAGAAATAACAATAACTAATTGGTTGAAAAAAATATGATTTGTCTTGTCAGATCGTCCTTGAATGAAATTGTCCTAGGTCAAAATATCTCCATCAATTTGCTGTTTTGACACCTCATTGTAATACAGATTCTTTTCAAAAACACAGGCTTTTAGAACTCTCCTTCTACTGATTGTTTTTGCTCAACCTATAACCTTAGTTCAATCAATCTAAGATCAGCAGGCATTTCTTGTCCTTGTGATAATTATCTTTCGTTCTTGTTAGCTCCTTACATCAAATAGTTTCATGCCTTGTCTGAAGCGATTTCCATAAAAAAAAAAATATTAATCTTTTTAATAAAATTTTACAATAAATTTTCTCAAACTGTTTACTTTTTATTTTTTCCTTCAGATTTATTCTGGTTACAGATTTGCAAAAGCTGCTCATGAACAGAAGAAACCGATTGGTGCCATAAATATTGGTTTGATTCGAGGAGACGATTTGCTGGATTTTCAAATCAATGCTCGTTGTGGCGAAGTTTTTAGCCATATAAAAATAACCTGAGTAAAAAAAAAACAACAACTTTTATTGATTTTTAAAAAAAAAAAAAAATCCTTCCCAAATTTTTTCACCATAAATAAATTCATGCTTTTTTTTTTTTCTTGTTTGAATCAAGTTTTATTTTTGGTTAGAAAAAAATCTTCAGAAAATGATAACAGAGAAAAAAAGTATATTTTAGCGATTTTAGACAAAGTGGTAGTATTCTATCTTGTAACCATGGCAAAATTGATATGTGTTGGTTGTTGTTTTTTTTTTTATATGCTAGTAAAATATAAAAAGTAAAATCTCATTTTGGATAGTGTAGATTGCATGCCCAGAATTTTACTTTTCAATCTTTTAATACATTCAGGTTTACTAAGACTTTTAAAGACAGATTTGACTTTCTATTCAACATTTTAAATTAATGATGAATATAAACATTTTTTTTAGGAATGTGCTCACAAATCTGAAAAAAACTGGAAAAGAGAGAACGTTGGTGTATTTGGCTTTTTATATCATGCACAAAATATTCTGTGCTTTTCAGAATTTCCCCTATATTAAAAAACAAAAATAAAGAAAATATGTATAATGTATGTATGTATGTACCTATGACGAAAAGAAAATATTGTACTCCAAAAATTACGTAAATTGATCAAGTAGTTTTATTTTTTATAAAAAAAATCATTTTTAAGCGAAATTGAGTTTCCCAATGTCTCTATGTTGAAAATGGTTTTCTAAAATCTCAAAAGTTTGAATTATTTGAAGTTATTTCCCTTGTTTTCAAGATGGCATCGTGATATCGTCACTGTTTGTTTGGCTACAAAATTTGATTTTCTTATTTAAAAATAAAACTACTCGATCAATTTATATAATTTTTGGTGTACAATATTTTCTTTCCGTTGCAGGCACATACATCATACAGATTTTTCTTTATTTTTGTTTTTTAATGTAGGATTAATTTTGGACAAGCATCAAATATTGTAACTTGCAAAGGTTAATATTATGGCCTTTCTATTAGACTGCTAAAATCTGCAGATTCACATAGTATTCAAGCGAGAGTCTATATTTTTAAACAGCATTCAATCATTCCTGCTGCTTGTATAGTTTAATATTATGAGTCATGTTGTGGTGGCATCTATTCTATTGCTACTGGTTGTGTCCTTGAAACAACTTCCTCTGATATCATTACAAAACAAACTGGTAAACTAGAAAGTTATTTTTAGAAATTAGAGCCAAATTGGGTCTTTCTTAGAAATTGGAATTTTTTTTTTTTTAGAAGTGACTAGCAGGAGTACCTGGCGTTGCCTTGGGGACAAAATAGAAGATGTTAAATAGTGTGTGTTGGATTTGTGCCTCCAAATTAATACTAAAACCCACTTAACACCTCTCTATACTGCTAGAAGAGAAATTTATGTTTTTTTTATGTAATTTTCACTTTTGAGTTACTATCTGCTTTATGCGAGATACTGGGCACTATGGATTATGGCTCCTGGGCAACACCAACAAAAGAACAGAAGTTTTTTTTTTTATTCTGGGCCGTATTGTTTAAACACCTGTTCTATCTAGGGTTCAGAGGACTACTAAAACCAAGTTAATTAACTTTGGGGTTACTATTTACTGTATTTAAGATATTTACCACTTATAAAGTTGAGGAGACTACCAGAGCTTATAACCCCCCCCCCCCGCTCTCCAGAAGAAAAATTTTTGTTTCTCATTTTTGGGTTACTATCTGCTCTATTTAGGATATCGAGCATGTTCGATTATGGCTCTTAGGCAATACCATCAAAATGGCAGAAGAGTTTTTTTTTTTTAACCCAGGTGACACTGTGTTTAAACACACTTTGTGATAACAATAAATGAATGAATCTTTAAGCTTGCCCTTTATGTAATAGATTATTGAAGCATATCCCAAACTGCAGAAAAATAGTTTTCTTTTAACTTGGTTTGTTTAAATTTTTTTGTTTTTTTTTATAAGGGAGTCACCTCTTATCAAGGCTCAAAGCCACAAGGATAAGAGTTAAAGAACGGAGTGTAATAATCGTTAGTGACGAAAGCTGGGTATAATTTGATTATTTAAGGGGACGGCTCAACAAGAACTTGTTTGCATCAAACTTAAAGATGACATGTTGTAGTCAGTTGGAAAGCAGACCAGCAGAACAGAGTTCCACAGGCAGGTAACTCTAGGTAAAAATCTTTGTTCATGGAATCTGCATTTAGATTTAGGCACATACAGAGAATGGGGAAAATTATTGATAGTGGTTGTAGCTAGTCAAATGTTTTTTGTGAAAGTTTGGCAAGGAGGGACAATAGATTGGAGCTCAGACAAGCACTTGCAATGAAAATAATGATAGAGCAGAGACAGGTTTGCAAGGTCTCTTCTGTGTTTTTGAAATTTGTTTCTGGTTACTTTTAAAGTTCTAAAAACAAAAAAATAGATAAAAATCAAGGGGATGTCCTTAGAAGTCGAAACTAAAACATTGAGATCTTCAGTCTTTCATTCTACCAGCTGAGTTAATTGCAACAATCACTAAAAAATGTTGGAAATTAATGCATTTGTTAGTTTTCAGTGTTTAGAGAAGCAAGAAATGTATGCATGCATAGGAGAAACACACTATGAAAATACAATGAAATTTGACCAGTAACCCAACAAGTTATTTGCCATTTCTACCCCAAGGAATTATCACCTTTTCTAAATTTTAGATATTATACATTCGGAAGCAACACCGGTTAAAAAATATAAATTTTGTAGGAGTTTATATTGGATTTTTTAAGTTTTAGCTGTACACACAAACATGACAATTGCTTAATCTTGACAGACATTAGCCATCTCAATGTTCATCGCCACCCTCACTGTAGTTACTGTGTGAATTGTCAGTGATACCTAATCTATGGGGCCAAAAGTGACTTTTCAGACCAGCAGCTGACTTGCATGGTCTGACACATATGTGAGACAAACATACACACAAACAAACATACAATTGCCCTTTATATAATAGATAAAATATCAATAAAAACCATAGCAACATGTGTGCTATTTCCACAAATATATCAACACATGTCGAAATAATGATTAATTTTACTTAAGGTAATTTCAAAAAAAAAAAAAAAATTAATTATTTGGTTTGAAAACAATAAATAATAAAAATAAAAAAAGTGAAGCATATAAAATTGAAAGAAAAACTAATAAATTATGATTTGGTTTGAAAATAATAAAAATAATATAAATAAAAAAAAGGGAGGCATTGAAATTAAAAGACAATTTTAATGTTCAAATTAAATTGATATTCACAAAGATGATGACAACATCAATTTTGAAAATAGGTTTGCTGATGAATTATGGCTTCTTCTCCAGTATGACGTTATTAAAATGAATAAATTCTTAATATAATCACACTGTTTGGACATGTGTTGAGAGCCAAGTACTGTCACGAAACTTGCTTTTGCATTAGAAGTTGCTAGAAAGCCACCAAGAGAAAAGCCGATGATGAGATGGGCATATACCCTGCAAAAAGATCTCTCTAATACTGTCCTTCGCATACACCAAGCTTGTGATTGTGCCAAATAAAGATAAAAATCTTTTATTGCAGACTCTACTGTAGCTTGGAATTAATACATAGGAAAAGAAGAAAAAATTTGAAATGTAAGAAATTTGTAAAAACACTAAGGTTTAATGGTTAGAGAGCAAGACATGATTACTGTGGATAAAGTATGAAGATAATATTCTGCACTGCATTGAAATAAGCATCGATGTTTCGTTGATTTATTGTATGGCATTTAATTCAGTTGTGATCTAGATAGGTTGCAAGAATTTGATTTAAATGAGCCTCTGCAAAATTGAAGGGAAAAAAATATGTTCATATGGCAAGGGAGACAATTCTTCAGAGTAAAAAATTGATAAAAACTATTTTTGAGAAATTATTTTCAAGAAGATTGAATTATTAAGTTGGGAATTAGTTCAAAAGAAATTATTTTGTAATGGATTCATAATTTATGTTATTAAAAAGAGTAAATGACAAGAAAAAAAATGAGAATCCATTTAGCTATTAGGTTATTAAGAATGAAATGTCCAATTCTATTAATTATATTTTGTTGAATTATAAGTTTCACATTTTTTATTGTTGCTTAATAATTTCATACTATATGACCTTAACTTACAGATGTAGTCCATGGTAACATATAATATTCGTGATTAAGATTATTTCAAATGAACATCTTGAAACCCATGCATAAATCAAAGATTCATGTTGCTTATGAATACAAATTCCATTGTGGGACAAATGTCTCTCAGACAGTTGGAAACATTAATGAAGTGTTTGGTGACAATATACAACAATAGAACTTACAAATACTCTCTCATCCAGCTTTTTACGTTAGACTTAGCAACAATTGATTACCATTTTTTGGAAGCATGAGACAATTTACAAGAAAAAAATCTTTGCATTTGAAGAACAGACAAAAACATCTTTCAGTGATTTTATCGCCTTTTACTCTCCACAATTCTTTGTTGCTAGCATCAATTAACTACCAACAAGATGACAGAAATGTGTAGATGCCTTGGGTGCATATTTTGATTAAACCTTTTGTTTTTTGTTTATAGTGATAATGCGAAATAAAGTGTTAAATTAGACATTTCATTCTTAATGACCTAATATTATACAGTCATCATAAAATGAATATTGATTTTATAGCTGGTGTAATATTTTGCAAAATCACAAATTTCATAAAATTTTAGCAGTTTAATTTTACACTCGACTTAAAAAATGTATATATTATTCATACTTTTAACAACTTACATATCACAAATTATGAATTTAATTTATAAGTTCTATTGAACTAATTCCCAACTTAAATAATTTCATTTTCATGACAAAATTATAAAACACTAGCAGATGGAACAATTTTGTTTCAGGATTTTTTTTTTTTTTTTTTTCATGTTTTGTATTATATTTTTTTTTTTTAATTTTACTCTTTTTTTTCTTGACCCAAACAAGGCATGTTGCCACCTGGATGTAAATGTCTTCTATTTGGGATCATGTCTAACAGAGGATTGAGCAACCAGATGTTTATTCACATTACACTTAAACTTCAACAGTCAGTACAGTCAGAGAATTAGGAAACAAGGAGGGAATTCCAAAGTCTAGCAGTCCGATGGGAAAAACTATTAAAGTATAAGGATTTCTAGCATCTAGGAACCTCAACAGTAATGGGGTGGGATTTTAGTGCTCATTGGATTAGTTGGGAGTATATACATCGAGGGAACAAGTGCTATGAGTTCATCAAAGAACAATCTATTAAAATACTTGTAAAACAGGCACATGGATGCAATATTGCAGTGATCAGATAGAAGTTGGAGTTTGCTCAATAGTGCAGGGCTTATTAGATTGGAGACTCTTTTTTGGACATTGTCCAACTGTGAGAGACTAGTGGTAGATGCAGCAGATGTGGCAACAATACTCCATGCATGGGCGAATCGATACATAATAATATATAATAACCTGAAACTACACAATGAACTAAATCTCCTCCTTCAATTTTTTAGTGGAAATATTCTCAAGCCTTTGGAAAACAGCTTCTGTGATACCTGTTTTCAAGAATTCTGGTGAAAGAACTGACCTATTAAATTATCGCCCCATTAGCCTCCTCCCGCTTTTTGCCAAAATATTTGAGTCCTTAATTAACCAAGCTCTAGTCTATCACTTTACAACTACTAAACTTCTGATCGACCAAGAATAAGGATTTAGGCAAGCCCGTTCTACAGCAGATATCCTGTAATCTCTGAACATATATACCATACACTGGACAAAGCAGAGGAGAGTAGAGTAGTAGTCCTAGATATATCTAAGGCTTTTGACAGGGTATGGCACGATGGTCTTCTCAGAAAAATCAGATCATACGGTATTACTACTGGATGAATACATAATTAAATCCTTCTTAAGTAAGAGAAAAATCCAGGTTGTCCTCGATGGTCATACATCAAAACAATATAATATAAATGCGGGAGTACCTCAGGGGTTTATCTTTGGATCTTTATTATTCCTAATATTTATAAATGACCTCACTGATAAAATAGTCTCTGAGATGGTTATATTTGCTGAGGACACCATGTTGTACAACAGGCAGGGGGGGGGGGGGAACAAATAGACACATATCTAAGGAAATGGCAGAAACACTAGAGGAAGACCTTCAATCTGTAGTGGAATGGGGACATAAATGGATGGTCACATTCAATGCTGCCAAGACTAAGCTTGTTTTCTTCAATAATTACAAGAAACCTTCTCAACCACCCATAGCAATGGTTAGAGATACATTACCTGAAAGTACTTCTTTTAAACTCCTCTGCCTAACGTTCCCAGGGAACATGAGTAGGAAAAGATACATTCAGGGTCACTGCGAAGAAGGTGAGCTTTCTCTACTGAGCTAGAAAGCCACTTACACCTGAAAGTATCCTGTACCTCTATAAGGCCATCAATCACCTATGTATGGAGTATTGTTGTCACATTTGGGCTGGTGCATCTGCTACTAGTCTCTCACTCTTGGTCAGGGTCCTGAACTGTCATCTAAGCTTCAACCTCTGTCACATCAACAAAATGTTGTGTCCCTCTGCTTGTTCTACAAGTATTTTAGTGGTGAATGCTCCAACAAACTAAAAGCACTTGTACCCCCTCGATGTAAATACTCCCAAGAAACCCGACAAGCAGCAAAATCCTACCCCTTCACAGTAGAGATACGTAAATGTAAAAAAGCCTTCTACTCTAATAGTTTCTTCCCTAGTATTGCTAGATTTGGAATTCCCTTCTGGGATTCTGCTTGCCCAACTGTACTGACATGCAGAAGTTCAAGTGTAATGCAAACAGACATCTTGCTGCTCAACTCCTTACATAGTATCCCTTCAACTTATGTCCTTGATAGTAGCCCCCTACATCAAAGTGACAACTGTGTCTTGTTTGGGGTGAAAATGAAATTAAAAAAAAAAAAAAATTCCTAACTTGTTAATTATATTCAATCTTTTTCCTTTGGTTATTTTATATAGTGAGAAATCATCTCTCAGTTTTTATTTAGATGGTTATATTTTAATGAAGAGTGAGGGGGGCATTATTCTCTATCCTCCAGAGACTAATATGAACATTATTATATTCATGATATACTAAAACCAAAGACAAAGCATAAAAGACAATGATGAAACACTTGGGTATAATAATAATAATAATAATAATAATAATAATGATAATAATAATAATATTTTATACAAAATACTACAATGATATGAAGATAATAAGAATATCACATAAATTTTCGAATATAAATTAAATGCACATGGAATTAGAATCTAGAAGGACAAAGCGTTTGTAGTATTACTGCTACAACAAATACAAACTGTGCGTGATAGAAAAACAGGACTGGAAGGCACAAAAGCATATTTGTTACACAAATTATATGTAGGCAAAGAACGTGAAGATGTCTGACTTGTCAAACTTAAAGGCTAATGTAGAGAGAAAAAGAGAGACTCATTTTCGAGTAACAATCATGTGATCAGCTGGCTTTCTACCGTTAAAGCAAGTTATCCTCAAGGGAGATAATTGTCTCTTTACAATGAACACTCGAGGATAGTAAACTATTTTGCAGCAATAAACACATCATACTTCTGTGACGAGACTTTGAGGAGATGAAGGTCGAGACTCGTCATCTTGTATGGCTGTTGTCAGTGTGTGAAATGCTCTAATGGCAACTTTATTTACCTGGTTCTCTTTTTCAGATTGCAATGAAGGCATATTACGAAAGTAAGCTTCAAGCATTGCATCATCATGCTTCTCCTTTTTGTCAGAGTTCAGATATTTGATGATCATAACAACAATGGCTGCGGAATAGAAGAGGAGAACGAAAACAATATAAAAAACGGCACCATTTTCATTCTTAGGTGTTGGTTGAAGAATCTCCTTTCCATTGCGAAATTCATTTGAATGATTAAAAAAAGAGTTACAAAGCCAAGAAAAAAACTCCAGTGTTCTGTTGTCGGAAATCATTTTCATTCTGTTCAGTTCATTTCTAATATCATTTCTTTTGTTTCTTTATAAGCTTGCTCCACCGAGAAAGAACAGAAAGTCTGCTTTTAATAATTGGTTATTCACTTATTCCAGGGTCATCTCCAGTTTTGATGATGAGCTGTTGGATAGAAATTATTAAAATTAAAAATGTGATTTAAAGAAGAAACAAAAATTTTGAATTAGATTAGATACCTATTTAAATTTGTGGCCTGTAGATCTCAAAACAACCCAATTTTTCTGCATCACATCAACATTCTCAGCTACAAGAAACCTCCACTGGCTCAAAAACCATAAAACGACTGCATCTAACAAATTTTTGTTTATTATATAGAATTTTTAATGCTTCTGCATCATTGTATACATATATGATATTTTCGTCTTTAATTTAAAAGAGTGACATGAAAGGGCAGATAATTCAAACATTTCGATGGTAAAAAGTACATCTATATAAAAACCGTATGTATGTGTGTATCTGTCTGTAAATATTTAACTTAAATTATTGGTCCCATAACTGAAATTTATAGAAAATAGTAATCATACATATAAGATGGTTTATAATGAGTAAAATCCTTGTTTGGATGGATGAATAACGTGTACAGACATATATTGGCGTTGAAATGCAAACTGTTCATTTCAACTTGCTGACATATTTTTACTTCTTTCTGCGCATGCTTAAATTCAATTCATTTCTTCAAGTCGTTTAATATTAAATCTTTCTTAACTATCTCTCAATAGCTACATTGGTAGAAGAAATGGCTGGAGCACTAAATGTTTTTGTTTTGATTCTAGCTGATGATACCCAAGTCATTTTTTATTAACTTTGGAAATCAGTACTATATATTAGGTACAATATAATATTTGAGAATTGGCTCTGTAATAATAAATACGAAATCCGCATGCATTAAAATATATTTTAGCATATTCTATGATCCAGCAAGGCTGCAACCCACATCACCCCACCCCGGCTGGTAATTAAATAAAACTTGTCAAATCTGATTTCTCCAAATATATACACAAAGGACATGAACTTAGAAGAGCTAGGCTTTTTTTGTTTGTTTTTACTTTTGTTGATTATAGATAAGGGCAAGTTAACCGATTGTTTTAAAAGCACATAGACTTATTTCAGGTGCCGAGCCCCTGCATCCACGATGCTGAGATGAGACTTATTCCATACACAGTTAAAAGCAGTAGATTTGTATGGCAGTGCTCAAACTATATTTGTAAAATGAAAATGTTAAGCAAGGATTTTTTTTAAATTAAGTATGCCACCCAAAGAAAGATTAAAATTTATTTATTTTGAATCTCATGGTACTGCAATCTACAAAACTATAAAAACAGACTTATTCCAGGTGATGTGTTTTTAGTTAAACTTTACTTCAAATCAAAATATTTCAAATCAAATATTTGTTTTTATTATTAAAACTCGTTTAGTAATTATTTGATATATAATTTATTTCAATAAAATCATTTTGATTTTAACTTATCCTTTGAAGTTCTATTTGATTTTGTATTCATCTCCCTCTTTCATCTCATTCTTTTAAATTAAGGATGGAAATATTTCATGTGTATATAACGATGCAGAGAAACACCTACTTTTTAAACAATTTACATATAATGGAAAAAGTGTAAACATGACGTTTTTCCAATTTTTTTTTTTATACAAGGATATTGTTACTCTAAGTCAAATTGTAATATATTTGAATGTGAGTATTTTAGCAAGCTTTAAATAATCTTTATTTTCTATTTGGTTGCATTTTGCAAATTGTTTAAGCATGTACTATCTTGTGAAGTTAGAGGTTAAATTACCCAAACATATGAATACATATATAACAAATAGATATCGGATGAGGAATTACGACCTCAGTGAAAGTAAAAGGTATTTGCTAAATGATAATTCAGTGAGTGGTGAGGAATGAAGACAAACAGATAAAAATTAATATGGGATTATAGATCAAAACAAATAAGTCTCTCGTTCTCTCCTCACCTTCAATGTTTGCTGAATGTGAACCATACCGTCTGGCTGAAACTACTGTCAATAATTTTCCCCACTTTTTATCTGTGCCTAAATCCAAACGTAGATTCCATGAGCAAAGTTTCTTTCTTAGAACTGCACGCCAGTGGAACTCTCTGCTGCTTGCCTGTTTCCCACCTGACTACAACTTGGACGTCTTCAAGTCCAACATAAACAAACTCCTGACAAACTGCCCCCTTAAGTAAGACACTCTATCAAAACCCCCAATACTAATGATTACTACAATACTATCTCATTGATTACTGTACACGCAATAACCCTTATCCCTGAGTGGCCTTCTGGCCTTGATAAATGGTGACCCCCATGAAAAAAAAAAAAGATACAACAAACTAGTTAAGAATATCTAAAGGCTGATTCTGTTATTTTTAAACCTGGTTAAATGCTATTCAAGTTAGAAAGTGTTTAATTATAATCTTTCATGTAAAAATGGAAAGTAGAAAATCCAAGCCAGAAAGAGGTGCATCTTCATTTTGCATAATATGGTTCTTGTCCCGAATTCCTCCTATATTAAAAAACGAAAATAAAGAAAATTCTGTAGCTGTAATGAAACGAAAAAAATCATATTCCAAAAATCACGTAAATTGATCAAGTAGTTTTATTTTTAAATAAGAAAATAAAATTTTATGAACATCCAATAATAGACTTTCTCGCCTGCCATTTAAAAAAAATCTTAATAACAAGAGAAGTAACAATAATCATACAAACTTAAAATTGTAATACTTACAAATTTCTGTTTATCGCTTACAAATGATTTTCTTTATAAAAATGAAGCTATTAAGTTACGTAATTTTTGGAATATGATATTTTCGTTTTGCCAGAAGTACATACATCATAGAGATTTTTTTTATGGGCGAATTCTGGACAAGAACATATAATACAGAGCAAAAGCTTCAAAATTTAGTATAATTTATTGTTAAAAATAATTTTACTTCCTTCTCTAGAAATAATTGTCATTGTAAGTGAATATTCTTTTTTAAATAAAACCAATTTTTCTTTGGTTTTTGTCCAGAATTCCCCTTATATTAAAAAACAAAAAAAATCTGTATGCTGTACATAGCCATAAAATAATGAAAATGTCACATTCCAAAAATCATATAAATTGAGTAGTTTTATTTTTAACTAAGAAAATCAAATTTTATGAGTAAGCGAAATGGACAGTTTCGTTTAATCCACAATAATTCAAATTTGCGAGATCAGCTTTTAATGCCTACGATTTCCCATTAATTGCTTAAAATCGTTTAAAATGAATTTTCCTTATAAAAATAAAACTACTTGATCAATTTACGTGATTTTTGAAATATGATTTTTTTCATTCTAGCATGAGTATGTATGTCACAAAGATTTTTCTGTATTTTCATTTTTTAATATAGGAGGAATTTTGGACAACTACCACTTACCTATTTAAAATTGTAGCAGTTTAATTTTTCAATAGAATAAATAATTTTCAGCTGAATACTCTTCAAATCAATAAAATGAATGCCATTTTTTGAAATGTATTTAAAATTGTACTGTTTAATCAACAGGATAACATAATTCGATTTTAGAACAATTCATTTTAGTACGAGTAAAGTCTGAATTGTTTATCTGCTTTAGCAACATAAGATTAATCACCAATCATCAAGTTTACTGATTGGACGATTTTATTTTTTTAAATGTGTGTGAAAAGTGATAACGTCTGCACAAACATAAAATGTGTACATATTATTTGTATCATTCAAACTACTGTTCTCATCTTGAGTGTTATTTTCACAATGTTTCAGTTGATGTGACCTCTGACTTTCAGGTGTCTTATTGGGAATCTTTCTATTGTCTAGTTTATTATTTATAATACCTTTTCCCAAACGTACCCTCTCCGAGAGAGAGTCGGCTGCCATTTTGAAATTTCCAATACATCGGTAAACACTGCATGTTTTTCGAGCTGAATAAACATGTTACACTGAATAAAAACACAAAAAATGTATACAGTTAGGTAGAAAAGTAACTTATCTTGCCTTTGATAACATTTATTTGTTCTATATTTGTTTTTTGACAACTTTTTCGAATCTATGTGTACAGTAATACAAACCCTAATAATTTAATAATAAACAAATAAGAAATATCAACTAATGTTTACAAATGATACATGACTAATTTTTACAAAACTTTTAGAAAAAGGAATCCTATAATTTTTCTCGACTTTCAGGTGAAAACACACTCCAGATTGAGTGGAAATTTCTCTTTAAAAAGAAAATGTAGCTAAAAAAAAAAAGAAAAGAAAAAACAAATATATCACCATTCATATCACCTTGATTCGAGATATCATGTTGGTAAATATTTCATTGAAAATTATTGAATTTTTCGATATAGTCATTTGATCTGTTGACTATGACTTGTATCTAACGGGATTTTTTACCAAATTAGAAAAAATTCAAATTCTTACACATTACTCACAATGCTTCAAGTAAATTATGTTCTTCTAATATAGATAAGGTTTAACAAGTATTTAATCTTTATTAAGAGCATTTAATGAGTCTTGATAACATTCAATAAGTATTTAACAGCTACTACCAATATTTAATGACTATTAAGAACATTTAATGATTCAATCTTTCACAATAAACACCCGTCCGGCTGAAACCATTGTCAATAATTTTCCCCACTCTTTATCTGTGCCTAATCCAAATGTAGATTCCATGAACAAAGCTTCTTTCTTAGAAGTGCACGCCTGTGGAACTCTCTTCCGTTTGCCTGTTTCCCACCTGACTACAACCTGGATGTCTTCAAGTCCAACATAAACAAATTCCTGATGAACTGCCCCCTTAAGTAATGATACATTTTATCAAATCTCCAATACTAACGATTACTATGATACTATCCCATTGATTACTGTATGCGCAATAACCCTTATCCCTGAGTGGCTTCCGGGTCTTGATAAATGGTGACCACCATGTAAAAAAAAAAAAAAAAATGAGTATTAGGAATATTTTGTGAGTATTATAAGAACACTAAATTTTTTATCCCATTAAAAACGGACAAAAGTTACAGCCCATTCACTAAGAACAAGTGCTTCATGCCAAATTTGAATATGGTTAAATTTATGCTCATTTTTACATCAAATACTAATGTCTATTAAACGTTAACTGTGCATCGAACAGATATCATAATACTTAGTTTGCTGCACCTTATTCTAAGGTCCATACAAAATTTTGAGAAGATCAGCCCAGTAGTTTCTGAAATAAAAAGTGAAACTTAAATGCTAATCCCTATTAATCCCTAACAAATGGTTACCATAATACTTAGTTTGCTGCACATTATTCTAACAAATGCCAATACAAAATTTCAGCCAGATCAGTCCAGTACTTTCTGAAAAAAGATCTAATGGACAAACAGAGAAACAGACAGATAGACAAAAAGAAATATAATATAGATTTAATGATTATTAAGATTTATGAATATTTAATGAGTATTAATGACATATGAGTATTAAATTACTTTCATTTGTTCTATAGCTTCTGTAGTGTAATAGATGTGTGAAATGGATAAATTTAAACAAAATCGTCAAACGTGTTTTACACCCGGGTAACACCGGGACTATCAACTAGTTTATAGATAAACCCAAGATAAGTGAATCAAAAATTATGAAAAGATTTGTACTTACATTAAGTTGTTCCTATCATAGTTTTAAATGTTTTTATTAAACATCCTCAAAGACACCATGTCAAATACTGACTCGATCGATTCACAAGAACTTCCAATTCACGGCAGACAGAAAAGCTCTCAGCAGCTTAAATTACTATTTTTAGTTTTTAGCTCACAAAATTCTGTCAAATGAAATCAACAATTGCGTTTCTTGTAATATCAGTATTTAGTCACCTTCGATTTTCCGAGGTGTCAAATTCACTCCTAACAAACGCATTGCCTTTCTTTCCTGCCGTCTCTCTCTGTAATCATGATTGGTTATAGATTTTTAATTTCACACTTAACACAATCACATAACACAACTAAGAAACTACTGAATAGATCAGTGATCCCCAACCACTGTGCCATGTCACATTGGTGTGCTGTGAAGATGTTATACGTAGAAAACAGCTTTCATATCTTTACAACCGGAGTTATTTTTTGTATTAATAAACACCAACTCACACTTCATATCTTTATAACCGGAGTTATTTTTTGTATTAATAAATACCAACTCACAATTATGTGATATTATTGCTTAAATATCAAAAAGAGAAGAATAAAATATATAATAAATTGTCCATTCAATTGTTGGATATTTTGAATTTTCAATAATAATAAACATTACCCGGACAAACTCAACAAGCAGCAAAATCACACCCCTACACTGTAGAGATCCCGAAATGCCGAAAAGCTTTCTACTCAAATAGCTTCTTCCCTCGAACTGCTAGACTTTGGAATTCCCTCCTAGGCCTCTGTTTCCCTGACTGTACTGACATGCAGAAGTTCAAATGTAATGATAACAAACATCTCGCTGTCCAACTCCCTACATAGTATCTCTGTAGATCTGATCTCAGATAATAGCCCCTTACGACTTTGTGGCACTGTGCTTTGTTTGAAAAAAAAGGCGTTGTTAAATATTCATTTAAATATTTACTTTCTGACAGGTTTGCGATGAAAATTTAACGAACTCAAGTGTGTGCCACCACGTAAAAGGGTTGGGAACCACTGGAATAGATCATTAGAGATACATTTATGTATGACTTAGAAAGATGCTTTCTTCTACCCCCTATCACTCTCACCAAATATAGGTTTTATTTATACAAAACATTTTGGCTACATATATATGCATAGATCAAAGTGTAGTATCTGTTCTTCAGATGCTATTCTATTTTTTGTTCTCTTTCGGTGGAGGAGAAATCCTTCACGACTGAGACAATTTTTATTTTTGTACCTTTTCTCCACGTTAAAAAACGACCCTGGTGTCTAACTCTGTCCCGTGGGGAGGCATAGTAAATAGGTACATATATGCATACATGTGTAGCAATTATATTTCATGACAAACTATTTCCTTCTAATGTAAACACTTATACCTAGTGATTGTACTTCGACCAATGAAATTGTTTTGTGTAGGGATACTTTTCTGTTAGACTACATGCTCAGTGTTCCCATACAAAGTTAGAGATTTAACACAACAAAGAAGAGACATCTGCTTGCTCTCCTCTAACTCACAGGCAACAGAGAACTTATTTGAATGTTTTTATAACAATTATTTCGTTGTATTTAACTCTGTTTCAGTCCTACTAAAAAAAATTTGAATTGTTCATTAAAAAAATGTTTATATTATTACATGAGAAACAATAAATGGAAGAGAAAAACGCAAGGTAATGTCACGTATGTCTCTCCAGTTTGGGGATACGGAGGGCGCATGTATGACAAGGGTAAAAAAAAAAAAAAGGAAGGGATATGAAAACAAAAGAAAAAAGGGAGAGGAGGGATTCTTTTAAGACGGTTTTCTTCCATAAAATATTTATTTCATACGGACAAGTTTTCCGCTAGAGGTATGATTCATGTTAAGGTCCAAATTTCCTTTTCTATATAAAGGTCAAAACAAGAAACGTGGATCGATTTTTGAGACAAACAGGACGCAAAAATCAAAATAGCCGAACACAATGAGTGCAAGAAATAATAAAGACAACACGATTCAAACAATATAAAATAAGTTTATTAACAGATGGGAGAAAAAATCATTCAAATTACGAGGTTTGGGGTATTTCTATCTATTACGAACTGAACAAAAATCCTGAAATGAAAGAAGCAAATAATAGTGTAACTGGAAATTGTGCGATAACACAATGAATTGATTTTCAGTCTGAGATAGAGAAATGAGAATAGACCCAACATCAACTCAGTTTTTTTTTGGTTTATTTTATATCTTGTTCATAATGTATTCAGTCTGAGAGGGTGTCTTTTATAGAGAGACAAAAAATTTTAAACAAACTCAGTTTTTTTCTTTGTTCTTTTATCATATCCTTTTCACAACATATCTGTCGTGGTATTTGCCGTTAGAAATGAGGGAGTTTTGCCTCCTGTTTTTTTTCTCTGCTTCGCATTTCAATCCCAAAATAAATTTGATGAAATCCTTTTTTCCTTTTTCATAATTGATGAAATACTTCCGATATTTGAATACTTGGCTTTCGAAACAAGATCACAGTGTAGTATCTGTTCTGATGCTACACTTCACTTTTTCTGTCCTCGGTCAGTGAAGAAGAAATTCTTCATGATTGAGGTAATTTCCACTTTTGTTCACATCCAGAGTGCCCTTCTCTTGGGAGCTGGATTTCCCCATATCAAAACCGATCTTGTGACTAACTCTGTCCTCGTGGGGAGGCAAATAAATAGGAAATAGATATGGTTGCACGCTTTTGTCCCTTCAGATCGACTTTGGTAGCAGGATTAAAAAAGAATCACTTGGTGGACCTTTGCTCAGTTCAAACAAATATTAACATTTATTCTACTCCTAATAAATAGGGGGAAAAATACATAATATTGATGTGGCCACCCGTGACAGTAGCAATAAAACAGGAGAGCAAATAAAAAAGAGCAAATGAAAACTAGACCTGAAAAGTATATTAATTTAGTCCAAATTTTATTCAAGGAATAAAAAATGCAATTGCTTTTGCTTCCCGAAGCAATGGTTCAAAAATTAACCTTAAAGTAATAATTACGAAAATAAAAAGAGAAACATATGTAAAAAGGGCCTTTAATTTAGAGATAATTTTAGAATTAAATTTGTCGTCCAAATGATAGTAACAAAATGTAAGAAATAAACGGGAAGGTTCCTAATTGGCAAATTTAATTTCTGTATCTTTTACAGAAAAAAAAATCCCCCCAAAATACAACTGCTTCTCCAGGTAGTCTTCTTGAAATATATAATTCCACCGTTGGTTGGGTCTGTTTCTCCTATAATTAATTTTTTTTTTTTTTTTACAAAGGAGTCACCACTTATCAAAGCCCGGAGGCCACTAGTATTAGAATGAGAAATACAAAATTCATTGAAACGTATTCTTTCTCTAAAGGTGAATCCTATGTAACTACTAAAGTGGGCAAAGAACCCTCCTTCCTCACCCTCTGACCGACTGCTTTGGGGCAAAGATGGTGACAAATAGTGATGATGATGAGTCAAAGGATTGCCCAGCTCCACCACCATCTCAAACAGAAGGAGAGCAAAGAGGATGACAAACAGGAAGACAGGGCAAGAAGTGCATGCCTTTTACCCCACACTGGCACTGCTTAAAGGCTGAGGTTACAGAAAATAAAGTTCTCAAACTACAAAAATAAAGGCTTTACTGATTAACCCCAAAATATTTTTTCCTATGATTTCTGCTTCCAGATCCGTTAGTTTTCAAGGACCTCAGAAATAAGCAAATATGAAATGAGCGAATTCTGATTTCTTTGACCTTTGAAAATACACTTGACATCTATAAACAAATCTCTATATATAAAGTAGTAGCGCTCGTGTGTGTCTGTGTGTACAACTCTCATACACCCCACACCACTGGACCGATCATGACCAAGCCTGGCTTGATAATGATGGTCCTCCAAGGGATAGTGCACCCCATTTTCAAGGTCATAGTCTATGTATATAGACACTCCTACAGCCCACACCACCAGATCAATCATGACCAAACCTGGCATGATGATGGTCCCCTATCTGGGGATGGTGCACACCATTTTCCAAGCTAAAGGTCAAAGGTTATGGTCATATTTGGTGCGGCTCTTACAACATGCACTTACTGCAAGGGTACCCACCTTGTGAGCACTCAAGGGTAAAGCAAAGATACCTGTGCAAAGCGCGGATATTTTTGCTAGTAGATAATAAACCTCATTTGTTTCGTTTTTATCATAAGGTCGATTTTTAATAGGTAAAGATTTATTTCAAATAAAAAAAAGTTAAGGGATAATAAATATTTATTTGTTGTGTGTTTTATTTTATTTACAAAAATTCTTTAATGAACCAATGAAACATTGCAGAGATTGCATTCATATATACTTGTCTTCTCATGAGGTTGAGATGCATAATAAAATAAAATCTTATACGGTGCATTTATTTTTTTTTTTTTTTTACTATTTTACAAAACGTTTTAATAAACAAAGAAATCATTACAGAGATCATGTCTTTGTAAAAGCCGAAGATTCTATTTCTTTTTTTTGTTTGTTTTCAAATCACGTCATTCTTTATGATTCAATTTATGTCAAAATTATTGTAATAATATAAACATTTTTTTAAAGATCAAGGACAGCTGGATTTTCCTATATTAAAACCTACTTTATGTCTAATCTGCCGTAGTAGGGAGATAAAAAGTTTATAACTTTTTTATTAAAAGTTTATTATTTTGTAAATTTCTAAAGTCGGTTTTTAATTTGGTATTTTATCTGTTATGTCACAGGTCCGCAATTCAGTTATAAATGAGACTTTTCTGGGAGGTTAAGAGTTCAATCCTCAATGTAAGCGATACTAAGAATACAAATGCAAATCGCATAAGACTTCTACTCAGCTAAGACTGATGGAGTGAGAGCATTCTACCCTTGTGGATTAAATAAAAAGTATCATTTAAAATTTTAGAGTTTGACAGCAAGATTACCAAGCTCAATAATATACACCTGATGATGGTCAAAGATCACATCGTCCAAAATGTTATACAAATAACACTCAAGATGAGAACAGTAGCTGGAATAATACAAATAACACAAATTATCAATTTATATATAAAAAATTCAGAAACATAATATGTAGTTTTTATTTAAAATGACTCAATGATTGTTGACCTGTTGTAAAACCAACCAATCATAAAGATGTAGATTGAATGAACACATATTAAGAATGGATCCGTTTTTGTTTAAACTTATTCCTGTATTGAGGCCTCCCATACTTCAGCAAGTGAACCATCACTTGTCTGTGATTTGCATGCTTACTTGTTTTTCCAAAAGAGAAACTTAATGAATTTGACAAGAAATGATATAAAAATCAATAAAGGAGGTGAGCAAGACCAATACTACAATTGCTGCTGCTGCTAACCATCAATAATTTTGATGATGGCACAACGGAGGGGGGGGGCATAGAGAATGATATTGTCATCCATTTTAAAGAAGAATAAGAAAAGAAATTAATATCTTCTATCGTTTTTCTTATTTGTTACTTTATTATTTTTGATAATTCACTTAAATTTTTGGTGGTCCTGCATTTACTGAACCGTGAATTCCACAAAGTTGGCTCAGGTTCGCTCGGCAGTTGTCGTAAATCACCGAAAAATATTGGAGTGTTCCTTAATTTTTTTATGAACCAGCTATCTGTTTTTAGCCAATACAAATCTATGAAGGCTACTTTTTATAAATTAGAAAAAATAAAAAATTAATTTTAATTGCTCAGGTTATGGGTAGGTTAGATAATGTTTGTAATTTTATTTATTGTATTTTCCTGGCTCTAACATACATAGCTGGATATATTACAAGAAATGATAATCAGCCTAGTGAATATGAAATCCGTTTTTATTATGAAAAGTATAACAATTTAATTGACCATGGGAAACTAGATTTCTTTATGAAAAACACTCCAGACAAAGTGTGAAGCCACTTGATGCAAGGAGCTAACAAGAATAAAAGATGATTATCGAAAAAAAACAGATGATGCCTAGTGACCTTAGTCTTGAAAAGGCTAAGGTTATTGGGAGGAGGAAAACAGTCAGCAATGAGAGAGTTCCACAAGCTTGTGGTTCTTGGAAAAATGATTCTGACTGCACTTGCCAATGGCTATCTTTTGCTTCATCCTTTTCCATACAATGATGAAAAACATTAATATTCTTATTGTTTAGGTTCATTTTTTTCAACATGCAGAGAAAGTATGAGCATAGTTTTGTAAATAACTGATGCCCTCTAAAACTTTTCCAAATAATGTTTATCAAAACTAATAAGTTTCATGAAATTTTGAACTAAACTTTTTATTCTGTCACTGGAATAAATTAAATTATGGGTTTGGTGTGCTCTGTATATAATGTGAATGTTTTTACAACAATATCATGTGGATCATATCTTTGAATAGACATTTTAATTACCTCTTTATTTTGTTTAATATTTATGAGTTTCCACAACAAAAAATGCATATCTTTATTTAGCTTTCAACACATTTTATCCTCCGGTATGAGTTAAAAAGTTATTCCAAGTATTTTCAAATTAGTTGGCTTGATTTTCTGAAATTTCTGAGAAATCAAACATTTTTCAAAAGTTCCAATTAAATGGTACAGCAATAAAACATAAAATTGGCTAGTCAAATTCAAAGTTTGAGTTCTTGTTCAGAATTAGCCCTGTATCAAAAAACAAAAATAAAGAAACATTTGTATAATATACTACCTATGACAAAACAAAAATATCATATTTAAAAAATCAGGCAAATTAATCAAGTAGTTTTATTTTTATAAAGAAAAACATTTTGTGCAATTAATAGGAATTTGTATAGATTTTGTTGCGTTATGTTTCGTTTTTTTTGTGTCATTTTCAAAATAGCAGTTGACACAGCCGCTCCTCTCTTACTCAAAAATTTAATTGTCTAAATTAAAATTAAAACTACTTGGTTTATTTACAAAATATTTGGAATATGATATTTTCATTTCATCAAAGGTACTGTGACAAAATGAAAATATCATATTATACATGATACAGATTTTTCTTTATTTTTATATTTTTTTAAATATGGGGTAATTCTGGACAAGAATCAAAGTTTGATGTCACAGCTTAAATCTTATTTCAGTCCAACCAATCTTTAAACTGCAGCAAAGTATGTTATCAAGCCAATAACATAATATGATAACAAATGAATATTGGCTAGTAAAAATGAAAGTTTGATTTGTTAGCTTAAATACTATTTAAGTCAAACTTTTAAAATTTGGCAAGAAATCAGAGGCCACAGTATTAATGCTGGAGTCCCCCAGGGGTCCATACTGGGCCCAACTCTCTTCCTGATCTACATCAATGATCACCCAAAACACATACTTAAATCATTCATTGACATCTATGCTGATGACATGACCATCTATGGCAACACATCACAGGCCGTAAATGACTAATTCTCCAATTCTCTCTCCTCTGATCTTGAGCACGTGGTACAGTGGAGGAAGAGGTGGCTGGTCACTTTTAATGCATCCAAAACCAAGCTTCTATCTTTACATCATCAACGCTCTGATCCCCATCTGGCATCAATTGAAATGGACGGGTCTCGTCTTGGAGAGGTTCCATGTTTTGACAAGCTTCTGGGTTTGACCTTTACTCCTGATCTGAAATGGAACACGTACATCAAATCTGTTGCTAAGGACGCTGGGAAAATGGTGGGATCCTTCTACCGCTCCAGAAGATATCTCACTACTGATGCAATTCTCTATCTGTATAAAAGCCAAGTACATCCAAGTATGGAGTACTGCTGCCACATCTGGACAGGAGCTGCTAAAAACAGCCTATCCTGCCTTGACAGAGTACAAAATAGACTTCGTGGTTTAGTGGGGGATGCCCTTTTCTCTTCCCTGCAACCTCTCTCCCATAGAAGAGACGTTGTGAGCCTGTCTTTGTTTTATCGCTATTTCCATGGCAGGTGCTCGTCTGAGCTGCAATCCCTCGTCCTCCCCTCGCCAATCTTTCACGAGAAACACCCGTCTGGCTGAAACTACTGTCAATAATTTTCCCCACTCTTTATCTGTGCCTAAATCCAAACGTAGATTCCATGAGCAAAGCTTCTTTCTTAGAACTATACGCCAGTGGAACTCTCTGCTGCTTGCCTGTTTCCCACCTGACTACAACTTGGACGTCTTCAAGTCCAACATAAACAAACTCCTGACAAACTGCCCCCTTAAGTAAGACACTATCAAATCTCCAATACTAATGATTACTACAATACTATCTTATTGATTACTGTACATGCAATAACCCTTATCCCTGAGTGGCCTTCAGGCCTTGATAAGTGGTGACCCCCATGTAAAAAAAAAAAAGAAAAAAAAAGATAACTTTATATGTTGAACTAGTTGTATCTACCCAGTTGTTTTTTATTTTCATTTTTGTTTTGCTAATATCACTTTTTATCTTTTAAATAGGTGTTTGTAAGAAAATGTTTACACTTTCAAAATCGATTATACATCTTGCAAAAAGGAAATTTAAATTACGTAAATTGTTTTAATTTTTAAGCAATTTATGATTAAAAACTGACTTTATATCTAACTATTGTATCTTGGGGCAATTTTGGTTCTTGTCCAGAATTCCTCCATATTAAAAAAAAATGAGAAAGAAAAATATGTATGGCGTTCGTAAGCATGGCGAAACGAACATATATTCCAAAAATCACATAAATCGATCAAATAGTTTTATTTTTATAAAGAAAATAATTTTTAGGTTATTTATGAGAATTCATAGACAACAATAAAAATCTTGCAAGTTTGAATTATCATTAAATTATTTCCCTTGGTTTTTGAGATTATTTTTGATATGGCGACACAGGACAGCTATTCCTCTCAAACTCATAAAATTTGAATAAAACTACTTAATCCATTTACATGATATTTTTGTTCAGTCATGGGTACATACATCATACAGATTTTTCTTTAATTTTTAATATTGAGGTAATTCTGAATAAGAACCACAACTTTTACTTATTTAAAAAAAAATTATGCTTCTTTTTTTTTTGATAATAGACATTACGGATCTTCTGGCTCAGATCAAAATCTATCTGATCCATATTCGGTTAAACGATGATAGTTAGGCAAGTAAGTATGATGAAGGTGAGACAAGTAAATATAAATAATGTATAACTTTATTTTTATTTAGGAAGATTCAAAACTAAAAATCAACAAGCTAAAATATAAACCCATTCTTTGTTACAATAACTGACATTTGTGATCTTCACCCTCAGATGAAAGCATAATATATGTTCTGTCCTCAGTCAAAGGAAGAAAATTCCTTCACAGCTTCAATCCAGAAAAATAAACCTGGGGAGGGGGGGGGGTGATAGTAGACATTCATGTTATCTAAGTTACATTTAAATTATAGTATATTCGCTTTCTTTCAATCAAATTTTTTTACTGGAACAGTTTTTATTTTTGCCCCAATGTGATACTATGGACATCATCCCACCCAAAAGTGCTAAAAAGTGAAACAAAAACGAAGAGGAAAAACTACCACAAAAGTATAAGAAATGGAGTTAATAGAAAGACAATAGGGAGGAAGTTGTTTACGAAGGCACACAAAGGGCAGGATTATTAATCAAGGTGTAGAAGTGATTGGGAGTAAGGACGATAAAGGTCGATATATTTAGAATTAGATTACGGACAGTCTTGATTTTGTGATAGTTAAGGACAGTTTCAATAGTATAACTACAAACTTAAAACAAGAATGGGTGTAAAGCTCCTAAAATACTAGAATTGTCCATGGAAAAAAAAATTTCAAATATAAGTGCTTAGTAATAATCAGGTCTAAGTTACCGTTTTCTGAAAGTTGAAGGTTCAATTTTCAGTATAACAAAGAATACCATTACAAATTAGTATACTTCTATCATGTTATGGCTGACGAAATGAGAGAAAGGTACTCCCTATTCAAAATTCCCTGAAGATTTCAAAGTTTAATGAGGCACAACTGAAGAAGGTCAGTGATTACATCAGCTGAAGCATTATGATCTTAACGTCAGAACAATCCAAATAAAACAGGATTTTATTTTATTTGTTTTTCGAGATTCTGTTGAACTTTATTTAAACATCTATATTATATTCGTTTTTTTAGGAAACTAATGAGCCAATCTGGCTGAATTATTGTATGGATCTTTGTTATGATAAGGTGCAGCGAACTATGTACTGTGATATCTGTTTGATACACCATTAGGGATTAGTATTTAATGTGAAATTGAACACAAACTTTACCATATTCAGTCATCAATTTGGAATAAATTACCCATTCTAAGTTCACAGGCTATAAGTATTGCCAGTTTTAATAGACTAAAATATCTAGTATATATATATATATATATTGTGACGGGCCCGTACGAAAAAGGTAAACAAACCCATCAAAACAGCACATTGACAAGATAACGAGAGAGAGAGAGAGAAAGAACGCAGAAAAAGAATATCAGCAGAAGCAAAGGGGAAGTGAGGGAGAGAGAGAAGGAAAGAAGATAGCAGAAATATCAGCAGGGGCAAGGGCGAAGGGAGATAATTGAGGCGGCAAAAAGTTTTAGTTGCCGCGAAGATTTAAAATGGTGTAGACGCGACTCGCCACGTGGGGTGTTAGAAAAAAAGGATTACCGAATTAATCCCATCAAGACTTAAAAAAAAAAAAAAAAAAAAAAAAAAAGAAGGAGAAGAATATGAGCTTGGAAGAATCTAGGCTAAATACAGATATCTTTTCTTGTAATGCGGAAGGCAATACGAAAAGTGCGAAGAAAGAACTTTTCATAGCGGGGTTATAGTGTTTTAACAAAAAAAAAAGAGAAAGAAGAAACCAAATATGAGTCTCGGAAGAGGTCTAAAATGTTTGCATATATATTTCCTCTTTTCTGTACCATGAAATGCGGATGCTTTATGGACAGAAATACAAGAAAAAAGGATTGAATGTTTTAATGAAAAAAAAAAAAAGATTGAATGTTTTGAAGTGATAAAAACAAAAAAAAATCAATTCAAACTTAATGTATGAATACTTGTTTTATTATTTCAGCATATAAATATATTGAACTGGCACATATAGTAACGTGCAATATGACTTTTCATTTTATAATAAAAAAAAAACAAAAAAACAAGAGAAATCTCCCTCTCCCTATTTTTCTATATTGGATAATAAAAAAATCGCGCATGACGCACCCGTGGTTTGGAATTAAAATATAATCCGCTGTTTGGTTTTCTTTTTGTTGTTTGCCGTATGTAAAATATCACACAACGGAATTTATAATTCCGCATAACCTCAGCATGCTTTGGATTCTAGTCGAGACAAGCCAACAAAAATAAATATATTCGATTCTCTATTGTTGTTGACCTCGACGGCAAAGGGAGAACCATAGCTTAGCGCATTCGTTGATCGGTCCTTTCCCGAGACTCGTATGTATTAACTATATACATACCCAACAGCGAATGTCACAATATATATATATATATATATATATATATATATATATATATAAATATTTTTAATATCCATATACATGTTTTGTATTCCTAGACTCGTCAGTACGGATTACATAACCGTACCGTTGGTCAGATGATTTGAACCAAGAATCCAAGTATTATGAATGCTGGCTGCTTGCCATCACACCATCATGAACAATCACTTTTTGGAATGCGAGAGAAATACATCTTATATTTTAAATATAAACAGAAGTAATGATAAATAAAAGTAAAAGGAGAGAATGCTGTGTTTAACTTTGAATCTTTGATTGCTCTCAGGGGGTTCAACTTATCAGAGCTTGTTTTATATTTAACTTGCGGGGGTGCCCGACGTTGCCCGTGTGTGTGTGTGTAGGAAAAAAAAATGTTAGTAAGCAGGTAGGCTCGAACCCGAAACCCTGAGGCGAAAGCGGAAAAGAAAGTGAAAGAAAACGTGATACATTATCGCGACGCTAAGAGGGCAGAGGAAGTGAAAATAGTTGAAATTAAACAATTAAAAAGTTAAGTGAATGAGTTGATATAGGAGGTCAAACATCACTCGCTTAACTTTGGCTGTAAGCCAGTTAAGCTTGAAGCTTTCTGCGTATTTGTTTGTTTCTCCCAGATGTTGGGGAAAACCAGCTCCCCATAAAAAGGAGAATGTCCAAATGAATAGCAATTATCTAATATGATGGGTTTTGCCCACATTGATCAAAGCTCATTGCTTTCTAGACAGCTGAGAACACAACTTTGCTTTTGATTTAGCTTCACTTTTATACAAAAAACACAAACAAACACGCGAGAAGACAGAATAGCAGGAATTTTATAAAATAAAAGTCGCTCAAATAAAAGATAGACCCGACATCCGTTTGCAAATCATAGATATTATAATCTAGAGAGTATATAAAAAATTCTAAGAAATACAATCCCGTTAGCATTATTTTTTTCCCTACTTGGATTCTTCTTACCAGATATCCAACAATGTTATTTTCTTTCTTTTTTTCTTTACAGTTAACTATATTGCTTGACTAACATTTACTCATAACCGTAAATTGACATTTTATGTCCTTCAAATTCTCCTAATGTGCGATTTTGAAGCCTTTAAACTGTCTATTCTTTACTATTTGTGAAGTGTGTGCATGTGTGTGTGAGTTTGTTTTTGTGTGCATGCATGAGTTTGTTTGTGCTGTGTGCATCCGTGTTTGTGTATGTTTGTGCTTATTTTTGTGTGCGTGTATGTTTTTTGTGTTTGCGTCAGTTTGTGTGTTTTGCGCGTGTTTTTGTGTAAGCATGTTTTTTGGTATGTGCTTCCATGTGTGTGTATTTTGGTGTGTGCGCGTGTTTTTTTCCCACCTGCGAATGTTTTTTGTTTGTGCTTCCATGTATGTTTGCGTGTTTGTATGTGTGTGCATGTGTGTCTCTGAGATACAAATCAATCTAATACTTGCATCAACTAGACTTAGGTACAGCAACGTGTGGCCGGGTGGGTACAGCTAGTTTAAAAATAAAACTACTTAATTGATTTATAATATTTTTAAAATATATTTTTGTTTCATCAGGGGTACGTACATTATACACATCTTTGTTTTTGCTTTTTTAATATAGAAGGAATTCTGTCAAAAATTACCCCTTGTAGCATCTAATAAAAACAACTGGTTATTTGGAAATTAGAAGTAAAATTATATTATGTAGTTTTAGGGTAAGACATGATTTAAAGATATGTTTGAGATATATAATTGATTGTCAGATAGTCAAAGTGTGAAGAAAAAATTGTGAAATGTTTATTTCATGAGGAAAACCTAAGCTCATGCAGAATGTTAAATATATCAATTTTAAGATTACTCCCACCAATATATTATAAAAATTTTTTTTTTAAATTGAAATAAATTACATTTATGCCAATGACATAGTGGGAAAAATTAATGGAAAAAAAAAAGAAATCTAGTCTAAATGAAATAGGGATATGCCAGACAGATTTCTATTTTTATTTGATTTGAAAATTCGACTAATTTATTTTTATATATATATATATATATATATATATATATATATATAAGATAAAGAAAAACGTCCCTAGGTGGATTCGAACCACCAACCTTTCGGTTACGAGCCGAACGCGCTGACCATTTGCGCCACAGAGACATAATTTGCTTTTTCCTCCATTTTTTTTTGCTTTTTAATAAATAGCTTTATTAAAGTATAAATATATAGATCTTATTAAATTAATATTTAGAGTATTAAGATTATCACTTCTTGTGTCTGTATGTGTTTCTTGCCTTTTTAATATTTACTATTACTTGATTATTTAGTCAGATTAAAAATGCAATAGCGTAACATATTCAAAGAAACTTTTTCAAAAATCCTACTTAGAAAAAAAATGGTATTCGTGCAGAATATGGACAACGTTATTGTCGGCCATATTCCAGGCAGGTTATTTAAATTGTTGGGAGGTGCCAAAATGCTTAGCCAATAAAATCACAGAAACTGAGGTGAAAGTAAAGAATTGTTAAATAGCCTCCATTCCCATATCAAGAATGTCTTTCTAAATAATAACATTATTTTAGCATAGTTCATAAACTGCACAAATACTTCTTTTCATTGATATTATCATATGATAATCGTTTCAATTATAATTATATATTTTTTATTAATTTTTAACTGTTTGCTAGTGCTTCAAATATTGACCATCATTTTCAGTAAAAAAAACAAACAAGAAAACAAAGTTTTCATTTGGTGAATAAGTTCAAAAAATAATTACAAAATTAATGCATTTATGCTTCTTTGTAAAACAAGGTAGCCATTTTAATCTTTTGTTAATTGAAAAATAAAAATCACAGCTGATATTCAAATAATGAAATGATAATTTTTTTGCTTTTTATTACTAACTTGCTGTATCTAACCTGACATTGCCCAGGTGTCATTTTACATTATATTTGTTGTCTTCCCAAGTCTAACATGAAGCTGCTCCACATGTTTGTGATCTCCATCTTTTTTGATGGATGCAAATAATAAATCGTCAAAGATTAGCTGGAGAGGAAGGGTCCCGGCAGCAATGAAAATGAAATGCTTCAGGAGAATCCTTGGCATCTTCTATAGAACACAAATCATCAATAAGGAAGCCGACAACAGCATCAAGCATGTGCAAGTGACTAAAAACTTGCGATCATAGCAAGGAAGGAGAAACTAAGATCTGATGGGAACTTCAAAATTGTCCTCCATGGAAAAGGTTCTTTTTCTTTTTAATGTTTGTTCACCACAAAACAAGCATATTTCCACTAAAGCATAAGGAGCTACTTTGATAAGGGCCATATTTATAGAGAGGCAACCTGGATGGAGAGTTAAGCAGCAAGATGATTGTTCAAATTACACATGAATTCCTGAATGTTGGAAAAGTTGGAAACGAGGAGGGAATTCCAAAGACAAACGATCTGAGGAGTAAAACCAACTTTTTGCATTTAAGGATCTCTACAGAGAAGGGGTGGAATTTTGCTACTAGTTGGGTGGGTCAGTGTATTTATGTTGAAGAAGTACATGTGTAGTAAATTCATTGGAATACATTCCATGGAAGTACTTGTAAAACAAGTACAGTGATGCAACATTTGTCGTGCGACAGGGGCTTGAGTTTAGCATAGATCGAAAAGAAATTTAAAGCAAACCATGAGAAATGTGAACAGCTGTTGTAGCACCTCTATGAATCTCATTGGTTTTGTAAAACATTATAAAATGATATGGTTTCTTTAATAAAAAAAAATTAGATATATCATAAAATAAAAGAAGCCATTTTTATGTAGGTAGATTTTTTTTGAGCATCCATTGAATAAAATATAAAAAAAAATAATGTTAAAAGCTTGATAAGATTAACTAACCAATTATCTAGCTCTTTGCAACAAAAATTTTATATTTCTTGTAGCAAAGACTGAAAAAACATTTTTTTTACACTTTTCATTTATCAAAAATCATGATTCAAAATGAAATATTTTTCCAGAAAAACAAAAGGTTTAAAAAAAATCTGAAATAGATGAAGAATATCAAAAAAAAAAAATTAGACTTAATTACTATGTGCACAGGATTTGAATAAAAGATTCAATGTGACAAATACAGGCTGCCCAAAAAGTCACTGAAGGGTTGAAAATCTTTGTCATTTTACCATTAATAATTATTTTTTTCTCTATTTAAGATATTTTACAGATAATATTTTGAAAATTAATTATGGATAAGTATAGCATTGAACAATGTATGCAAGTTGTCAAATTGTTTTACCAAAATCAGGCAATGCTTTGGCAATACCATAATCTTTTGCTGTGGTAATGTCAAATAGCCACCACATTCCCCAGACTTGACTAACTCTGCCTTTTTTTTGTAGGGATATCTTAAAAAAAGAGTCTATATTAACAAACCCCAAACCCTGTAAGGATTGAAGGAAAACATCAGGAATGAAATAAGGGAGTTAAATCGCAATCCAGAGATTCTGCAATCTGTCATGAATAATGTTTTGCAAAGAGCACAAATATGTGAAGCTGAAAATAGGCAACATTTAAAAGACATTATTTTTCATAAATAAAGATTGCTTGAATTTTGCATTTTTTTTTTAAATTTCCCATTGTCTTAAGTTCAAAATCCTCCAGTGACTTTTTGGACACCCTGTATAATCATAAATTACATCACCACCAACAAAATACGTAATAAATAAAATTATGAGGTTTTTAATAAATATCACAGGTTAAAAATGATAATTTTGTCTGTGTGTGTGCAGAACAGTCTCTATTAAACTAGCCTGTCAATTTTGGGTGTACAGACTTGAAACTTGATATATAGAGGATTTAGCCTGTGGGACAAATTCACTTTGATTTTTAGCCAGTCAAAATAGTTGCTAAAGGGTCAAAATTCTAAATTGGAACTTGGCAGGCATAAGTTGACTAAACATGTATCTTCTATGCATGTACAAATATACATTTAACTATGTTGATTTTTAAAGTTTTGATAGGCTCAGATGCTAACGGTTATTATTGAAGAACTATGTGCTTTGGTTTCAATTCTAGCTGATATCATCGAAGTCATATTTTTAAAAAACTTGAAATCACTACTATATATTGGATACAATATAACTAATATAGAATTGGCTATATAATAATATATATTAAATCTACATAAATTATATATCAGATTTAAGCATATCTTATGACTGGGCAATGCTGGGTGGCCTGCTATATATATATATATTTATATAGATAGAGAGAGATGCTACTATTGCTAAAAGATAATTATAAAAGACTATGATTTAAACATCATAAGTAACTTGCTGGTCCCGAATATGCCATTGCTTTTGCATACATATATCTGTTGTGTACAGCCACACTGATTATTCTTAATGAAGATGAAACATGTATGTAAATATAAAATAATATTTATTAAAAAAAAACTTCAAACTGCTACACAGAGTGAGCACTCTGAAAATAAACCAAAGTTTTCTTTTTTCTTTTGGAAATGGAACACTTTTTGAAAACTTATGTTAACAATAAATATATTTCTTTGTCATTCTTACAGCTGTCATAGTGGTTGCATTAATTAGGATCTTATATAATTATAGATATATATAAATAAATAATAAATACAATTGATAAAGATACAAATAATCTTTTAGCAAATAATCAGATCAAGATAGTAGAAGCTCTGCACGGTTAAGTGAAGACATTAATATAAGAAGTGAGCGATAAAAATTCAGTGTTTTTTTTATATATATATATTTTTATATATATATTTTCTCTACTGCTTATTATATGTATTTTTGTATTTCTCAACTAACTGCTCCCTATATATGCCTTACTCTCCTATATGTGTTTTCTTTTTTCTATCTTATTTCTACCTACACTCTCAACTTCTGTTGATGTATGAACATATATTCCTTTTCATTTCTAAGCTAATATCCTTAAAATCAGGTTTACAGTAGAATGATTGATACACTTTTTGCATCATTCTAAAAATATCTAGAGAATATAAAACTATGAACTTTAAATCATTAAAATTGAATTTGATCTTAGATTACACTGTTTGATTCTTACCTTGATTTAAACTAAAATTGTCTGACTTCAAAAATGCTCCAAGTTTTCTTCTATTACCTTATTAATTTTTCTATACAAACATTTTGTAATAAGCACAGTTGCATTGTTTGTTCAAAAATAATAGTCACTTTTATTATTTTATTGTTAATCATAAATACTGATTAAAAACACGCTAAACTGCTTATTTTATTAATATAATGGCTGACAATTTTTAAAGCATACAGCAAATTGCAAATTCTTAAAACCTATAAACAGTTTTACATTCAAATTAAAATGAAATACTCGTTGAATAGTTTGGTTTACCGTAAAAAAATTTTGTGAGAATAAAATAGGAAAAAACATTAGTCAAACAATATTTAATTTTTTTCCATTAAACATTAAGTAAGCACAATTTTGTTAGAGGCAGATTTTTTTAGAGACAATATTGAGGTAAAACAAAAAACTGGGAGCCATTTTTGGATTCAGTTCAGCATCAGTTACTTAAAAACTTTGATTTACCCCCCCCCCAAAAAAAAATAGTATTTGTCACTGTGGTGTTTGTTTTAGAATTAAATCATGAAAAAGATTAGGGTCTTCCAAAACATTGCTTCAAACAAATAAGTTTTATGTAAATTTTGAATAAAAGAGAAAATAAAGTGAAATAAAAAAAAAAAAGACAAATGGTATTTGTTATTTGGCTGTACAATATAAAACCTTTCCATTTGAATATTTGCATACATAACAAATTAGATAAAAAATATACATTTGATTACAGGTTGTCATCAACTTACAACCGAGTAACTTTACAACCACACACATACACACACACACATATATATATGGATCTTTCTGAAATTCAATATAGCAACATAAGATGTTTCCCATTTGTTTTGAATTCAATTATTTTTTTAGGGAACAGGGTGCCTATAAACACTACAATAAATGTTTTTTTTAATTTATGCTTTGCAGACTTTACACATCTGCACTTCCTTTTGATCTTTTTCTTCTCAAAATTCGTTTTTCATTCCATATAAAAAAACTTTATAGCACTGTTTTTATGAAGAACATCTATTCATTTCTGCCTAGTTGTTTAGTAGTTATCTGCTACTTAACAAAACACATCTAGATATATCAATAAAATTCAAAAACAAAATAATAAAAACTTATGAATGTGAATTAACTGCATTTTTTAATTTTTGGAATGATAAATGATATATCTGTCTATATATATATATATATATATATATATATATATATATATATATATATATATATATATATATACACACACACACTGTAATAATAGCATTATAAAACGAGAAAAAGCCACATATTGGTATACATATATTTATTTGTTGATGTAATAAGGAAAAACTACAATCGACGGAGATGTTATATTAGTTTTTCCTTATTACATTGACAAATACATTTACGTATACCAATATATGGGTTTGTCTTGTTTATAGTGTTATTACTATATTTAAGCTCCACCATCCCTGTTGAGCTTCATACATCTTAATAGCTCCACTTTAAAGAATCCTTTAATACTTATTTAACCCTCTTCAAATATATACACTGTATATATTTTCCATTCAGTATGTCACTCATCTACATCTTCAGACATGCTGGTGATGCTGTTCACTCACCAGCCAACAGTGAACAGCTTAAAATCTTTTTTATATCTTGAATTTTGAATATCATTAATATTCAATTAATTATCAATTAATATTCTCAGTGATTTAACATAGGCCGACATGTCCAAATCACTGGACAACCAGTTGATCTTAACAAGTTGTGGTCTGGAGTCGACAATGATCTGTACAACTAAATATTTAACTCCATTGGAGATTGTCAAGCAGTTAAAATATTTTAATCATCTGATAATTTTGCTTTAAAAGTGTTAAACTTTGAATTGCAATTCAACTTACATATTTAAATGACTGAATAAATTTCTATCAGAGATCTTGTACACTTTAATTATATAGCATTTTATTTGAGAACATAATATGTACACAGGCAATCATATCTCTCACTTAAACACATCCACACATATAAGAAAGATGAGAATAATTAACAAGATAAAAACAACAGTTCTTGTTCAGATATTAAAAAACAAAAATAAAGAAAAATCTTTATGATGTACATAACCATGATGAAACAAAATTCTTTTAAGTGATTAATGGGAATTCATAGGAATTACATCCTGAATCTCACACGTTTTTAAATATTGTTGAGTTATCTTCCTTGTATTTTGAGATTTTTTTCAAAATGGCGAGGAAAGTAGTCACTCCTCAGATACTCATACAATTTTATTTTCTTAATTAAAAATAAAACTACTTGATCAATTTTTGTGATTTTTTTAAATATATTTTTGTTTTGTCACACATATCATATTGATTTTTCTTTATTATTTTTGTTTTTTTAATGTAAAGAGATTTTCAGACAAGAACCGAAGCAATTCTTTAAAGTATAAAAGATATTTTGGCAAATCGATATTGTTGGGATTTTATCGAACGAATCAAAACAGTTAATTGGGTTTCTGCTGATAAAAGTTGAAGACCAGCCAAAGAAGAGAAGCCCATTCCCAAACCACAAGCAGTTCCGTATGTATATTTGCCGATATTTACAAACCCAATGATCTTACGAGATGGTGAATCAAGGGGGAGCAAACTGCCATTTCCTTCTTGGAGTTTCACTTGACAAAATTCAGTTTGTCTGAGAAATGCACCCTTTTCAGATTTTGTCACAGTATAATTTTTGAGTAACGGTTCTAATGGGTCGCTACGAATTTTTGATTGCAGCCTTATTAAGTCCTGCTTATGAGGGACACAGATCATGGAAAAGGGTTCGGGACAACCTTTTGAAAGCATCTTAATGGTCACTGGCACCAATGAAGATTTAAAGATGGCAGAATTATCTGAAAATAAATCTCCAAAAGAACGAGGTATCTCTTTCTCTTGAGACGGTTTCTGTTGTAATGCAAAAAATTGGCTGATAGCCCTCAATTTTTTGCGATCCCTCAAAACATTAAATGTCGATAAGTCTTGATCAGAGTTTAAAAGTTGCACGAGTTGGAGATAGTCATTGAAATATGGGCAAGGCACTCTTAATTTTAGAAAATTTGGTCTCTTTGCGGGAGGTCTTTTTAAATAACTTTGGACATGCTCATTACGAACGGAAAACATTTCTTTGGAACCAGCCTCTGTATCAGGAAAATCCTCAGGGAATCTAAGGCAACCAGAGCTTTGCAAGATGTTCTGATCTTCAAGAAGACCCCCAACACGGGCACCCTGATAAACAAAAGCAACCCAGAACACCATTCCCCAACCTGTTGGAAGAATAATGTCAACTCCACTGCCAAACCCTGTGCGGACTTCACTGCTCAATCCTGTACGTTCTCCACATTTTGACAAAACAGGTGCTCGACACCCCGGTCTTTGGATCAGAATGATGGGAATTCTTGAAGCTGCCTTTCCAAGATTTATGGGACAACCTGAGGATAATAAAAGAATATGAATATGAACAAAATATTATAAAATTATTATTGCATTACCAATTTGTTGAACTATTACTTGCCTATTGTTATAACTGCAATAATACTGCATTTATTTATTTTATTTAAATATTGAACAATGGTTTAAACAGTTTGAAAGGTTCAGGATATCACAAGTTTAGGAAGAACGTGGAATCTGCACTGCATTTCAGGGGAAGTCTAAAACCAAAGCTTGATATCCCTCAATCCACTATTTGGCAGGTGATAACTAGTGTTGGGATGATTAATTTTGGGAATTAGAAAAAACAGAACTTTTGTGGGTATCAGAATTGGTATCGGAAAAATTTGTGCCTATTTTCTGATGTCAAAAGCAATTCTCTTAATTGTCTTTTTTATTTGATTTTGTTTAAAATAAAATCTTCCACTACTGGTAGTAATTATAAAATAATTTATTGATTTTAAACTACTGATAAAACTAAAATCTATTGATCACTCTTTACAAGTCTATTTTTACATTTAAGAAAATATGTGCACATTTGACACATGTTTTTACGGAAATCGGGAAAAAAATACCAAGTCTTTAGTTAGATATTTAGAGATTTATACAGAAACGGAATCGGTAATTGTATCAGAATCAGGAAAAGTACTGGAATCATCCCATCACTAGTGATAACATGTCTACATTTAAAACCATACCAACCCATCTCACTGAGGTACTTACCAATAGTTACAAGAGGAAGCAGACAGAATTTTGCAATATGATGCTTTTTGTGTTTGACTTGGAAAATCCCAAGAGTGAATTTTTCTCGTTAAGATAAGAAACAGATTATGTTAATGCTTCACTGCTACTCAATTACCTTCATGGCCTTAACCATCGAATAACAGAGATCAACTCATGTTTTTGACAAACTCTCTAATTGCACCAACATTGCTTGTACTGCAAATGGTGTTAAACAGGTCATCTTCATCTTCAAATCTAATGTTAATGAACTGGTTTCATAAGTCATTAAATTTTATTTATTCATTATTTTCAATACTCCCATAATATTCATCATTATTCAACTGAGTAAGTTGCTGGAATCCATATTAAATACAGAAATAGTCAACCACCTCAGCAGGAATAACCTTCTTAGTGACACACAATATGGTTTCCGCTCTGCAAGATCTACCGCAGATGTGCTGAAGGTTATATCCCACAGGATTAGTGAATCTCTTGACAAAGGCTTCCTTTCTAGGGCAATTGCTCGACATATCAAAGGCCTTCGACAAGGTATGGCATAAGGGTCTACTTCACAAGATTTCCAGCTACGGTATAACTGGAAATGTTTTCTCAATCATTAAATCATTTCTCTCCGATAGGCTCATAAGAGTAGTGGTAGATGGACAAAAATCGGAGGCCTGCAATATAAATGCTGGAGTCCCTCAGGGGTCAATCCTGGGCCCAACTCTCTTCCTGATCTACATCAATGACCTCCCTAAACACATACTTAAATCATTCGTTGACATCTATGCTGATGACACGACCATCTACGGTAACACATCAAAGGCTGTAAATGACAAAGTTCTCTCTGATTCTCTCTCCTCTGATCTCGAGCGCGTGGTTCAGTGGGGGAAGATGTGGCTGGTTACCTTTAATGCATCCAAAACCAAACTCCTATCCTTACATCATCAACGCTCTGATCCCCAGCTGGCATCAATTATGATGGATGGCTCTCGTCTGGGTGAGGCCCCGTGTTTTGACAAGCTTCTGGGTTTGACCTTTACTCCTGATCTGAAATAGAACACGTACATCAAGTCTGTTGCCAAGGTCGCTGGAAAGATGGTGGGATCCTTCTACCGCTCCAGAAGATATCTCACTACTGTTGCAATTCTCTATCTATATAAAAGCCAAGTACGTCCAAGGATGGAATACTGTTGCCATATCTGGGAAGGAGCTGCTAAAAACAGCCTATCCTGCCTTGACAGAGTACAAAATAGACTTTGTGGCTTAGTGGGGGATGCCCTTTTCTCTACCCTGCAACCTCTCTCCCACAGAAGAGACGTTGCGAGCCTATCCTTGTTTTATCGTTATTTCCATGGCAGGTGCTCGTCTGAACTCCAATCTCTGGTCCCCCTCGCCAATCTTTCACGAAAAACACCCGTCTAGCTGAATCCACTGTGAAAAATGTCCCCCACTCTATATCTGTGCCTAAATCAAAACGCGGATTCCATGAACAAAGCTTCTTTCTTAGAACTGCACGCCTGTGGAACTCTGTTCCGTCTGCCTGCTTCCCACCGGACTACAACTTGGATGTCTTCAAGTCCAATGTTAACAAATTCCTAATGAACCGCCCCCTTAATTAAACACTTCATCAAATCTCCACACTAACGTAATGTACTTGCAATAACCCTTATCCCTGAGTGGCTTCCGGGCCTTGATAAGTGGTGATCACTGTGTAAAAAAAAAACAAAAAAAAACTGGCAATCTATCCATAAACACTTATCAAATGGCTTTTAGCTTTGATAAATGATGACTTCTTAGTAAATTATATACATAGAATTTGATTGTGAGTAAAATACTTGTGATGTGGTAGGAGTTTCCTATTGCTGAAATTCTAACAATGCCAGTGCTAACTATTCGAGTAAAACATGTTCAGTTAAACAAAAGTGAAGTAACAAGGATTTTCTTTTACCAGGTACAAGGCTTTCTGATCGGATTTTGTTGAATTCATGCTCTGATAATTTTGTCTTTTTAACTTCTTTACGGATATCTTCTTCCCATAAAGGTGACATTGGATGATCGCCTGTTAAATTCAAACTGGGTCCCATGTTGTCTAAAGCAAAAAGAAAATTCACATTAAACCAGAAATGACAAACATCAAAATTTGTACAAAAATTAAATTTAACTTCACATCCTGATGTGACAATATTATCGGATTTTGATTTTTTTTTTTTTCCTGAGAAAAGAAAACTCAGAATTTTAATAAAGAAATAGTGAAACAAGTGTGAATAGGAAATTCTGGTGACAAATGAACAATTTGACCTTCATAACCGGCACAGGTCATTTAAGGCGAATGTACAGTGATGACTGACTGCCGAGAGAGATATCTCAAACTTTGAGAACAATTGAACTAATTCTCTTTCAGAAAAGTGCATTGTTCATGTGACAGTGGAGGACCTCACCCAGTAAAAAGAGAGAAAAGCAGATCTCTGCCACAGTCGAAGTAACAGAAAGAGAAAGAAAATCCATTGATCATTCTAAAGTCAGAAAGGCAAATCCCTGCAGATTGAAAAATGAAAATATTACCTAAAACTTATGATGTAATAATTTGATAATTGTTAATTCCTGTCTGATTCTCAATATGAAGTGCAGCATAACAAGTTTTGAGGACTCCACTCTGCTAACCCACTGTTGTTAACAAACAGACCCGGGACATAGAATTAAAATCCTCAAACTAAAATCACTCAGAACTTAATAATCAAGCCAGTCCAAAAATACTGTAAGTAAAAAAATGCATCTAGAAGGGTTTTTTTTTTCTATAAAAATGAAACTTCTACTCAGAATAATTATTTTATGCAAAAAAATAAACAACCATCAAGTTGTTATTTATTTTTTGTGCTTGAAGATGACTTTGCTCCCCCCAGTGGTAAAACTGATGGCTAATACCGGACGATTGCCATTTTGACATTTAACAACGGACTTGGACCCTTCAAGATCTGCGGTCTTCATCAGAACGACAATCTTTTTGCAAGCAGGTACCAAGTGACCAACCAGAATCTAGGAATGGTCAATTTTAATTATGCCATGAAAAAAAAAGTGTACACTGAGAAGAGTTTCTTCAAAAAGAAAAACGGGGGAGGGGCACTGTGAAGTCAAAAAAATTTATTTCTTTAGAAGTCAAAATCAGTGAAAATTGGTTGTTCGGTTACTTTTTTCTTCAAAATTGGTGAAAAAATGTGAGATTAATCTATGGTGCGATGGATAAAAGTGCTAAGTATAATCATTTCTAAGTGATAATTCTCTGGATGTTGAAGGTGATACTAAATATAATATAAATTTCTTTATATTTCTCCCAGATCATGGCTAATAGAACAAGAACAGTCTACTGGATTGAAAAAAAGGGTTCAATTCAATTTTTGTATGAGAACTGAATGAGATAAAATATTTGCAAAATGAAAAACATTCTAAATGAAAATATGCAAATGAGACAGTTGTATTAAATTTTATTTGCTAATTTAAAAGGACATTTTTGCTGCATCGAAGTTGCCATGTTAATTCTCTGCTCCATTCTATAATATCCACCACAATCATTTATTCATATTATTTTTAATTAAAAACAAATTTTTGGTTGATTAACTGAAACAGGTATGTTGATTATTTTAACTGCATAACTAATACTTATAAAGAATAGTTATTCATTATCATTTTTTTTTTTTTTTTTTTTTTACTTTTTCAGTTCAAACAGGATGCACTGCTACATGAATATAAGGGGCTACTATTCGGGATCATGTTTTACAGGGGATTGTATGGAGTTGAGCAGCGAGATATTTGTTCACATTTAGCCGGCATTTAGCAGTCCGAGGGAAGAAACTATTAGAATAAAAGGCCTTCTGGAATCTAAACCTCAACAGTGAAGGGATGAAATTTTACCACTTGTCAGATTGGTCAGGAATATATACGTCAAGGGGGACACAAGTACTATGAATTCATCAAAGTACTTATAAAACAGAGATATGGATTCAACATTGAGGCGATGAGACAGGAGGAGTTTGGAACCTATTAGATTTAAGACTCTTTTTGGAACCCTGTTTACAAGGGAGAGACTAGTGGTAGATTTATAATCATTCAAAATACACACATAAATATATAGATATGATGTATATAGATATATGCAGAGAATTTGAATATTTACTGAATACTATTCTTCAGTGTAAGAACAGCCTGGCATCGGGACAATTTCCCCTTATAAGTAAACTATGACTAAATATTCAATACTAACATAGTATTCAAAACCTAAATAAGATTCTTTCGGCATGGTGCATCTTCTTCAAATGATGTTACCTCAAATAACAAAACTAAGCTTGGTACTTCACCAGAGAAAGGACTAGATTGGAATCCATCAAGAACAAGAAACCACAAGAAAGATATACTATAGCATAGTTAATTAATCAATTAGGGAAACAAAATTTAATGTTCTTCATTTCATAAACTCAAAGCAGTAAAGGAAAGATTTAATTGAACAGTCAGATATCTATGTATCTCATATAAATATTAAGTATTAGCTCCAGGAAGGGGTCCATTTATTTTTTTGTTCTTATTGAAGTAAAATGAAATTATATATATTTCTGTAGAAATATATTTTCTTGTTATATATTAATCCTTATATAAGAAGCTCAATGTAATTATAGAGCAATATAGAGAATAAATGACAAAAAGTTATATTCCAAAATTCATGATGTTGATCATCTTATAATTTATTCCTTTAATTCAGTTGACTTATACAATTCTTGACAGTATCTGTTTCGTAGTACAAAATCAATCCCTTAATTATTATATCATAGTTAAGGGCATGATAGATTCACTGATTGATATAATAATTAAGCGATTGATTTTGCGCTATGAAACAGATACTGTCAAGAATTGTATAAGTCAACTGAATTAAAGGAATAAATTATAAGATGGTCAACATCATGAATTTTGGAATATAACTTTTTGTCATTTATTCTCTCTCTCTATATATATATATAAGTTTTGAAAATATATATAGTAATTAAGTTACACAGAATTTTCTACGTAGCTTAATTGCCATATATATTTTCAAAACTATTTAGTTCTACTTATGTATTGACCATAGCCAAAGTAAATACGGAAAACAGATACATAAAACAATAATATATTGCAAATCCTCTGCAGTCACAGCAGACATATGCTGCAATTTGTCAGACTAATTTGACATGCAAAACTTCATTGTCCCCTGAGGCAGATGGATGTTAACAATTTCAAATCTTAAACACATATTTACTGACTGATTATAAATTTCTTTTTTTACACTTACGTTTTTTACACTATTCATTATTTTTTCTTCTTTAAATTTTAACCATATTTTTTAGTTTTTCAGCATTTACATTTAATTCTTTTAATATTTTAAGCGTTTCCATTTGACAGTTTTAAAGCTTTCTTATGCAGAAATATCACAAAGTAATCAATTCAATTGTTTTGAATCATTTTCACATAAGAATGGATGGCTTTTCTATGAAAAAAAGAAAGGCATTCTGGTAGATTTGATTTCTTAACTGAAATACTTTTTATAATCAGTTTGATTGGGAAAATTTGAAAGTCAATTATAGACATTTGAAAGTCAATTATATAATTAAGCGGGTGTTGTTACTTTTTAGAAGGGAGGAGGCTTTTTTTTTTCCTGTGGAAATCATACCAAAGTAAATAAAACAAAATTCATAAAAGAAATAAATCAAAACTTAATTAAAAAGACTCAATGACAACAAAGTACAGCTAGCACATATATTTATATGAGACATTTTAGCCCATTAAAAACATGAAAAATGTTATAGCTGCTTGACTTAGAATGAGTGCTTTATACCAAATTGATAATTGAAGAGAACTAAATTTGTGCTCATTTTTGCATTTAATACTAATCTCTATCAATCCCTAACTGTGTATTGAATGGACACCATAATATTTATTTCACTGCACTTTATCATAACAAAGGTCCATACAAAATTTCAACCAGATTGGCTCAGTAGTTTCCAAGAAAAATTGGAACGGACAAATAGTCAGAGAGAAATATAACATAAAAGAGTGTGTGTGGTTTTATAATATACGTGGGGAGATGAAACCAATGTAATGTTTAATTTTTGGGAGAGTTATAAATTTAGAAATAATATATTTCCTTTTTATAAAGTTAGTTTTATTTATACAAATATATTTTTTTGCTACGCAAATGTATTCAGATGAAGCGGAATTATTAAATAAAAAGACAACAGCAATATTTAGCTCTTACTTGTTCTTATGGAGAAAAATTAAATTAAAAAGTAAGGTCGATTTTAAACTTACCCACAAGATTCGGTTTGGCATTGGTTTTCTTTTTTGGCAGATTTTTACGAGGGTCAGTTACGGTCATGCCCAGAATAACATTTGAAGGCAATTCAGTAGGATTTCTAACCAAAGATAAATTCTTCCACAGAATTTGTGAGGCTAAGTGTTTGGACTGACATTCCTCAGACAGATAGAATTGTCCCCACCAAGGAACATCAGCTGAACTCTCAGATTTTTCAGATCCACTCTTTGAATCATTCTTGGAATTTTCCCACTTTACAGATGCTATTTGCACAGCATTGGTCAAGATTTTCAGAGACAATGGTCCTGTTAGACGAAAACGTATCAGGTCATCCTTGAGTGATTTTAAAGAAACTCTACTTTCAGTCTCATTTTGAATGGTAGAATGTTTATTAGTTTGGAAATTGGAGGAATGGTTGACAGTGTTCATATTAAATTCTTCTTCTGTATTGTCCTTTTCAACAGCAGTTGTTGGTGTTTTAGTTTGATAAGAGTTGCTCTGATCATTTATGGTTGGATGGCAGGGAATATCATCATAAAAAATTTTGGTTAATTGATTCCATAATTGTGAATAGCAGGACGGATGACACCAAAGCCAAAGATACCGGTCACAAAGAGTATCAGAATCTGAACTATTTGGAGGCAGGTGAGCGGATGACAACGGTTTCCAGAAGAATGTTACTGGCCCAATGGCATCATTTGGAAATTTATCATACATGTAAAGAATGGTGCTTCCTTCTCGGTTACCATTCAAACAGGATTTGGCAAAAATCCCAGGACCTGAAAATAGTTTTAATGGAAGAATAATTAAATAATAGTTGAAGTCAATTTTAAAATGACATTCTAATTACAGCAAAATGTAAAAATCATTTTTAAAAATTCAACAAAATACAATTATTAATGTGAGTAGATTTTCTGCATGTAATATGAATTTAAAAGTTAAGCATTAAATTTCTAGATAAAATACAAACAAAAAAGACTGCAGATCATTATTTCTATGAAGTTACATGCATGTATATATTTCTATACAAAGATTCACTGTGAAACTAATTAACCAACCATTATGAATTTTGAAAAATTGTGTTTTAATTCACACCAAACAAAGCGCATTGCCACTGAGATATAAGGGGCAACTCTAAATTTGGAGCCATATCCATAAAAGTAACTTAAGTGAAATGTGTGTCTCTCTCTCTCTCTCTTAGACAAGATTTAAAGGTTCTATTATTACATTTGGGCTGAAGCATCAGTCATTAGACTAGTGCTTTAGCCTAGATGTAATAATATTTTATGCATGGACAAATGTTGGCTTTATAAAGATATAGTATACTCACAGGTAGATGTTTTTTAGCACGGTAGAGGGGGTGGGGGCAGATTTTTTGCAGCAAACTTGGCAGTATCTTCTATGTATTTGTTCCAATTCATGTTATCTGTGAATGTTAGGCCGAGGAGCTTGAATGTTTAACTCTCGGTAAGGTATCAGCTATGTCACTTGGTGATTGAAAAAGTTTTTTTTATATTTGTTAAAGGCAAAGGAGCTTTGTTCTATACATACATGTAAGTAATGTGAGCTATATTTAGTTTAAATGAAAAAAAAATCAAAACAAAAAAAATTAACTTCAAATTTTTTTTTCAATATTATTATATTGCTATTCAAAACTTACCAGTTGCTGGATTGGTTAAATGCAAAAAGCCTTTTTGTATATGAGACATTGGTCCAGAAATTTCAATGCAGCACATAAACGAAATGTCCTGAAAATACAAATTAAATATTCTATATTTGATTTTTATAAATTGCATTAAAACAAATTGTTCCTTCTAAAGTGTGTACACAAAACATTGTAATACAATTAAAAATTTTTTTTAACTAACTGTGTTTCATCATTGCTAATATTTATGAAACTTTTAACAAGCACCAAATGGCTGTTAGATTTCCCACGTCAAAATTTGATGAATTACCACTTAGAAAAATAGACTTTGAATTTAAACCCAAATGCAGTTTGAAAAATGTTTTAAAATGTCTGCTTGGCTACGATTCCAATGATAGTGAAAGGGTTGAATACTACTTAGACAATTTATAACCAATAATGGAAATAATTGATCTCATTTCAGTATGGGACTCAGTAAGATGGTTCTTTGGAAAGAAAGAAATTAATAATGAAATAAATCCCTATCCCTGAGTGGCTTCTGGGTCTTGATAAGCAGTGACCTCCATGTAAAAAAAAAAAAAAAAGTGATCTTATGAATAAACAATGATCTTATAAGACCCAAATATGAAGAAATAAACTAGATGAAAACGATTCCATGTAGACCAATAATAATAATTATTTATTACATAAATATAACTAAAAAAGAATTTTTAAATGAGTTTGTATTTGTCTATCGCTCAACATCCATTAAAATGTGCTTTTGCCTTTTCAGTTGGCCTATGTATGGGCAAACAACTCTGATTTCCAAAATACTGTTATGCTCAAAGGAGATAGCTTAATAGCAAAGTTATTTCCCTTTAAAATATAAAATGTTTACTTATTATTTTCTAAACGGAAAATGTGTGTCAATTGAAAAGTATTTATAATTATCGACAAATTCTTTGGTAATTTTGTTAATATAAATTGAAATCGATGACATGGACGCAACCTTTAGTTTGGTTACATATGATTTTAATAATGATCTAATTTTACTGCTGATCATGAATAATCATGAAGCATACAGTAATGATAATTCTTCGAGTCACATAGAGCCTTTGTTGGAAAGCAGATAAATAGCAACTTATCACAATAACAATAAATGGCAAATCAAACTCAATAGTTCCTATGAATTTTCGCAAGTGTCCTCTTTTATTAGAAAAATAAAAAGTTATTTAAACTATATAATAAAAATTAATTCACTGCTTTCTAACTGTTAAATCTTAAACTATGCTAGAAATTCTCTTTCTATAATAAAAATTAGCGTAATCAGATATTGACTGAGACACTCAATTTCCTGTTTTGAAAATAATCCACGCTAAATTGTATAGCAGAATCTGAATACTTCTTTTCTTTTTTTTTTTTGGCAATAGCATCGCTTATCATCTACATTATGTGGTTCAATTATATTTGGACAACTGGATATTTTCTTTTGATTACGTTTATTTTATTTATTACATGTGAAAAATTCATATTTCTGTTTATTTATTTTAATTTATTATATTTGTTTAAATTATTAATTTCAATATTAATTATTTTTAAAATAAACATATTTAATTCATTTTAATATTATATTTATAAAAAAAAATCTATAAATAAACATATTTTAATCAAGCTCTAGTCCAACACCATACAGATGCTAAACTTCTGACCAACCAACAATATGGATTTAGGCAAGCCTGTTCCACAGCAGACATCCTAACTGTAATCTCTGAGCGTACATACCATTCACTTGACAAAGCAAGGGAGGGTAGAGCGGTAGCTCTAGATATATCTAAGGCTTTTGACAGGGTATGGCATGAAGGTCTTCTCAGGAAAATTAAATCATACGGTATCACTGGAAGAATACTTAACATAATTAAATCCTTCTTAGATAAGAGAAAAATTCAGGTAGTCCTCGATGGTCGTACATCTAAACAATATGATATAAATGCGAGAGGCGTCAGGGATCTATCCTTGTTATTCCTAATATTCATAAATTACCTCCCTGAACAAAATTGTATGTGAGATGGGTATATATGCTGATGACACCACGCTCTATAACAGACATGACAGGAAAACAAATGAACACATATCTAAAGAAATGGCAGAAACACTAGAGGATGACCTCCAATCTGTAGTGAAATGGGGACAAAAATGGATGGTCACATTCAATGCTGCCAAGACTAAAGTGGTTCCCTTCAATAACTACAAGAAACCTTCTCTACCACCAATAGCAATGGCCAAAGACTCCTTATCTGAAAGTACATCTTTTAAACTCCTTGGCTTAACGTTCACAGGAAACATCAATTGGAACAATTACATCGAGAGCATTGCCGGGACTGCTGCAAAAAAGGTAGGTTCTCTCTACCGTGCGAGAAAACTACTAATGCCCGAAAGTATTTTGTACCTCTATAAGGCCACCATTCGCCAAGGTTCAAAAGAGAGTCACCAACCTAATAGATCCTGAACTGTCATCTAAGCTTCAGCCTCTGTCCCATCAACGAAATGTAGCATCCCTCTGCCTGTTTTACAAGTACTTTAATGGTGAATGCTCCGAAGAACTTCAAGCACTTGAACCCCCTGAAGTAAATACCCCCAACAAACCAGACAAGCAGCAAAATCCCACCCCTTCACAGTTGAGATCCCTAGATGTAAGAGAGCCTTCTACTCCAGTAGTTTCTTCCCCAGAACAGCTAGACTTTGGAATTCCCTTCTAGGTTCCTGCTTCCCCAACTGTACTGACACGCAGAAGTTCAAGTGTAATGTGACAAGTTATAAGTGTAACGTAATCTTGCTGCCCAACTCCCCACATAGTACCCCTGTAGCTTATGTCCCTGATAGTAGCCTCCTACATCAAAGTGGCAATGTGCCTTGTTTGGGGTGAAAATGTAATAATATTTTCATGAAAATAATCACTTTTCAGATATTCTTATACATTAACCTACATTTTTGTTGAAGATCAGTTATACTATTTAGTGCCGATGATTGTCAAAACAGAAAGTTGCTTCTCGGTAAACATACAAACATACAATTACATCAAAAAATTAATCCCACAACACAATTTTGAACTTTACAATCAATTATGCAAAAAAGTGCAGGAGTATGGACAACAAAGTAGAGTTAAAATTGTACATAACATTTCTTTTTTTTTTTTTTTAACTACTCTCTGTAAAAAAAAAAAAAAAAAAAAAAAAAAAAAATCGCTGTAAATGTCGACTAACCCCCAGACTAATTGTTTCAGAACAAGTCCAGATTCTGTTCTAGGCAATGCCGAAACAGAATATATCAACTCTGTGTAAGTGTGTCTTGTGTAGTTTTTGATGTTTAGCTGAACGCACACACCTTTTGTATAATAGATTAAAAAAATTTTTACAATTTCTTACTTGCATGAAACAATAATTCACAATTGCTTTGTAAGTAGCACGACTGCATTTAGTATTTGGAGTGGTCGCCAAATGGTAGCCCCACTTCTTAACCATATGGAAACGTTTGGCATGCCAGATGTGTGTTTCCAGCCAGATATTCTTCTTTTTGCGACGATTGTATTCAGCTAACAAATTACGTGGCCGTCGACGATGTTTCCTGGATGGAGGTTTGCGTTTATCGGGTCGATTATCGTACTATAAAAAACAAAGGGAGATAATTTATTAGAAGAGAAAAAAAAACTTGTAGAGAAATTTAAATTGCTTGCCCATATCCCCATCTCAAAAAAAAAATTAAATAAAAATTTGGTACTTGTACAGTTTAATCAATACATTAAAAATGAAACTATTGGAAAAAAGTTATATTGTATGTACCCATTATGGAATGAAGTTCTTTGAAAAAAGATTTCACTTAATTTGATCAAGTGTTTTTTTTTTTTTACAGCAGAAAAACAACTTATGACACCAAACAAAAGGAGTCATGTTTTGATTTTTAGACCATGTGGAAGGAAGAAAAGCCATTATTTAACATGGGGGGGTTAGACCGAGTTATCTCCCCGTGGTGCCCCCCCCCCGTGGCCTAATTCAAACATGCCTACCTTCAGCTATCATAAAAAATTGTTTTTCCGCTGTAAAAAAATAATCAAATTAAGTGAATTTTTTTTTTTTTTTTGAGAACTTCATTCCATAATGGGTATGTACAATATAACTTTTTCCTATAGTTTCATTTTTTTAATGACTTGATTAAACTGTACAAGTATCAAAAATTTTTATGATGTCCATACCTGTGGCAAAAAGTAAATATACACCAAAAATCATGTAAATTGATCAAATAGTTTTTTTTATAAAGATCATTTTTAAGAAAGTTTGAGCTTTTCCAGTGTTCTCCTCATCTAAAAAATAGCTTTCTAAAATTTTGTACAAATTTTAATTACTTACAATTATCTCCTTTTTCCTGCTAAATTATGTTGAGAGATAATCATTAAGTTATAAAATTTTATTTTATTTTTTTTTAATAAAACTACTTGATCAATTTACATAATTTTTAGTGGATGATATTTTCTTTCCATACGTACATCATAAAGATTTTTATTTTTGTTTTGTTTTTTTTTTTGGGGGGGGGGGTATGAATTTGCACCAAATTTTATAATTACACAATTGAGCTTTGAGAATTTGAGTACATTTTGAAACAAAGAGAACACAGAATTTTATGTTTTGGTGATAAATAAAGATGTTGATATCATAATTGTCTATGTTAACTGAAATTAACAACTGGGGGTATTTTGTTCAGGCAGGCAACGATCAGTCGGTCCAGCCAAAGACAAATAGTTACTGGACAGCTATCATCATCAAAAGAATAACTCTTCATGAAGAAGAAATCCCCCACCTTAAATAAAAAGAGACACAACATAAGGTTTAACAACATTCTCAAAGCTATTTTCCCCAGTAAGAAAAAAAAATGAAGGATGGAACTTTCATTAAAATTTCTGCAACTAAAATGGCTAAAAAAACTAACCTGTTTTTTTACCATCTCCCTCAGGCGCCTTGGCCATCGTCTAAGATCATGGCTCATTGCTCGCCGATGCATGTGCTTAGGAAGAGTCTCAAGAACCATTTTGTTCACCGTTTTCGTTTGTACATGCTCATTCAACGCAATGATTTCTTGTGCACGTGATTCAGCAAACTTGACAACCATTATATCTAAAAAAATAAAAAGATAAAAATCTTAAGACTGATGATAAAATACATTAATGAATGTGCAATGTTATTTCATTTTTTTCTTTTAGAAAAATAAAATCTTCAGATTATTTTATTGCTTAAACATGAAATCATTAATGAAATAATATTGGAACTTTTGAGATATCGTTTAAAATTTGAGATATTATTAGATATTTAACGTAAATAATTTATTTTAAAGAAAAAAATATTGGTTTTGAGTTTAAATTTCTAATATCTCAAATCTTAAACAATATTTCAATTTTTAAACAATATTTCAAAAGTGCACAAAATATTTCATTAACCATGTCACATATGTCAGAAGAAAAACAATCAAACCATCAGATCATTCAGAATCAACAATATGAGAGACTTCCATCCTTGATAGATTTGTATATCTATGATGGAAAAATAATTAAGAAAAAAAAAACCAGGAGAGGGGATGGGAGGAGCTTGAAAAAGATCTTATATGTTTGAAAGCTTGCTACATATAATTTTTGGTTTTCTTAAATTTCTAATAATATCATGAAACCATTAGATTATTAAAAAAAGTTTGTAAAAACTTAAAGTTCAATTTTTTATGATGAATATAGATTAACTGTAAACTGAATCCTCTGTTCAATATGATTTTTTTTTTCATTTAAACACCAATAGAAAAATTAAGTAATAGGATCAGTTTACTTATATTTATATAGCAAACTGACTCATCCTAAAAACTGAACAAGTAATAAAAAAAACAAAACTTTAGGTGGGATGCATCATACACCCCGCCACAAATATATCAAAGAAAAGAAAATAATAATCAAACATTAATTATAACAAATATATTTGATTTGTTTGAACATTTTACTAAATGTTGTAATTTATAAGTACAAAATACATAGTAAAAACAATATATTAACAGTTTTAATGTGAGTGGAATGTGATAAAAAAAAAAAACTCATAAATATGTACAAGAATGAGGTATCCAAAAATACTAACTTTTGGGAATTGTGGCTTCATCATTTTCCTCAAGATCAGTTTCTTGATGCTTTCGTTTCTGCCTTTTGTCCATGGCTGGGTTTTCCATGGTATCCCTGAGTGTAAAAAAAAGAAAATTTCTTATTTATCAACATATATAAAAATAACCTAGTCTGTCTGTTTGTATGAGGAACGGTCTCTACCAAACTCCTCTGTCAATTTTTGGTCTACAGACTTGAAACTTGACATATAGAGAATTTGGGTCTGTGGAACAAATTTAGCCAGTAAAAATAGCTGCTAAGGAGTAAAAAAAAAAGTGGAACTTGGCATATGCAAATATACATTTATATCTTTAACAAAGTTAATTTTTAAAGATTTTGTATGCGTATGGATTTGGGTCAGAGCTAAACATTTTGGTTTCAATTCTAGCTGATGGCACAGAAGTCAGATTTTTTAAAAACTTTTGAAATTACTACTATATAGGGGTACAATGTAATAATCAATAGAGAATTGGCTCTATAATAATTATAACTATGAAATCTGCATAAATTAAAATATCATATTTAAGCATATTTTGCAATCGGGTAATGCCGGGTGATCTGCTAGTTTGTTTACATAACAGACCTGCAAATTTTCGTTTCTGCAAATTTTCGTTTCAAGATTTTAATTCAATTTTCAGATCTCACTACTCAATCAACGTCCATTTCTCACATTATTTTTTTAATGTTAAATTTGTGTTCAAACTGAATCCATCTTATTTGTCCATACATTACTTATATGCACTTTTTACTTGTAAACGGTGCATATTAATGCACACACTTCTTATTCTTAACGGTGCATTTCTCTTAGAGCATAACAGTAGAAACTGATGTCTAATATTCCATGCTTGCAATAGTGAATAATTAAATAACACTACTATCTTCAAACGTAGTCTTTGAATCAGTGTTCCTGACATTAAATGGGCTGGTCTGGTAAACAGCAAAACAAAATAAACCAAATACAATACGCAAAAATCCAGCTAGAATTCGTCACTGACAAGCTTTCTCTCTCAACTTCCAGCACGTCTCTCCCCACTGCCTCTGCCAACAGACATTTTATCAGAAAACTGACCCCATTCCATTTGCATACATGTGCAGTGGAAGATGAGATCTCGTGAGATTCCACAAGACTACACCTAATAAATCCATGGCTGCCATCTTTAATTTCTCTTTCTCTCAGATCCCATCCGAAGGTAAGTTGTATGATAGCACAACACATACTTTCCTCTTTGATTATTACATTCAACTCTACAGTCCCATACGAAATGTTCATTGTTGCTAATATCATACCCTTACTTAATGGAGACACAAACTGGCAAATTCACATTCTAAGCTATCAATATTTTCGTACATCTGTCTTCTTTCTCAACATTGTTGTTGTGTCAGGATATGAAACCTTGTTGAATGTATTTCAGTGTTATCGTGGACGATAATCTTTGTCAGATTTCAACCAACCTTTAATGGGTCTTTTTAATCAGTCAGCTCCAGAATTTGATATATGCAAATAACTACATTCTAGTGTCAGGACAATTAATCAGTAACGGGAATCAGAAAAATCAGAACCTTTCGGGATATTGTAATCGGTATCGGAAAAATTTGTGCTTATTTTCCAATGCCAAAAGCGATTTCTTAAATTATCTTTTATTTTATTTGATTTTGTTTAAAATAAAAGCTTTCACTGCTAGTAGTAGTAATACAATAATATTTTTTATATTAATCTTCAAGTAAAACTAAAATCTATAGCCCCCCCCACACACAAGTGTTTTTATGTTTGAGAAAATACCTGCACATTTAACATGTGCTGTAATAGTCATCAAAGAAGCAAGTGGCCACATGTTTGTGGCTTGTGTGGTTGTATGTAAAAACAACAACAATAATAAACTTACCTTCAGGTGGGATCTAAAAAGAGACACCATGAAGATTGACTGAGCTTTTATACCAAACCTGTGTCACATGCTTACAGGTGATGCGATGGAGAGGGGAGGGGGATAAAAATGGCGTGAGAAGTGGAAGAGGGGGATAGGAAGGAAATGAAATCAACAGGCATTTTTGTTAAACCACTACCAGGAAGGTGGTAGTTGTTGCAGGAACAAATTTTTTTTTTTTTTGGAAAGGAAAAAGTCGGAACTGGAGTTATTTCAACAAGCTATTTTTGGTCATTTTTTAGTCGTTTCTGGCTGACTGTTACTTAACAGCACCATTTTCTTTCCCTGTGAAGTTTTTTCAGTCACTTTATTTTTCTTCACTTTATTTACTGTAAGAAGACAATGACTGAATCAAAGTTTGATGTGAAGCTGATACCCGAATTTGACGGGTCCACGTCTGTTGTTGACTAGGTTGAAAGGGTGAAGTTGACGTGCAACCTCTGTGAAATAAAAAGTGATTCCCTTGAGATTGGCTGGAGCGCCTTGAGTGTATATTAACATATTAGTGATACAGAGAACACGGATTTGTCGGCAATTAAAAATGCACTGTACAAGGCATTTGCCATGGATCTGATTACGATTTATGAGAAATTCGCTTCAAGGAGACTCATGCAAGGAGAAACTATGGAGGTTTTTTAGCAGAGCTGAAAAACATGTAATCCAGTTTGATAGTGGAGTATTGGAATGGATATATGCATATGAGTTTGTGGCCAGCCTTCCAACCCATGTAAAGCAACTGCTGAGAGCCTCCACCAGCATTTTCAGCAATGCCGCTGGAATGCACTTGAGCCATCATCAGAGATGAGGAGGACCTAGAGGAATCAGTTGTGATGGCAGCAGAGACAGCCTAGAATAGTACAACGAAGACTACTAGTCTGAGCCCTACGACCAATGGGAGATGTTTCTGCTGCAGTTGGCAGGGTTATTTTGCAAAAAGTTGCACTGACAGGGGTAGGGAATGTGTGCACTGCTTCCAATGCAGTGATATTGAACACCTAGCCCAAAACTGTGCAGGAAACGCGAAAAGATGTAAGTGAGGTGCAATCAACAATGACTGTATGCGTAAACAAAGTGCCCTGCTCAGCTCTCCTTAACTCAGGTTATCCACATACCATAGTGAGTGCCAAACTGTATCAAACCTGGAATAAGAAGAACATCAAAGTCACCACAAAAGGCAGCAAGACGCAAGCATGCTGTGGAACTGAAACCGTGAAGATCCATACGGACTCCGATGTGGCTGCAGAAATCAATGTGTTGGTGACGCAAGGGGATCTGTTGGGGTTTGACTTATTGCTAGGATAGTATGCCATCAAGGCACTGGGGGGAATTGTCATTGAACTAGATGGGAGCGTGCGCTTTTTGGAAACCCCAGTATGTGCCATGGTCCACATCAATCGGCTTGATTTCAAGGTGGACTACAACCATTGCCTGGATTGCATCATGGAAGTGAAGTAAGGGAAGGGCGCCAACTGAACTTAAGAATGGCGTCACAGAGCACCCCATACCTGACGAGGCTCATAATGAATACAAGCAAGAGCTGGAGATGTGGATCCGAGATGAATGGTTGATCCCCTACCCTGACGACAAGCTTGGACCTTCCAAAGGTCTGATATCCTTAATGGGGGTAGTCCAGCATAATGTCGAAAGTAAGACTGGTGCTGAACTATCATGAACTCAGCAAGCACATTGAGGCTTACACTGCTGATGCTGATGTGTGTGCCAGCAAATTGAGAGAATGGCCCCAGAAAGGTTCTAATGTGTTCATATTAGATTTGCAGAAGACCTATTTGTAGGTGCAAGTGGATGAGACATCGTGGCCGTTCCAGACAGTATGGTTTCAGTTAACCGAGGATCGAGTGTCTCGTGACGTCATTTTGAAAACACTAAAAAAAAATATAAAACAAGGGAGATAACTCAACATAATTCAAACTTAGGAAAATATTTAATGTAATGCCTACGCATTCCCATTAATCGCTTAAAAATTATTTTATTTATAAAAAATAAAACTTTATCAATCTACATGATTTTTAGAATATGGTATTTTCGTTTTAGTAGTAGGGTGAACCGAGGGAATTCCACCCCCTTTAGATATAATGGGAAATAACTTGTCAGGAGTGCTGTTTCATCCCTAACTTGTTGTCCATTTAATAGAGTTGCTTCCCTTGAATAGCATTTCCTTTCCAGAAGGCATGTTGGTGGGAAGTTTGACTGCTTTAAGCTTGAAAACATCATCCTACCTCATCCATCAAGTAAGTATACCTTTCGCACTTTTTATATGAGATCATAGAGTCAAGATGTTGCTTTCTTAATCCGACATATACTAATTTGTTACCCTTTTTTCTTCTCTTTGAAACACTCAAACTTTCTATTTCAGGCCTATTATAGTCAACAGGTGGGGTTTATCATCTATGCCTAGGAGGGGGTGGGGGATTTCCCAACAGTCATTCTGTGGAGTCCTGAAGGATTACGCTAGCAAAAACAGTTGCCAGGATATATGGGGAGAGTCTGACATCTGCTGAATTTATTCAAAGGATGGCACAAGGAGAGGAAGAAAGACAGCCTAAAAGAGCAAAAATCGGGCCAGCTAAAAAGAGGGAGAGAAAGGGAAAAGGAAACGGGAAGAAATCAAGAGTGGAAATATCTGCTGATGACGAGTCTGAGCTAGAGTTCAATTGTGACACTGAAAGTGATGAAGATTGGCAGCTAAAACGGTCAGCCCAGGTTGTCAACAGCGATGAAGATGAAACTTCCTCAGCAAGAAAGCAGAAAGTAAAGAGAAAGGGAAAGAAAGAACATGCTACTATCTCTGATGACGATTTACAAATCAGAGATAGTGATGAGGGCTGGTCAAACCAGTCACCCCATTGTGATGATGACGACAATGATGAACAAACTGTCAACCAGGTCAAGAAATACTGGACAAGCACCCCCCCATAATCTTAGGTTATGGTTACTTTAGGGTTAGAGTTAAAAACAAAGCAATCCGATTCAAATTCTGTAGAAGTAGTACCCTTTTTATTTTTAAAACGAACTATTGAACTTAAACTCTCAGAATATCGGCACATTTCGCTAACAACAAATAAGTGACTTACGTTTTCAATTAATTCTACTTATGACTACGGGTGTTATGTTGTTTGTTTTGTAAACTGCAGCAGCAGAAAACATTTCATTTGTGAAACACAGTGAAACTTATTTTCAAGATTTCATACATCTCAACGTCTAACAGATAGCTTTATGTGTTGCCGTAGATTAGAAGAATATAAACATTGCCTTGTAATGAATAGTATTTTATGCGAAAAAATATAGTAAAACAATCAAAATGCACCGACATTAAGAGTTTATAACTATTCAAGTATTAATTCAATAAAGTAATCCACTTAATAATAATAAAGGTAAATTTTTACCTAGTTTACACCTTAACACTTTCCTTTAAATAAATTTCACAAGTTTTCGGGTATGCTGAAAACGAATATTGTTTAAATTTTTGATACTCATGCAGAAATTGATCTGTGCTGAAATTTTTTTTTCTTTTAATTCAATCTTCACCCTAAACAAGGCAAGTGCCACTTTGAAGTAGGGGGCTACTATCGGGGACAATTTGTGGGGGCATTACGAAGGGAAATGAGTAGAAAGATGTTTGTTCACATTACACTTGAACTTCTGCATATCAGTACAGTTGGGAAAGCAGTATCCAGGAAGGAAGTTTCAAAGACTTGCAGTTCTGGGGAAGAAACTATTGGAGTAAAAGGCTTTCTTACACTTAGGGATCTCTACTGTAAAGGGGTGGGACTTAGTTGCTTGTCGGGTCCGTCGGGGGTATTCACATCGGGGAGGTACAAGTGCTTGCAGTTCATCAGAGCAGCCACCATTAAAGTATTTGTAGAACAGGCAGAGGGATGCAACATTTTGTCGATGGGACAGAGGCTGAAGCTTAGATGACCGATCAGGTCGGCGACTCTCTTTTGAACCTTGTCCAGAAGTGAGAGACAAGCAGCAGATGCACCAGCCCAAATATGATAGCAATACTCCATACATGGCCGAATGGTGGCCTTATAGAGGTACAGGATAATTTCAGGCGTAAGTAATTTTCTGGCACGGTAGAGAGAGCCTACCTTCTTTGCAGCAACCTTGGCAATGTCCCCAATGTATATATTCCAATGATGTTCCCTGTAAACGTTAGGCCGAGGAGTTTAAAGGAAGTACTTTCAGGCAGTGTATTCTTAGCCATTTCTATTGGAGGTAGAAAAGGTTTCTTGTAGTTATTGAAGGAAACAAGCTTAGTCTTAGCAGCATCGAATGTGACCATCCATTTTTGTCCCCATTCCACTACAGATTGGAGGTCATCCTCTAGTGATTCTGCCATTTCCTTAGATATGTGTTCATTTGTTTTCCCCTCATGCCTGTTATAGAGGGTGGTGTCATCGACAAATATACCCATCTCTGAAACAATTTTATCAGAGAGGTCATTTATGAATATCAAGAACAATAAAGATCCAAGGATAGACCCCTGAGGTACTCCCGCATTTCTGTCATATTGTTTGGATGTACGACCGTCGAGGACAATTTGGATTTTTTTCTTACTTAAGAAGGATTCAATTATATTGTGTATTCTTCCAGTGATACCATACGATCTAATTTTCCTTAGAGGACTATTGTGCCATACCCTATCAAAAGCCTTAGATATATTAAGGGCTACCGCTCTACCCTCCCCTGTTTTGTCCAGTGAACGGTATATACGTTCAGAGACTACAGTTAAGATATCTACTGTTGAACAGGCTTGCCTGAATCTATATTGTTTATCGGTCAGGAGTTTAGCAGCTTTTAGATGTTGGACTAGGGCTTGATTAACTAAGTACTCAAATATTTTGGCGAAAAGTGGGAGGAGGCTAATGGGGCGATAATTTAGTGGGTCAGTTCTTTCACCAGAATTCTTGAAGACTGGTACCACAGAAGCGGGTTTCCAGCAGTCAGGAAAGCATAATTCGCTAAGGCATTTATTGTAAAGTTTAAATAATAACTTTATTATTTAAAAAGCCATTCTTAACATGGGGATAGGAGGGTGTTTTGTACCTATTCTATACTTTAACTAATTAAAACATATCATAAAACTTTAATTAAACTTGGAAATATGATTTAAAGAATAGCATGGATCACTCTCTACATTAGCACCAAATTTTCCGAAAATAAGTAGTTTTCCGGGTTTTTAGCAATGTAATTTCAATATACCCGAAAATTTATAAAAGTCGTCATTTTAAAGGAAATGTTAAGATGGAAACTAAGTAAAAATTTACATTTTTCATGACGTTATGAAAAAGTTGATGCTAATGCAGAGAGTGATCCACGCTATTTTTTCAATCGTATTTCCACGTTTAATTGAAGTTTTATGATATGTTTTTTTATTCAATTGTAAGGTTAAAGTACAGAATAGGTACAAAACACCCCATGTTAAGAATGGCTTTTTAAATAATAATCTTATTATTTCAGCACGGATCACTCCCTGCATGAGTACCAAAAAGTCTCATAAAGATGAAATAAACATTTAGATTTGTAGCAAATATAAAATTATTTCTATCAATTTTTTTATAGATATCACTATAGACGAGGCATGTAGTCACTTTATGTAAGGAACTAAAAAAGTATGGTAAAATGTAATTAAATTATAACAAAAAACTAGCAACCAACATTTAACATAATTAAATCCTTCTTAGAGAAGAGAAAAATCCAGGTTGTCCTCGACGCTCGTACATCTAAACAATATGATATAAATGTGGGAGTGCCCCAAGGGTCTATCCTTGGACCTCTATTGTTCCTGATATTCATAAATGACCTCCCCGACAAAATTGCCTCTGAGATGGGTATATATGCTGATGACACCACACTCTATAGCAGGCACGACAGGAAAACAAATGAACACATATCTAAAGAAATGATAGAAACACTAGAGGATGACCTCCAATCTGTAATAGAATGGGGACAAAAAGGGATGGTCACATTCAACGTCGCCAAGACTAAACTAGTTTCATTCAATAATTACAAGAAACCTTCTCTACCACCTATAGCAATGGCCAACGACTCTTTATCTGAGAGTACATCTTTCAAACTCCTTGGCCTAACGTTCACAGGAAACATGAGTTGGAACAATTATATTGAAAACATTGCCAGGGCCGCTGCGAAAAAGGTAGGTTCTCTCTACCGTGCTAGAAAGTATCCTGTACCTTTATAAGGCCACCATTCGCCCATGTATGGAGTATTGTTGTCACATTTGAGCTGGTGCATCTGCTGCTAGTCTCTCGCTCCTAGACAAGGTTAAAAAAAGAGTCGCCAATCTGATAGGCCCTGAACTGTCATCTAAGCTTCAGCCTCTGTCCCATCGACGAAACGTTGCATCCCTCTACCTGTTCTACAAGTATTTTAATGGTGAATGCTCTGACGAACTGCAGACACTTGTGCCTCCACGACGTAAACACCCTCGACAAACCCGACAGGCAGCTAAATCCCACCCCTACACAGTAGAGATCCCTAGATGTAAAAGATCTTTCTACTCCAGTAGTTTCTTCCCCAGAACCGCTAGACTCTGGAATTCCATTCCAGGTCCCTGCTTCCCTAACTGTACTGACATGCAGAAGTTCAAGTGTAATGTGAACAGACATCTTGCTGCCCAAATGTCAACATAGTGCCCCAGTAGTTGCTGCCCCTGATAGTAGCCCCCTACACCAAAGTGGCAATGTGCCTTGTTTGGGGTGAAAATGTAATAAAAAGAAAAACTCCAGTAGTTTCTTCCCCAGAACCGCTAGACTTTGGAATTCCATTCCAGGTCCCTGCTTCCCCAAATGTACTGACGTGCAGAAGTTCCTGTGTAACGTGAACCGACATCTTGCTGCGCTGCCCAAATCCCTACATAGTACCCCAGTAGTTGTTGGCCCTGATAGTAGCCCCTTACACCAAAGTGGCAATGTGCCTTGTTTGGGGTGAAAATGTAATAAAAAAAAAATTTTTTTAATTTTTTTAAATGTAATAGATGGATAGATTCCAATCTATTCCTTTGTCAGAAACACTAACACCACTCATGAAATGTGAGGACTAATGATAAATAAAAGGTACTTGTACAGTTTAATCAAGACATTAAAAAAAATGAAAACATCGAAAAAAAAAAAAGAAAAAAAAAAAAGAAGTTATATTGTACGTATCCGTTTTTACATGAAGATCTCCGGAAAAAAATTTCACTTAATTTGATCGAGTAGTTTTTTGTTTTTTTGTTTTTGTACAGCGGAAAAACACGTTTTTATGAGAGCGGGTTCAAGGCAGACATCTGGGATTTGTTTTAAATTTTTGTTTGAATTTTAGAAACGACACTCCCTCCCCATCTTTAATAACTAGCTTTTCTTCCTAAAAATCGAACCTTTGACTCGGTATCATAAATTGTTTTTTCGCTGTAAAATAAAAACTACTTGATGAAATTAAGAGAAATTTTTTTCGGAGAACTTCATTCCATAACAGATATGTACATTTTAAACTTTTTTCGATATTTTCATTTTTTTAATGTCTTGACTAAACTGTACAAGTGCCGTTTTTTTTTATTATTCAATTGTAAGGTTAAAGTACAGAATAGGTACAAAACACTCTCCCCTCCCCATGTTAAGAATGGCTTTTTAAATAACGGATCACTCTGCATGAGTACCATTTTTTTCATTTTTAACTCCTTTTCCCAAACTTACCGTGTCAAGGAGAGAGTCGGATGCCATTTTTAATTTTCTAATACATCGGTAAACACGGTATGTTTCGAGCTGAAGAAACATGTTACATCAAATAAAAACACTAGAAAATTATCCAGTTAGGTAGAAAAGTAGCTTATCTTGCCTTTGATAACATCTATTTGTTATATATTTGTTTTTTGACAACTTTTTAGAACAGTAATACAAACCCGGGAAACGAGTTACGAAGCTGCAGAAACCAAATCAAAGGTTAAGTTTCTATTCTCCTTAGCTTTTGAGACTGAATTAGGATATATCTTTAAAAATTGCCTGTGCTCTTTTACAATATCATTGATGGAAATACTCGAGTATTTGAAAAATACTTACAGAATGTGATATTAGCAACAGAAGGGCTTCGCAAATAATTTAGTTTATATTCTCCACATGGCTGGCACGTGGTTAGATTATGCTTGTCAGCAGAAATTAACCTGCTAGACTATTATTTCACTAAAAATTCTGAAATGGTCAAGATGAAACTTACACACTAAAATAAAAAATAATATATTAAAATCAATTCAATAAAATTAATAAATATAAAATCCAATAACTCAAGTGTGTAGCTAGCTGTCGATAAATATTACAACTTTTGTTAATTTAATCTATTTATTCATACAATTGTTTTGTTGTTTTTTTACTATTATCCAACGTATTGTAACCAAAAATAAAAACGAGATTCTGCTTTTTTAGGCGATTACATGTAAACAACTAGGTGTATCAGAATTTTGGGGGAATTTGTGACACCTCTCACACAAAACTGCGAATAAATATAAAATAAAACTCGTAATTTCTCTTTTTAAAGTGGGTTGTTTATTTTTCTTTATGGAGTCCATTTTTTAAACAACTTTAATAGTTTATTTTGGAAGTATATTCCGAATATACTTCCAAAATAAACTATTAAAGTTGTTTAAAAAATAATAGAAATATTATTTTTTATTAAAAAAAAAAAAAAAAAAAGTGTTTACAAAGTACCGGCGTGCGTTCATGCAGCCATTTTTTTACGTATGAAATCAATTGAATTTTACGAGTTAAATTTTTTTCAATTTTTAAACTTTAAAAATTTATAAAAAATATTTCTATTCGTCCAATTTTTACGATATTTTCAGGGTCAATGTAAAATTTTATGCTCTTTCCAATAAACCCAATATAATATTTTAGACAAACAATTTTTTTAAATCCCCCCCTCTTATTTTGAAATGTCTATTAAAATTTAATTACTTTACTCACCAAAGTTTTATATATCACAAATTGAAGAAAAAAGATGAATAAATAAAATATTCTAATTTAAAACAACAAAAAAAGAAGTGTTGGGGGGGGGGGAATTACCTGTAAAGTCCAAAGTGTAAAACCTTTTTTTTTTTTTAACCACGTTGATTTTTTTTTTTTTTAAGTGAAAGCTCATGTTATGCTTAAATTGGCAAGTAAATATCGGATGCTGACGACAATTTTTTCTTTTTTATTCAATGTTTTCTTTTTTTAGATATTAAAAAAAAAATTCACTCGATAAAGAAATAAAATATACTAATCAAAAACTCATACATTTCATTAAGCAAATAAAAAAAAAATCAGTAGAGTGGGGTTTTTTTTAACACTAAAAACTGATAAGTGAATGTGTTCATTTTTCACCTAAGGTGACCCAAAAATACTAATTTTGGTTTACAGCATGCAATAGAAAGATACATTAATTGTGGCGCTTCGAAGGCACCGGAAGATAAACTGGAAGAAAATCAAACATTTATCTCCCTTTATTTGAACAGTGAAAAACAACTGAGTTCGCGTTTTTTTGGAATCCTTGTTTAAAAAAGTATTTTATTTAAAAAGGACATGGAATATAAGTATAAATATGGATAAATTCTTAACAATGAACAATGGAAATACTCATTGAATAGTATTTTTGATAGGTAAGTGATTTTTTGGAATTTATATATATTTTTGATAATCGAAGTACAATTTTGTTGATTTTCTTTAAATCTTTTTTAAAGGAAACCAATTTAAAAAAAACAAATATTGCATAATTTGCTATTAAACCTGTTTTTTTTTTTTTTTAAATGTGGTCTTTGCTCCTCTAATAGAAAAAAAAATTAGTTTTAAAAAAATTTTCAAGTAGTTATAAGCTTTGAAAGATAGGAAGTTGAATTATTCAAGTTCTTATCACACATTTTTAATGGCAGCTTCTGATACACCTAGTAAACAGCCTGCTGAAAAGTATATGCAAAGAAGGAATTTCTAGAAGTGTAAGCCATATTTAGTTTCAGAAAGCCATGTTTAGTTTCAGTTTTGAGAGGTGACTGGTTTGCAGTAGACAGAACAGTTTCCAATGGTTCGTTGTTACACACAAGTCCTGAGAGGTGACTTGTTTGCAGTAGACAGTTCCACAGAGCAAAATATTCTTACCGTGTCGAGACGGAAAAAAAAAAATATGTGAAATTGCCCCAATTGTTCTTTTTTCTATTCTTTACCTCCTTCAGGATCCTTTGATCTCTATATAGAAGGTCATGTGTTCCGCTTTTTCATTTTTAACATACTTTCTGTTCCTCGGAGAGTAGTCCACGATCACGGTAAATTTGTTCTCTTAGTTGTGCTGTCAGCATTTTCCACAAGCATGTTCTAACAAAAGCAAAGTAACGTCAAATGAAATATGATTCAGTAAAACATTTATTGTATGCAGAATCGACTATGAAATAATGTTCATTAAAACATATACACAGTAAGTGTTGGCAGAATGATGTATGCACACGTGTGTATACATGTGTGTACATACATATGTATGTGCATATGTATTTTGTATGTAGAGAGGAAAAGCTTTATGTGCTGAATATATGTACGTGTATGCATGTTAAGAGAAATATTCATTAGTAGAAAGTGTGTGTATTGTGCATGTATGCGTGTGAACACATGGTGATAGCCCGAATAAGGAGAGAGAGAGTCTGCCTGATGTTAGCTGTAGCAGGCTATTAGTGAAAAAGAACAAGTCTGTGTATCCCTTTTTATAAGGCAGATAAGGACGACTCTTGACATCACAACAAGGAGAGATAAAGTGAGTCTAGCCCCATCTAGTAGCATGTGTGTGTAATTGTGTTTTGAAAAAAAGAGTTTATGCTACAAAATCGATATTGAACAAAAATAGTTATAAAATCTTTTTTTTTTTTCCTTTTAATGATTTATTTTTCTATTGTTATCTATATTGCTGTTGAAGATACACCAATATAAAAAGAAAAAATTATAAATTCTATCCCTACAAAACAATGAATTTTTATTGACAAAAAAAATGAAGAGTTTGTGAAGAAAAAAGAGTCTAAAGAGTTCAAGAATGTTCTGGTTAAAGAAGATTTTGTATAAGAAAAAATTGAGTACATGTGTTCATTTTGGCTGTTGCCTGGTGCATTAAGATGGAATTGAGCATGATGGTGTGTGTGTGTGTGTGTTAGCATACCTGTTATATTAGTGAAAGAGTGTATATATGAACAGTGGATATATTGATGTATGCATTCTTTGCTAAGTGTACAAAAGTTTTTGTGTGTCTCTCATTGCATTTGTCGAAGCCTTTACATAGCATTGTCTATGGAATAAAAATGCCAGAAAAGAGAGAAAAAATGCCATGATTGGGTCTTTATCCTACACATAAAATTTCAAGCCTAAATATTCCTTGTGCTATGATTGGTGAAAGAAACTGCTGATTTGAGCTTTTGTTCAATCAAGAGTAAATGTATGAGAACAACAGTAACATCTGTTTGAAACATTTTTTTTTAATGAATATGTTGCTTCATGAGGGAAAAGAGAAAAAAAATTGTTATCACACACGGTAGCATGGTCCTGAACAATTTCATCCACACAACCCAACACGATCTTGAACAACTCTGTTGATTTGACACAACACAATCCCGAACAACTCCATCGATTCAAATCCAAACACCTCTGACGATTTGACACAATACAATCTCAAACAACTCGATCAATTCTAGCCTGAACATCTCCAACGATTCGACATGACATAATCCTGAACAACTCCATTAATTCTAACCCATTTACCTCCGATGATTCGACACAATCCCAAACATAATGATTCAATATGGACATGTTACCAGAACAACCTTGGCAGATACTCACCAAATGACTCTGTTATCAACTTTTTTATAGCCTTTCAATAAACTCATTTCACTGTAGGTAGGCCCAACTTAGACATTGACATACAATTTTTGAGCACTTCCATGCATGCTCATCGCAGAATATTTTTGAATGAAACTATTAAGCTAATCTGTTCTTTAAACGATAAATGGATTAATTACAGAAATAAATATGATTAACTTTACAGTAGAAAATTTGGTTCTTATACAGATTAAGACCCAGGGTTGCTGATATTGACTCAGTAAAATCTGGTAATAAGTGTGGTATTAGTTGAAATTTCTAAATTTGTTTGTTGATAGCACTTTATTTTCTCTCTACTAGCAGTCGAGATATGTATGCTGGTTCCAAGGTCGAGATATCCATTTACTGCAGAATGTGGTAAAATGGAAAGACTGGCTTCTGTATCCATGATAAAGTTTCTTCTAGAAGCTCCTATTTTAGCAGTAATTTCTAATAATGGCAGAACTGTAGGAGCAAACACAGTTTGCTTTTCTAGATTTCTGATTTGCTACGGCTGGGAGATGAAGAGCACGAGTTAGGTAGTATTTGTAGATTATCTTTTTTCTTTGGCCAATCACACCAAGGTATACATGTCCGAGCCTCTTCTGCAAAATAAATGTGGGCTCTACAAATTTTTGGTCATTGTTTCTTTTTATAAAGATGTAAACCAATTGTTGTTACATTCTTTTGACTGGTGTGAATTAATCGCCTCATCATAACTTTCTGGTGCGCTTTTCATCGAGTAACAGTAATCCACTGCATAGTCTCGCAGCTTTTCAATTTTTAAGAAGTCTGTTTTTTTTTTATCCCTTATTGGCTATCTACATGTCAGGTTTTCCCATCAGACTTATTGCGCCTGCCAAGTCACAGTGCACAAGTGAGAGAATTTTGGTGGCCTTTTTGTCTGGTGTTTTGCTTATATATTTCACCATTTTCCCCTGTAAAAAAGCATTACAATTTGGGAGATTGTCTGAAGGTATTATTTTCATGCCTGGGACTACATTTGGTAATTTTTTAATATCAGCAGTATTGCAATGTCTGAGAATTTTATGCCAAGTTTCCAAGTCACAACAGGCGATTTTTGATGGAACAATACTTTTTAAATAATATAGTCGGCCATTTTTTTTAATGTCAAATACAGTTTCACTTGGATATATCAATTTTGACGTGTTATGGCCAAAAATTATATTCGCACCTTATTTGATGACTGCCTGTACAGAAAATATGTCTTGCATAAATGGAGGTATGAAAAGAGTATTTTTAAGAATACAGTTACAAATTTCACCTTTATTATTTTTTAGTGATATTTTAGCATCGCCTCTTTTCAAGACTATATCATTTATTTGAATTCCGTTGGCCAGTTCAACAAAATGACTCTGTGGATTGAAGTTCGAATCAAAATTAATAAAATCAGATTCCTTGGTGATAACATGTGTTGTAGTACCAAAGTCTACTAGAAGATTTTTACTATTTGTCGTATTGTCAAAATTACATGTGAATAGAAATGTATGTTCTTCATGAAAGTTCTTAATGTTTTTGATGGAGTCCACTATTGAGTTTTTGTATCAATATTGGAAACTTTTGTGATTGCATCGTCCATAATTATAGCAGATAATTTTATTCTTTTTCTTGGGAAATTTATTTTTTGGGAAAACATTGCAGTGAGATGTGTAATTTGGTTCTGTCAGTTTTCAAGAAGCATTTTTGAACTTCATGATATGCTAGAGTTATTATTGTTCACAAGCATCTGATTTGTTTCTTCATAACTATGCAATGCCACTTTAAATTCACTGAAAGTTATGGGTTTTCACTTTTTGCATTATAAGTTATAAATGGTTTAAAATCGGTTGTAAGTCCCTTGAGTGTCATTGAGATTAATAGGCTATTGCTTATAATCTCACCTGAAAGTTTTAATCTATTTGCTGTTGTTTCCTTATAACATAGTCATTAATAGTCTCATCTTCGTTATGTTAGTTCCGTATATAGAGATATATTTTTTGGTTTCACTTTTGATACATAATGGTCTCTTAATATGTTCCACACTTTACGTCCATCATTCAAGGCATCTTTTATAATCAGAGACAGACTTCTGTCATCTAAGCATTGGATCAGTTCTGCAAAAACAGTTGTGTTCTTTTTGATAAATTCAGGGTCATTAGAATTCTCTGGTTGAGATTGAATAAGATTGTGTAGTTTTCGTATCCTTAAATACCTCAGAAATTTCATCTGCCACAATTCGAATTTAGATTCCAACCCGTTAAAGCAAAGTCGATGGCTGGGCCCAAAACCTGCTAAGTGTTGAGCCATTATGTTGAACAAAGATGGTGATAGTAAATCAAATTAGCGAAGAATCAATGCAGTCATGATCTTGAGTGTTGAGTGTTTTCTAGGACAAAGATGGTAGCATTAGATCGGTGAAGAATCAATGTAATCTGGATTAGTAGTGGTTCAGTCTTGTCAAGACCAAGACTGATAGCGAACCGACTTGAATCCAAAATTCGATACTTTTATAATGAGGTTGGAGGCTTCCCATTGGTTGATTGTCCTAATGTTATAAATAAGATCGCCCAAATCCTTGTGGTCATACCCTCATTATGAATTCAAAAATATTTTAACACTATTATTGTGATAACTTATTCGAGTTTGACTCTGAACCGTCTGAAATACTGATGCGCTTTTTATTAATGGTATCAGGTTATCAGACAATCATCCAACTCCATTAAAGGCATTTCAATCAATTTCGGATCAGTTGAAATATGCAGTTGCTTTAAAAGTTAATTTCAGTTCTATTATGGCTCGGTGTAAGAAATGGCTTATTTCGTTTAATCCTTTTAAGACTCAGCTATTATCTTTCAACTACAGGTGTGTCCTTTTCTTCCTGAGATTTTTATGGATGGCTCTGTTCTCGATGAGAAATCAACAAAATCTTTCTTTCTCATGAAATCTTTCTTAGGATCCATATATTAAATGCATTACTCTTTCTGCTTCTTGTAAAATCACTTCTCTCTATCACTCTAAACACTTTTTCACATCCAAGCCTGTTCTCTATCTCTACAAATCTACTATCAAACCATATATGGAGTATTGTTATCATATTTGGGTTAGTGAATCTCTGCCCCATGTGAAGATTCTTGATAAGCTACAGAAACATATCTGTAATTTGAGTGCCCCCACACTTTCTTTTTCACTGCAACTTCTCCCTCATAGATGTGATGTTGCTAGTCTCAGTCTTTTCTACACATACTATTATGGCAGGTGTTCCTCAGAATTGTCTGATCTATTCCCTGCTTCCTTTGTTCCAGCTCGCTTGACTCGGTGGTCTTGACGTCTCCATTAATTCGCTGTTTTAATACCTTATTGCAATACAGCTTCTTATTCCAGTAGCTTCTTTCCAAGGACAACAATGTTGTGGAACTCTCTTCCTCCTCAATATTTTCCTTCTACTTAAAGCCTTAGTCTTTTCAAGACTAAGGTCAATAGGCAACTCCTGTCTTTGCAATAATCAGCTATCATTTTTGTTAGCTTCTTACATTAAGTGGCTTCGTGCCTTGTCTCGAGCGATTTCTATAAAAAAAACTCTAACGATGATCTGTGTAAGAACGAACTTCTAGTGATTAATAATAACAATTATAATAATAATTTAACTACTACTACTACTACTACTACTACTAACAATAATAATAATAATAAATAATAATAATAATAATAATAATAATAATAATAATAATAATAATAATAAATAAATAAAAATTAAAAAAAAAAGTAAATAAAATGATATTCTTTGCTCTTTCTAACTTTTTAAATTTAGGAATCGAGTTTAATTTTGTGTGGTTTGTGTTGTCGAAACTTGTTACCGGAAGCACCGGTTAGTTCAAACAACCCAGAACTTTATATATTGGAGAATTTTAGAAATGTCACCGAATTTTATTGTTTAGATTTATTCCCTTACGCAAACGGAAAATCTACAATGGATAAAAGATATTATTGTGATTTTTGTGATAAATCTTTTACAGATATTCCCGCAAACAGAAAGAAACATATCAATGGAACTTATCATCAACGGATGAGAAAGGAACATTATGATTCTTTTCGTGGTAAGTATATTTTCTACCTGGTTCAAATTGCAACAAATTTAGACATGCCCGATGCCGTCAGTTTCAAACATATTCTCAGAATTTGCTTCTAACTACGGTGCTTACTTAATAATAAAAGAAAAAAAAATAGATAAACAAACAGCAAATAACTGTTACCAAACGCTAGAAAGCGTAACTACGCTACTCTGATAAAATCCGGGAGAAAACGTTTAAATATAATAAAATTATCAGGAATATATACGTATATAATAAAACGAAAAAAAAAAATCACGACCTACCGTAACAATTTCTGTTTTGTTCTTGTAACAAATCTTTAAGGGGGAGGGGGGGATTAACGTAATTTTAAAATTCTTTTTTTTATATATTATAATAAATAAAAGGTGCGGGTTTGGGGTTTGTATTACTGTACACTACAGTACACATAGATTCGAAAAAGTTGTCAAAAAACAAATATATAACAAATAAATGTTATCAAAGGCAAGATAAGTTACTTTTCTACCAAACTGGATATATTTTTCGTGTTTTTATTCAATATAACATGTTTATTCAGCTCGAAAAGCATACAGTGTTTACTGATGTATTGGAAAATTCAAAATGGCGCCCGACACTCTCTTTAACACGGTAAGTTCAGGAAAAGATGTTATAAATAATAAACTAGATAAAATACTGTTAGAAATTCGCTCATTATATGTTACCGTGACATATTTTGACATATATTCGGTGTTTTTTAAATAGTATTTTATCTAGTTTATTATTTATAACACCTTTTCCCAAACTTACCATGTTAAAGAGAGTGTCGGGCGCCATTTTAAATTTTCCAATACATTGGTAAACACTGCATGTTTTTCGAGCTGAATAAACATGTTACATTGAATAAAAACAAAAAAAATGTATCCAGTTTGGTAGAAAAGTAACTTATCTTGCCTTTGATAATATTTGTTTGTTATATATTTGTTTTTTGACAACTTTTTCGAATCTGTGTGTACAGTAATACAAACCCCTAAATGTTATTTCAGCCCGGTTCAATGATAAAATTTTAAATAAGCATTTTTTTTTTAATCAAACAAAACTGAACAAAACCGTCCTGTTTTTTGTTTATGTATTATTTACTTACATTTCTTTCTTTATCTGTGTAACTAATGTAAACTTTTTTTTTTCTTCTGTGGAGTGGGATTGGGCAACCGATTTAAAAAAAAAAAAAAAAAAAAAAAAAAAAAATTTTATTAATTAATCCAGCCGGGATATTCTCTTAGGATTTTCTACGGTTGCTGTATCAGATGATTTTAAAGTAGAGTGAGAAGAGACAGATGTGGAAGAAACTTCGCCAACCCAATCACTCAGGTAGCTTTCTGATATATGGCTTAAGATGGAGACAAAAGGATCATTATCAAATTTCTGTCTCCACATAAACTTGAAAAGATAACTGTCGAGAAGCTCCCAGTTGGTCCCATTTATGTTTTTTACCCACCTCCTAGATTGTCTGCTCCTTTACCATGCATTGATTGGCATCTTATGGTCGGACAAATCTACTTTTGAAAAAATTTTCCCACCATTTAGTTTGGCAAAAATCTCTTCCGGGCTTGGTAAAGGGTAATGGTGATCTTGTAGCATATTATTTAACCCGGTTGAAAAATCTCCACAGACTCGAATTTGTTCAGATTTCTTTAAGTACACCGTAGGCGCTGCCCAAACGCTAATTTCGATTTTAGATAAAATGCCCGTTCTTTCAAGTCTAATTCGCTATCTATTTTGTCTAATCCGGCGAACGGCACGTTCCGTTTTTTCTTAAATACTGGTGTTGCATCCTTTTTTTAGCTTGAACGAAGCTTTAAATTTATTACATCTTCCCAGTCCCATAGTAAATATTTCTGGGAATTCGTTCTTTAGTTTATTTTTAATATTTTCTGACGTCGTGGTGCAGCTGGTTATTTTTTTTTACAAAAAGCGTTCATCGGTTTATCCCAAGGGTTGAATTTTTCAATAAAATCTGTTCCCAATAAATTCTGGCTTTCTTTAATTACGAAGATTTTCAATTTCTTCGTCGTGCCATTTAAATTAATGGGCAGGCCGACTTCTTCGAATTTGATTTCGTCTCCTGTCACCGTTCTAGCACCCTTACTTGACTTTTTCAGAGTCGGTTTATCCAGTTTTTTCCAAGTGCTAACGTTTATTACCGACAAATCTGCTCAAGAATCAAGTTGAAATTTTATTTGTTTGCTGAAAATATTAACCAACACATATTTTCGTAAATTGTCTTTCTCTTTGTCGTTTGTTCTCATTTGGTGTACTCTATATTTTGTTCTGCAACAAATACTCTTATGTCCGACTTTGTTGCAATTGAAGCATCTGATATTTTTGTAAGGACAATCCTTTCTCCAATGTTTTTCATCACATCTTCCGCAATTATTACTTGGTCCCGATTTTTTTATAGTTCCTTTGACTTGAATCGTAATTTCGTTTTCTGCAATTAGAGTTGAGTATTTATAACTCGCGTAATCTTTTGGATTTTGACGAGTCTCGCACTTTCTTTGCCCTGCGTTTATGCCAGATTTTTTAATCTTCCTTATGTACGACACTGCTGCTTCTTCTATATCTCTGGAGTCTTTTTTTAGTGATACTGCCCTTTGACACTCTTCTGCTAACTTTTGCAGTGTCAGACCTTGTTCTGTCTCTAATTTTGAGAGAACGCGTCTTCGGATCTCTGAATTTTTTGTAGAAACTAGCCCCTGTGCAAAAATTAAACATTTGAAGTCGTCCACCATAAGTTCCGATAATTTAAAATTGTCGCAGTGTTTATTCACTACTGACGCATATGTCAGGTAGTCCTGCTCCTCCATTTTCTTAAGGTTCATACACGACCATCTCTTGTGAAAAAGAGACATGTTCGGTCCGAATAACTCCTTAAGAAGTTTTACAGTCTCAGCGAAGTCTAACTGATTCGTTCTCCTTGACAATATGAAATCAACAAATTTGCAATGTTCACTGGTACCAAGCTTTCGAAGTAATAAACTTACTTTCTTTGCGTTTGACAAGCTTTCGCAATCTGTTTCGAAAATATCTTCATACCTCTTGAAGTATGCCTCAAAAGTTTTATCCTCTTCTGGTAGGTACATGAACACATCTATGCTATTCACAATTGTTGCGTTGGAAAAAGCCGTATTGCTTTCCTGTGCAGAATTAGTCGTTAATCTTTCCAATAAATCTTTTTGAACAAGTTGCATTTGCTCTATACATTTAAGAAGCCGTTCATTCTGTAATGTGTCTCTTTCTTGTTGTTCTTTTTTCTGTAATTTGTCTCTTTCTTGTTGACGCATTTGCATTTCCACGAATAACTTGATAAGATTCTCCATTTTGTTTTCCAAATAAGTAAATCAGTCACTTTTACAATTTCCTTTCTTTAATAACTACGAACAACCGATTCCTTTTGTTACGTTATTAATTATGTACAAGAAAGAAAAAAATCCCTTAGTATACTGAGAAAAAAAAAATTACTTTTTCTTTCAAAACAGTCTACCTAATAAGTTCACGGTATCCTAGCGAAACACTTTTTCTTTTCTTTTTTTTTGTGTGCACTTTGCAGAAAAGGTTACTACAACTTTCAAGTTTTTTTTTTTCTCGTAGGCACTTTGAAATAAAGTGCTTGCTGTTTTTTTTATTTATTTATTTATTTTTTTTTTTTTTTCAAGTAGTCACAAAAAAAAATCTTGGTGACAATTTCGTAGTTGCTGTGTTTTAAACATTGAATTTCCGAGTGAATTATTTTTCAATCTTTGACGAGTAAGTATTTCCTGAATACCACTGTTGAGTTTGATAGCGTATTTTCTCACGCGTAAATCTTTTTTCGAAATCCTGTCGCCACTGTTGTGTCTGTATCAATAACAGCACGAACGCAGAAAGTGAAGGTAAAACAAATATATTAAGACGAAAATATAATACATATTTACAAAGGTGCAGTTGTACTGCAGTTGGAAGATTGTCCGGCAGAGGGCGTGTTAAAATCTTTCATGGAACAACCAGCACATGCGTCTTGCCTATCCGGCGTTCGAACACAGCTCTCCGGTCTTGCTGACTTGATACCTTTATCTATATCTTTTCACTCACGTATGCTAATTAGTGGGCGTCTCCACAACATTAGTAATAAAATTCAGTCATTTCTTAGACTGAACTATATCTGGTATAACTACACTTAAGTTTGTTTGACTTGTTCACCAAGTTTCATACATGAATATCCAACAGTCTTTGTTTTATTGCTGTTGATATCTTCCAAATGTGCATATTTGGATGCATGGTCATAAAATTATCAATACCCCCGACATACTCATCTCTTGACATTTCCCTGATTTGGGTTGTAATGACCCTCTTCAGTAACGGAATAGTCTGGGGTTGATTTAATATACCCCCCCTCCCTCATAAAAATCTATAGAATTAGGGTTCAATGAGTGTGAAACTCATTTAATATCACTAAAGTGTTTCCAATGGCAATAAAACAGACTGAAACTTGGATTATTTCAGTGACTGAAATTTATTTGTACTAGATATGGTTGGATTGCAGAAAGAATTATGAATTCTATTAACAATTCTATGAGATGCATTTTTTTTAATTATACCATTCAGTCGGTTATCAAAACCTTCACAATTTCCCCATGGGAAATCTTATGAACTAATGCATATCATGATATTGTGAGTGATTTCAATAATATTTTAGTTGCAATTCTTGGCTGACTCAAAAAAAAAAAAAAAAAAATCATTAAAAAGTATTAATGTAAAATTTAAAATATTTTTTATACTTGTAGAATTAGTAAATATCAGGATTTATTTGATGATGAAAACCCACTCTTCATTTACCTCAAGGAGAATGCCAGGATTGGGATTGAGACCCAAAATTTAACTTTGCTTCATTTTTTTTTTTTTTTTTTGTTTTACAGTGGTCACCACTTATCAAGGCCCGGAAGCCACTCAGGGATAAGGGTTATTGCATTCATCATACAAAGATGGTGCTTGAAGACCTAAATATGCTGACTACCAAATGATTTTATTTAAAATACCAAGTCACATTACATCTAGGTCGGGAGATGTGACAACATTAAGTTTTTTGCAGGGAGGTGTCTACATGCTCCTTCATACAGTGCATAAGATTCTCAAATGGTCACCCATTTGGTACTGATCAGGCTCAACATTGCTTAATTTCAGTGATCTACTCAGAACCAGTGTGTCAATGGGATTATGCTATGCTTTTACTAATAACCTTGGAAACGTATGAACTAAAGAGTAAAGTAGACAAGACTTTCAAGCCTTGATTGTGCAACAAATTTAGGAAAAAAAACTTTTAAATAACACCTTCCTCTGCTTATCCCAGCAGCGTTTCCAATCGTCTTGAACTTTTTCTTACTAATAGATTAATGCTAGTTTTGGAGAAGTGCAATAAATTATACACCATTTGCTTCATTAGAGACTTTGTTCAGACATTCTTAGTTTCATTGTTTCTCAAGACTTAAAGAAGACCTTTTTATATGTAAAATAACGTATTTAAATATCACAATGTTTTAATTTATCTTTTATGACTTTTATCTTTCTTCAATTATCCTGTTTGCTTAACTGAAGTTTCATGTCTCCAAGATGATTGTAAACACCAACTGTTGACCTTTTTATTTTTACAGATGCAGAAAGTATTTTAGAAGAAGATGCTCGTAAAATTCCCTGTAAAGACTTACTGAGAAAAGGTAACTATGTGCTTGATATTGTGTCTAAAGATAGTCTTAAAAGAAAATGCGTCACTCATCAATATTGCGAGCTCACAAGTTGTTTCACAAAAAAATCCAAATTCAAAACTTTAATAAATGAAATACTATACAAACCTTAAGAGGAACTAAAATAAATTCTGCTGACCTTAAATTGCCTGTTATATTGCTGATGCAAAAGCATAGAAGGAATACATTTTTTAAATTCATTAAAATTTGGATGAAAATGGCTTCCAGTAGATTGTAGAAAGGCAGTTAATGGGTTATGTAGTTGAGACACTCATTTTAAATACTATTACCGGATTCTTATGACTTCAATATATCTACTGTTGATCGTGTTTGTCTATGTGCGCAAAAAATGTTACAAAGAGATGGCATCCGCCATTGAAATAGTTTGAAAGCATTAGGGGAAAAAATCCTTTCTGGTATAATTTTTCATATTAAGTTGTTTCGAGTTTGTTTTTTTTTTTTTGTTTTTTTTTCATTCTCAGGCTTTTCTCAGTAGTACGTAAACATCTAAAGTGTGTTGCATTTATGCATCAAATATAAATGTAAAAAAAAAAAAATACTAACTTTACATGTTAGTGGCCCCACTCTTTCATGGGATCTACAATACTCTCTCATCTATATATATATATATATATATATATATATAGAGCTCGCAAGTTAATCAAAAATAATAATACATTAAAATTCTCCAATATCACAAAGGAAACAAAACTACTCAATAGCTTCATCATCCAGATAAACTTTCTCCACATCGAGTTTTCAACAGTCTTCATCATCTTTCACACAAATTGGTTATTCTTTTTCAACCTGCCAGCAATTCCGCCACATTTTTTGTGTACCCAATTTTTTTTCTTAGATACCACAAAACCTAAAATTGCACTCAATTCTCTTTGTAGTATTCTCTATTATGAATTAAAAACTTCTGTTACTAGAGGAAATAATTTTCTGCATAAAAGCAGAATCTGTTTTTTTTTTTTTTTTGTGTCCGTGTCAATAAATTAACCATTTTATGTTTTACAGTTTTTTATTTTTATTTATTTTTTTTTTTTATTTATTCAAAGTTGAATAAATGACTATCCCTATTATTTTCTTGTTAAACTTGTCAATCAATAAATATACAATTGTTACAGAATTATTATTTTTTAAAGTTATTTTCACAAATATTTGTCCTTTTCCATTTTTAACATCTAGAAAAAAAATTAACAGAGTTTAGAAAAAGGAAAGAAAACGGGTTTGCGATTTTTCTGGGAAACTGTAGTAAGCCAGATAGGGTTTGAACTTGGAGACCATTACTAAAGTGGAAACTAGGCAAATAACGCTAACTTTTTTTTTTTTTTAATATTAAAAATAGTGAAGCATTATGTTTATTTTTATTTTTTATTTTTTTTTACTATTAATAAGATATTTACTGGAATCAAAATTAAAATTTGGAGAGGGGACTGTTGCTGAACTGAAAATGTGAAAAAAAGCAAATATTGTTTATATAGAAATTAGAAGAAGATAGATATGGAGATCAAAACAATAAGTTTTGTTTTTTATTCATGGAGATTTTTTAGCATATTTCTTGTAAATGTTTCTTAAGATGATGAAAAAAATATTTTTTTAAATGGAATTTTCCAATAGTTTACTGTTGTGGCCTTATTTTAGGGGTTCACAATATCAAACAGGAGAGTCGGTAAAGTCATGTCAATGATTAGGCTGGCATGGAATCTCTGATTAGAGAGTCCAAAATGGCTGCCTTTCACAGCAATGAGAGAGTCCATGTGAAGACAGGAATAGGGGTGTCAGTTACCCCAGAACACCCCTCTCCGAAGATTTATTTCCCTGAAATATAATTTTTTTCTCTTAGGGTTGACTTCCAAGGGGTTTTTTCTAGTGGAACGACGTATTTCCGTACTGGTTTGAGGAGGTTCCAGATCAAATGCCTCATATAGGAGGTCCATTGTCTCTTCTTCAGATGGAATTTCACTTGGCTCGTCTGAAGTGTGTTTGCGAATTTGGTTTAAGTGTTTCTTATGTGTGGAGTGTGGTCCTTCCACCATATAGACCATACGACCGATCCTGTTAATGATCGTTCCCCGCTCCCAGAAGGTACTATTATTTTTATGCATTTGGAAAAATATCTTTTCTCCCGGCATGTAGTTCTTCTTGGGTATCGTCAGCTTGGTGTGTTTTTTTTATTACATTTTCACCCCAAACAAGGCACATTGCCACTTTGGTGTAGGGGGCTACTATCAGGGGAAACATCTACTGGGGTACTATGTAGGGATTAGGGCAGCGAGATGTTGGTTCACGTTGCACTTGAACTTATGCATGTCAGTACAGTTGGGGAAGCAGTGACCTGGAATGGAATTCCAAAGTCTAGCAGTTCTGGGGAAGAAACTACTGGAGTAGAAAGATCTTTCTGCTTTGGTAATAACTTATCAAAAACTGGCCGTATTTTCCTTGCAAACATTACTTCCGCTGGAGACATCTGGGATGGTGTGTTTTCGTTGGGCGTTATGCGGTACACCTGAAGAAATTGTTGTAGGGCTTTTTCGGATGGCGTGTCCTTAGCCTTCTTCAAAGCTCTCTTCAGTGTGTCCACAAATCTTTCCGCTTGGCCGTTTGACTTGGGGTGGTATGTCGGAGTTGTAATGTGGTCCACTTGGAAGTCTCTAATGAACTCTTTAAAGTCCCCGGACGTAAACTGAGTGCCGTTATCTGACACTAAACAGTCGACCACTCCGAATCGTGCAAATAACTCATGAAGAGTTTTTATGGTGAAGTCTGTAGTTGGGCTCTTTCATCTAAAGACTTCGGGCCACTTGGAAAAACTGTCCACTATTATAAGGTAGTAGTGTCCATCAAGTGGTCCTGCATAGTCCACATGTATTCGTGACCATGGATAGTCGGCTTTGGGCCATGGACTGAATTGAATAGGTGGTGCTTTCGCAGCTAGAGCACATCCTCTGCATGATTTCACTTTTTCTTCAATGTCCTTGTCCATGCTTTTCCAGTACACGTATGAACGCATGAGGCTCTTCATTCTGGTGGCGCCAGGGTGTCCTGTGTGAAAATCCTTGAGGATTTTTTTATGTAGGGTCGCTGGAATAACTACTCTATCTCTGTATAGTAGAACCTGGTCGCACACTGAGAAAGCTTCTGCTACTTGTTCATCCGATTCCAGTTTTGCTTTGGTTTCTTTTATAAAATCGTCACTCTCGGCTTCTTTTCTTATGTCGTCTAGGGTAACCGGAAGTTCTTTCACTGTGTTACATAGAATCAAACTGTAGTCCTTCTCTGATTGAAGTGATGCGATAACAGAATCCTCAAACGGTTCTCCAGTTTTTGGTATTAACCGGGATAGGCCGTCAGCATGTCCTAACTTCTTTGATGGTAGAAACTCCATTTCGAAGTCGTAATTGAGTAGGATTGTTCCCCATCTTTGCAGTCTGTTTGCTGTATGTGTAGGCAATCCTTTTCTTGAACCAAAGATAGTGATGAGCGGCTTATGGTCCGTTTGAAGCTTAAAATGTCTTCCATGTAAAAATCTATTGAATTTAGTCACAGCGAAAATAATACTTAGAGATTCTTTCTCTATTTGGGAATAATTCTTTTCCGCCGGTAGTAGGGTTCTAGACGCATGTGCTATCGGTTTCGTTGAACCATCAGGCGTTTTATGTAGGATGCATGCGCCGATTCCATATGCGCTAGCGTCACTAGCGACGATTATGTCCAGTTTCGGATTATAATGGGTCAGGAACAGTTCTGATGTGAGCACGTTTTTTAGCTTTTCGAATGCAGTCTGGCATTCTGTGGTCCAATCCCAAACTTTGTCCTTCCTAAGTAGCTCGTTTAGGGGTGCACATAAAGTATGCAGGTTTGGAATAAAAGTCATGTGGCTCAGGCATATTTCTTATCACTGTGGACCTTTCAGGATCGGGCCGTCTACCGTTCTTGTCTATTATCTGACCAAGGTATTTAATTTGGTTGAGGAAAAATTCGCATTTGGTGTCTTTCAGTGTGAAGCCATACTCACTTATTTTTTCAAATACCCGAAAAACATGTCTTTTATGTTCTTCTATAGATTCACTTTTTACTAGAATGTCATCTAGGTATCCTATAGAAAAATCAAAGCCACTCAACATAGTGTCGATTATTTGCTGAAAGATAGCCGGGGCGACCTTGATCCCGAAAGCTAACCTATTAAACTTGAACAGTCCCCTGTGGGTGGTAATACACAAGAGTCTGGAGCTTTCTTCTTCCACGGGAATTTGTAGATATGCTTCGCTTAAATCTAGTTTTGAGAAAATTTTTCCTCCATTGAGTTTCGTAAATACTTCCTCGGGGCTAGGTAGCGGGTAATGGTGATCCCTTAGTGCTGCATTCAACCCTGTCGAGAAGTCTGTGCAGACTCTAATATCCATTGATTTTTTCTTTACGTATACAGTGGGGGCAGCCCACTCACTGTAGTCGACTTGGGTCAGTATTCCTGCCTTGACGAGTCTATCTAGCTCCTCGTCAATTTTTTGTATGGAGGCGAATGGTATGCTGCGTTTCTTTTTAAAAACCGGGGTGATGTTATCTTTTAATTCGAACTTCGCCTTCATTTTTGTGCAGCAGCCTAATTTGCCCGAAAAAACATTAGGAAATGACTCCATCAAGTCTTCCTTAAGTTTTTTTGCTTCGGCTGTAGGACTGTCTATTTTCTGACAAAAATCGCTCATGGGTGAGTCCCAGAGTTCAAATTGTTGAATCCAGTCTGTCCCGAAAAGATTATTTGATTTCTTTAACACAAACATTTTTAGTGTTAAAGTTTTGCCCTTCAATGTTACATTTGTAGTGACTTCACCTTCAAACCTAATGCGTTCTCCCATTACCGAGTGAGCCACTCTGTTGGTTTGTCTCATTTTTGGTTTGCCAATTTTACACCAAGTATTATAGTTTATTATGGACAAATCTGAGCCACTGTCAAGTTGAAGCTTTACGTTTTTGTACCCGATTTTGACTATTACGTACATTTTCATCTAGAATTCTCGTCATTTTGACGTAACTCTTGAGAGGTCCTTTTACTCTGCAATGCGAGGCTTTGTGGCCATTGCGTCTGCATAGATCGCATTTACGGGACCGGTAAGGGCAACGTGGTAAATCAGGCTTATTTTGGTGTGTTTCCTGAGTATTGCGTTTCGTTTTCACTTGACTTTTTGGGAAGAACGGTTTTTTATTTTGCACTTTCTTGATGCATGATACATTTGCCTCTTCTATATTTCTGGAGTCCTGTTTCTCAGAAATAATTCTTTGGCATTCCTCAGCCAATTTTTGAAGGGTAATGTCCGGTTCCTTTTCGAGTGTCTTCAATGCCCTGCGTCTGATTTCAGCGTCCTTGGTTGAGACTAAACCTTGAATAAAAATCAAGACCTTGAAATTGTCGGCCGTTAACGAAGATAATTTAAAATTATCACAATGCCTGTTCACGACTGACGCAAATGTTGTGTAGTCTTGGTCTTCTTTGCGAGTCAGGTTTATACATTTCCATCTCTTATGGAATAAACTAGTTTTCGGACAGTATAACTCCATTAAGGATTTTACAGCCTCGTCAAATGACAATTCGTTCGTCTGTTTTGGCAGTATATAGTCCACAAACTTACTATGTTCCATGGCTCCCAATTTTTGTAGTAAGAGACGAACCTTCATCTGATCGCTCCAAGTTTTACAATCAATTCTGAACACGTCGCCGAATCTGCAGAAATAGGCTTCAAAAGTTAATTCTTCATCAGGCCGGTACTGAAAAGTTTCCAACGCTGACCAGATTGCAGTTTGGGGAAAAAACGTCCTTGTCTGACTCTCTACTGTCTTTTTTAGATATAACCTTAGATAATATTTCCAACTTTCTCTTTGCTTGTTCTTGCATTTCAAGTATTTGGGCATTAAATTGTTTTCTTTCTTCTTCTCTTTCTTCTCTTCGTTTTCTTTCTTCTCTTTCTTCGAACCTTTCTGCTTCTCTTTGTTGTTTTTCCTCCTCCATTTGCTTTCTTTCTTCTTCTCTTTGCTTTTGTATTTCGGAGAACTGAGTCTGCTGCAACCGTATCATAGCAGCTATTTGTTTTGAAAGTTCTTCCATGTTGAAAAATAACTAGTCTCCGAATTTCTAGGTCTGAGAAATTTCACCAGGAAAAAAACAATTTTATGAAGATGATATATGAAATAAATATTCACACATGAGGAGGGACAGAAGAAAAAGAAGAAAAAAAAGTTCCGTGTTGTATCTTAGCAGAAAATGTAATAAGACACTTAAAAAGTTTTTGTTTAATTTCCATGAAAGGAAAAAAAAAAAATAGTGAATAACTGTACTATTTGTTGAAGTCAGAGAATTTTGCCAACATCAAAAGTATTTAAGAAATATCAGAGAGAGGAAAAAAAGAAAATCTTTTAAAGTTACCGTTTTTTTTTCTCTGAAGTCCATAAACTTTTTTAGTTTCGACTTTCAGTATTTTTCTAATTTCCTTTTGTTGTTTTTGTTGCTGAAATATTTTCCTTTTATAGAGTTGTATTTTTACAATCCTCGAATATGCTTTTATGGTCAGTACATATCCACATTGGCACGTTGGTAGAACTTGTTTCAATAAATAATTGTGGGTTAGATGCAAGTGTCCTATGTAGAGTCGGTTTAATGACTTTTCTGTTTCTGTTTTTATTTTTCTCGTTCACCGTAACAGAGAAAAAAAATGGTTGCTTGCCAGCTAACCACACGTGTTAAAAAATACAAAAGCGTAAATTCAAGTTCACCAATAACTTTTTTTTTTTTTTTTTTTTTGTTGAAAAAATGAAGTAAACTTGTTGAACTTTTTAAAACTGAATCCGAAAAATAGGAAACACGGGTGTTCAAAAATACAAAAACGTAAATTCAAGTTCACCAATAACTTTATTTTTCCAGCATAGAATGTAATCTATTTCGTTTTAAAACAAGAAATTGATTAGGACAGCAATATATATTTTTTTCTACTCACAGTTTTGGTTTGGCGATAACTTTCTTTTTTTTTTTTTTTCTTGTTCTTGAAAAAAAAGAAGTAAACTTGTTGAACTTTTCAAAGCTAGTAGAAAAATTTAAAGTTGAGTCAGAAAAACAGGAAAATAGACGTTTTTGATTATTAGTCCAAAGGAAAGGGTCCTTGTGAGGTTTTTTCATTCCTACGTCGCCAGATGTTATGGCCTTATTTTAGGGGTTCACAATATCAAACAGGAGAGTCGGTAAAGTCATGTCAACGATTAGGCTGGCATGGAATCTCTGATTAGAGAGTCCAAAATAGCTGCCTTTCACAGCGATGGGAGAGTCCATGTGAAGACAGGAATAGGGGTGTCAGTTACCCCAGAACATTTACCTCCAATATAAATTTAGGCTTTCTGTTTCTTATAATATACAATTATTTATTTTTCATTTTCTTTTTTTTAGGTTCTTGCACATTTGAACTGAACTGTAAGTTTTCTCACCTCACACCAGAAGCAAAGGCTGAACTCAAAAGAGAAAGTAAGTTTTGATTCATTGTTCTCGTTAAGTGTTAAATAGTTACAGCGGGGAAGGGGGGGGCGGCTGCTGAGAGATATCGAAGGCTCTGATTGATGGAAAAAAATTTACATGTTAATAGAGAGGTAAATTATCAAATAGTCAACAAACAAAGTAAACAAATGCCAGTGAGGAGGGCACACTCTTTGCCACTAACATTCAAGAAAAGGATAAAACGTGCTAGGAATTCAGTACACCATGCCCCACCAGTGATGATTATAAGAATAAATTATTCTATATAATTATAAAACTCTGTGTACCTTTCTTGCACCCCGTCTTCGATGATCGGCCGATGATGACACCCGAGTCATATTTATATTTTTGCAAAATCAAGACAACCAAATATAAAATGAGAACATATGTTGTATTTCCTTAAAAATAAGAGAAATAGACACAAAAAAAACAGGTTTGTTTAATCCATCTTTCAGTGAACATATGAAGAATAATATCCCTGAAGAATTTTACAAAATAATTGGTAAGAACTTCCCTCCAGAAAATAGATTAAGTAATAATCTATATCTATAAATTCGTATTCCTGTCTGTTTGTTTGTTTACAATTTGATTAATTTATACAGAACGTGTCTTATTTTAATCTTTCATTTCTATATATAGTATGATACTTGCAAAAATATACAATTAAGAGAGATCACCTTAATTGCATATGACAAAGGAAAATCAATTTTACGAAATAGCGGTATCTTGGTTAATGTTTTTAGCGAGAGAATTATTTTAAGTATTCTATTTAAAATTGTTATTAATAAACTTTAAACAACAATTATATTGATAATATATTTAATTTAATTTATTTTGGAATTAATATTTCCAACAGTGACCCCTCCACCTTTTTTTTTTTTTTTTTTTTTTTTAAGAGTTATTTGCCCCTAGATGCTATGCATAAAAAAGTGTTCACCAAATATCATTTGGTAATTTCATTAAGTTTCTAGCTGGAAAAATAATTCCATGTAGATAGAAAAATGTTTGGCATCTATTGATTTTTTTTTTTTTTTTTTTTTTTTAAATATTCAAAAAAAAAGAAAGACAGTTACAACAAAACTGAAAAGATTTTTTTTGTTTTTATTTTATTCCTTAAACGGCAATACAGAAATCGGTAAATTTTTACCATTTAATCTAATTTAATACCTAAAAAGATGATCTACTGCCCCATCCTCTAAATTCCATAATTTACACATTTTTTTCTTTCTTTTTTCATGTTAATTTCATCAATTACAAACTTAATTTTCTAATTAAAAAGGTAACTTTATACGACATGACCCAGCGGCGTTTAAACCCCTAAAAAATGGAGATCTACTTTTTTTCAGCCTAATACATTTAAACATCCATTATAAATATTATGAGAGAAGAAATTTTGAAAAAAAAAAAAATACAATGTTACAGTGGGGGAATCACTTTTCTATATAAATTTAATGTAAAATGAGAGCCCACTTTTTGACCACCAAGCGTTCAACGAGACTTGTCACATTTTTTTAAGTTTGGCGATTGAGGGGGAGGGCAAAATCTGACAAATACAAATTTTTTTCTGGGAGGGGGAATTACATTGGAAACATAAAATAACAATAAATTTAATTATTTTTTATGAGACCATTCTCTACTTTTACCTAACAATTTAATAAACAAAATAACCCCAAATATGACAAATTCAATTTTTTTTTGGGGGGGGGGGGTACATTAGAAACATAAAACGACAAATAAAAAGCAAATCAAAAAGCCCTCTCCCCCCCCCATAAAAAAGGCAAATCGAAAATTTCCTTTATTTACAAAAAAAAAAGTGCCCTTACAAAATATAATGGTAAATGTGTAGTTTAGCAGCATAAATTATTTGACAGATGAAAAAAAATTATTAAAAAAATTCATTTTTATATAAAACATTAGACCCAAAGGCTGAAATAAAACAAAAAAAAAATTCATTTTTATCATTTTTTTTATTATTAGACTAAATGTGCACTCCTTACACATTTAAAATTTGGTCTTTTTTTAGGTTTAACAGATTGGCCAAATTTGGCCTTTTTTTTTTATGCTATTTCATTACAAAAAAAAATTATGGCGGCCAAAAACATAGTTCATGAAAGAGCTTAAAAAGGCCAATCTGCCAAAGCTTAGAAAGACCAAATTTTAAAAGCAATATAGCGGCCTCGAATAATAAATATAAATGATAAAAATGAATTTTTTTTCTGGTTTTATTTCAGCCTTTGGGTCTAACAATGTGTTTTATATAAAAATAAATGGTTTTTATATTTTTTTTTTTTGTTTGGCAAATAATTTACGCCACTAAACTACACATCTACCAAAATAAAAAAAAATAATAAACGCACGCATTAATGTTTATAAACATTATTTTTTTAGGTTCACAAAATCGTTAGTTTTCTTAGGCCAGTGATCCCTTCTGCCGAAATATCTGGAGAGGGTATCAAATAATTCTTTTTGGGAGCGGTTACATTTACATGTTTTTATCCGTTCTTTTATTTTTGAAATTGTGGGGGGTATCCATGTTACCCATGATGAAAATGATTAGTATAGCAGGCGTGTTTCAAACGGAACTTCATTTCAACCCAGGCAACGCCAGGTACCCATGCTAGTAATTAATCAGAACACAGTTAAGCTTTTATTCTCAATCACTGCCAATCTAAGTAAAACTATAATGAGCTCAAATAATGGTAAAATAAACAAAATAGTGAATAAGATTGAATCAGGTGAATTAAATATTGAGAAAAATGTAACTGTAGAATACCTAATGAATGTCCATTGGAGGGCAATTGCTTAATTTCTGAAATTGTATACAAATGTGAAATGAAGGTAGATAATAATAAAAATCTTTTTGTTTTTTAAGAACAGATACTGAAACCATGTTTCATCATTTAACATTGGACCAGAGAAGGAACCAAATGGAGTTGAGGATAATGATAGAAATAAGGATAGAACAAAAATAATTATAAAAACTAAGAGGAACACAACTACATTAGGTGATTGGATTAGAGAACTACCTAGGAATAAAATGGAATTTGAATTAAAATGGTCAAGTGTTGATAAAGCTAGAAAATATAAACAGACTAATTCAAAAAGATGTAATCGCTTTGAGTCGTTCCATACAGTGAATTCTAAAGAGAAAATTTTAGACAAGAAGTTAGATGTTTTACAAAACTGTCTTCATAGAAATAAATTCCTATTATGCCTAAAATCTGATTAAAATTGCATTTTATAATAATAAAAGCATAGAAAATTAAGGAATAAATTGAGAGTGAAATGTAAGTAGGGTAAGAGAATGTTAAATTTAATACAAAGATTTTAGAAAGCACAATAGATAAATTGATAGATCATTAAGTTAACATATAAAAACTAACTAATTATAACCTAAATAAGGGAAATAGAAATATATTTGTATTTAATAACCATTATTGGTAATAAACTAACACCTGAGTAATTTCAATAACACAAGAGGAAATAAAAAAAATCAAACGTTAACTGTGATTAAAATATAAAGTTGAAGCAAACTAAAGGAGAAATTGAACCTAAATTGATATAAAGAGGATATCAGGTTAGAACTATACGTTTAAAATTAAACAAAGGCGATTAATAAATACTAAAGTCAAAATATTGTAAGTAAGAATACATGTAATTTTGAGAAATGATAAATAGAAAAACATTCGGTAAAGAGTTATCTCCCTTACAACATAACGGGATTAGGAATGGTTATTAAATAGTAAGGATTAAAAATAAAAATATAATAGTTAATTTACGCCGCTAAACTACACATTTACCAAAATAAAAAAATAGACGCACGCATTAATGTTTATGGACATTATTTTTTTTAGGTTCACAAAGTCGTTAGTTTTCTTAGGATAGTGATCCCTTCTGCCGAAATATCTGGAGAGAGTATCACATACTTCTTTTACACGTTTTTGTCTGTTCTTTTATTTTTGAAATTGTTGTGGGGGTATCCCCGTTACTCATAATGAAAATGATTAGTATAGCAGGCGTGTTTCAAACAGAACTTTGTGTCAACCCAGGCAACGCCTGGTATCCATGCTAGTAATTAATAAGAACACAGTTAAGCTTTTATTCTCAATTGCTGCCAATATATTTTAATTAATATTATTTAAATAAACCTTTAATTATAATTCCTTAAGAAATAACACGAAGAAGAAAACATCAACTAGTAGATTATAATACGTAAATAATATTTATACAAAACTATGGCAGATTGAGAAAAGAATAGTTAGACATCTAAATAGAAACTAGAATTTGAATGTGTTGATTAGTATTTGTGAAATGAATTGAAATAAATAAATTATAATTTTTTTTTTTTTGTTCTCTTGAAATATTAAAAGATTAATTGAATATAAAAATAGGGAATTGTTGAAGTTTCATATAAAAATAGAAATACAAAAGTAGGTTAAATAATGAATTCGCTGGCAATCAAAGCATAAATAAAATATAAAAATCGGGGTAGAGGTAAATCTCGCAGCTTAATCACTTAAAATATGGATTATGAATGTATTTATATATGTATAACAAATGTATTTGGCTGTCTGAAGAATAGCTACTTTGGAATAAAATAGTTACGAAACAATTGTAGCACATGAGGAAATACAACATATGATGTTCTCATTTTATATTTGGTTGTCTTGAGTTTGCAAAAGTATTATATGCATGCTCGATTATGGAAACTGATAATCATGAAGCTTAATTAAGTCAATTTACTTTGACTTTAATTTTATTGGTATATGAACATTACCGGAATTTCAATATATGAAAAGTTTTGGTTTTAAAAAAAAAAAAAAAAAGTTTTATATAAGGTTGTGGGGGACCCGGTGTGCAGTTTATATACCGATTGTATAGCTGGATCCCCTCTTTGTAGACTGTGTATATGAACCGGTTACAAGAATAGACTGCATGTTCGATAAGCTGGATAGTTGGAGATCATTGTTACTAGAACAGCATAATACAGAAAACAATCAACAATAATGGCACGTGTTATGAGTACATTCAAGACATTTAAATGAAGCATACTGAAACAGGATCATATATTTACATATGTACAAGAAATATTTATTTACACAGAAAGGTTATGAATGTCACAGTGTTTGTGTGTTTATAAACTAGCATGCGTGTAGATAAACGTTTGTTGCATGCATGAATGTACGCGAGAGTTCGTCGAAGCATACGTGGGAAGTTCATTGTGTATGTAAGAGTTTGTTTATACAATTTTCATACCTATCTTGAGAAAAGATAAACGCCCTGTCGAGGCGTGGACGTAATTTGCATGCCACTCACATTTGAGGTTTGAATTGGAGGCAAACACGTGTTGTCAGCTCCATGTCTCAAGTGTGAAGAGAAAGAGAGAAAACGGAAGAGCAAATGGTGAGCGCCACCTGCTGGGCAAAGTGGAGGTTACCACATGGGCTCGACAACTGATGCGTTGGTTAAAAGGTGTAGGCATGGATGTGTGCGCGGTTTGCTTAAATGCATGTTACATTAAAGGTATATTTATTTACATATTTTTTTTTAGTTTTAATTTCCCTACTATATATTAGGTCGAATATAATAATTGATAGAGAAATGTCTCTATAATAATAAATATGTAATCTGCATGAATTAAGATAAGCATATACCAGGTGTTGTATGTGGGAGGATGGCAAAATCTGAATGAAAAAGGAAAGATATAATCTTGAAGACTCTTTTAACAAGTACTTCAATATAACTTGCTAATTCACACATTAACACAATGAAGCAACTTCTTTTTAAATAGAAGTTATGTTCTTAATTATGTGGCGAAGCTCTCTGGAGAGAGTATTTTTTTTAATCTGCATTAGCTGGTATTCAACTCAAATCTGCTTCGATCTACACAAAGGAAAAAACATGATGGTGACTCTGAACCAGTCACGATGTATAAGGTATAGAACAGTGGTTCTCAACTCATTTCAGGACCATGGATCACCAGTTTAATCAAAAATTAAGTATGGACCATACACAAGAAGCATTTTGATTTGAAATATTTTTTCAAAACAATTCTGAAAATCTCCCATTATAGGGCTCTGCAAAGGGTGGGGAACAAGGATGATGAATTAACATAAAAACTCATATAGCATAAAAAAAAACAACAAAAGACCACATCCTGAAGTGATGAAGAAGAAAACACGAACTCTGATACCGACTTTCCAAGATTCTACATCATAGAATCAGTGGTCAATGGGAGAAAAACTAATGTCCAAATTGTTCTCCTTCCTGATAGAAAAGGTACTATCCAACTCCATTAAACCAAAAAAATGTTAAAAAAAACTAAAGATGGCAATCTATTGATCAAAATAAACCAAAGTAACAAATTTAAAAAAAATGTCACATTTCCATGATGTCAAGGTCAAAGTAACCACTCCCCTCATGAGAGATTAAATCCATCTAAAGGCATAATTAGAAGCAGAGAACTATCTCTTGCCACACCAGAAGAAATGCTAAATGAATTAAATAACAAATGAATCATAGAATCGCAAAGAATCTCTATAAAAAGAAAATAATAATACCTTACATTCAATACACCAAAAATCCCAACAGGCTGCAATATTGAACCGGTAGAGATATATATCCCTACGCCATTGAGATGTTTTAAATGTCCAAGATTTGGACACCATAAAGACACATATGGGAGATCTAGTTCAAAAGACCAAAACTATAATGCAGAAACTTGTTATGAAGAAACTAAATGCTCCAACTGTTCAGGAAACCATCCAGCCTTTTCTAAACCTTGTGAAAAATGGGGAAAAAAAATATTAACAATAAAATATAAAAGAAATACCTCCTTTTCAGAAGCGAAAAAATAGTTAAAACCTACATAAAAAATCAATCATATACAAAAACAGTTTAAAAGACCAAACCAAATAACCTTCAACAACCTGACAAATATAAAGAACTTATAAGCTAATTCAACTAGAACCTAATGAACTTTTGAACTTTAAAAAATCTATAAACCCACAAGTATGAAAAAAACTAAAAAGAACGAAATCCATAAAATATCAACGTCATCACAAACCCAGTCCTTCTCTCTAAAAAACAACGGCACTTGTCGAGTTTATTCAAGATGTAAAAAAATGAAAATATTGAATAATGGTTATATTGTACATAACTGTTTTGGACTGAAGATCTCAAAAAAAAAAGAAAATTCACTTAATTTGATTGAGTATTTTTTTTTTTTTTTTTTTTTAAGTGGAAAAACACGTTTTTATCACAGCGCGTTAAAGGTAGACATCTTTGAATTTTTTGAACACGCCACAGGGAGATAACTCAGTTTAAAATGCCAGCACTCACTCCCCATCTTTAATACTAGCTTTTCTTCCTATAAATCAACTTTTTGCTTGGTATCATAATAAATTGTTTTTTCGCTGTAAAAAAAAAAAAAAAAAAAAACTACTTGATAAAATTAAGTGAAATTTTTTTTTTTCAGAGGACTTCATTCCATAACAGATACGTACAATTTAAATTTTTTTTTTCAATATTTCCATTTTTAATCTCTTGATTAAACTGTACAAGTACCAAAACAACTGCTCCAAAGAACATACTTCTAAAAAATCTAAAACCTATGCTACAAAATTTAATAATCAAGAAGCTAGTCTCTTGCCCAAGGAAACAGAAAATATAAAACTAAGTACATATGAATGAGATACTAACAAACAAAAATTCACAAATAAACCCTCAAATCCCACTAATAGTTACCAAGTGTTAGAAATGGAAAACACACAAAAACAATCCTATCACAATGAAGTAAACGCCCCAAATTACAACTCTAAATCAAAACCTACTATTAAATACAAAAATAAAAAAGCAACCAAAATACCCTCTGAGCAAACTAAAGCAATAAGTGAAAATATTCTCCAAAAATAAACCCATTCAAAAATGAACCACAATTTTCTTCAGCCTCTGAAAGCAGAAATAGATCTAACTCCAAAAACAAGACTAATCAAATAGAAAAAATGGAAACTGAAGAACCAAGCAATTCAGGCAAATATAAAGAAAATAAATCCAACGAACTCAAATCACAATAAATTTGACAAATGAAAGAACACGCCAATGAAATATTAGATATAAATCTTCTACAAAAACCAGACATAGAAAAAGCAAAATAAAGAACCTGTTCATGCAAAACCTTAAGATCCAACTAACCCAACTAGTTACAGATCTGTAACCCTAACCAGTTTTCCCAAATCATGGAAAGAATGATAAACAATCGAATAATATGGTACCTAGAAAAAAAATCAACCTATCGAAATACCATAGCGGATACAAACAGAAACAAAGTACTAATGATCAAATAGCATGACTTGAATCATTCCTTCGAGACAGTTTTGTATGACAATTTTTCAATTGCCTATTCTGCACCAAACAAGCTAACAATAGAAAGAAAGATATAACATTGTCTAAACAAAATAGAGGATTGGACAGACAAAAATATACAAAAATTTCTCGTGTCACATTAGACAACAAACTTTAACACACATATCAATAACTTGAAGCAAAAATGCCAAAATACAATAAAAAAAACAAAAAACCTTGGAAATAATATTAAAAACAGACTGGTGAGCAGACTAGGACACAATGTTAAAAATATATCCTGCACATATTAGATCCAAATTAGACTATGGGTGCATCACATATAGCTCTGTCTAAATCCTATCTCAAAAAATTAACAACTATACAAAAACAAGGATTTAGACTTAGTTTGGGAGCATACTGAACATCACCCATGGAAAAGCCTATACATAGAAGCTAACGAACCTCCTCTACATTTAAGATGACAGAAATTAGCAATATAATACACAATAATACTACAAAGTAACCCAAACAATCCAACACATGAGAAAACCTCTAACCTGCAATATACAAACTTTTACACCAGTAAACCAAAAAATATACCCTCTTTTGAGTATCGTATCAAAGAAATAACTCCAATTAATGAAAACCCTGATAGCATAGTCACACACAAAGTAAGTAACAGACCACCATGGACATTGAAAAACCTAAAATGCTAACTCGTATATAAATATAAGAAAAATAATACTAACAACCTAATAAATAGAAGTCACTTTGGTGAACTTAGGGAAAGTATCTACAATACAAAGAAATATACACGGATGGAGCTAAAACAACAAATGGAACAGGTGCAGTGTGTACAAATGGACAAAACCATCTCCAAATAAGATTCCCTCATTGATGCATCAAAATACACAGCGCAATTATAGGTCATCAAAATGGTGCTTGAACTAATAAAAAAAACAATAGGAAAAAGTTTATTATATACACTGATTCTTTGTTATGCATCTTAGCTCTAAGAGGAGAAGAACTCGAACATCCCTGCATAAGACATAATAATTCAATACAATAAAATGAAAAAAAAAAAAATTGTCATAGCCTGGATACCAAGTCATGTTGGTAAATCAGGCAATGAAAAAGTTGATAAACTAGCCAAAGAAGTTATGTACAGGAATATAACAAACATTAAAATTCCATACAGATTTCAGTAGAAAAATAAAGGAATACAACAGAAGTAGTAAGCAGAATGGGATACATGCACCTAAGATAAATTACATGAACACCAACTTACAATTAAGAAGAAAACAAAACAGTAATAAAAGGATGAAAAGAAAATATTGTTTTGAACAGAATTAGAATTGGACGCACTAAACTAATGCACTCACACTTGATAGAAGCTACAGAAAAGCCGAAATGCACATTCTGTGACGAGCAAATGATAAAGCATATACTAACGAAATGCCGGAAACAAATCAGAAACAAATATTACGCAGCAAATGGAATCAAGGAATTATTTCATAACGTGGCACCACACCAGATTATCGAATATTAAAAAAAATACAACACTTTAAATTACTTTATACAATACTGCTAAAACCTTGAAAGCAACCAAAACTTTAAAGACATAACTTTTGATAATAATCAAAAATTTGTGCAACCCAAAAGTTAAAAAAAAACAAAACAAAAGAACTCTCAATTCAATAAAAGATTCGGCATTAAATGATGCACAGTGGTTGATATGCTATAAAACACCAATAAACCAACCAATGCTTAGAAGCATAATCTTGAGCTTAGCATTGCAGGTGAACCATCAGTGGTAACACTCACTAAATTTCCCTAATTCAGACCATTTGTTAAAAAAAACTGAAAATTTCTAAGACCTCCTGAGCCAGTGAAATGGTGCCAAGAGTCTTATAAAATAGAAATTCTGCTTTGAAGTCTACCTCGACTATATATCCTGCAAACACCATTAGTTAAGAGAAAAATGAGACGTCAGTTGATTCATCTAACTGTATTACAAATTTTTTTCCTTCAACAATTTATTCATTGATGTTTTGTGAGATTTCATTTATCCGTCTCGATACAGTGTCATTAGATACAGATATAACATTTAGCTTCCATGCTGCATCCTCACCAACAAGCCTCACAATTTCTTTTGCACAGGGTAGCACAAGCTGCTCAACAGTTGTATGAAGCTTTTTGGTCTGTGCGACTTTGTAAGCAATCACTGCATTGGTGGTCTTTTCATGGAATTTATCTGATGCATCAAAATGCTTGGGAGATGATAATTTCTGTTTGAAATAATTTTTATTCTTTTGCTGCAAACTGGGATGATACTTTTCAAGATAGAGCTTGAGTTTAGCTGGATTTGTTGACTCATTCCCCAAAACTTTGTAACAAATAATACACCGTGGAAACGTCATACCGTCTTTTTCTTGACAAATGAAGCCAGATTCAATATTCAGGAGAACCCTGGGATACAGCATTAATCCATTCTGAGGTTAGGATCGTAAGGTGCAATCGTCGTATGGCAAGGCCTAAGCAAAATTTTATACAGTACATATTAAAAATTAGTAACAAATACAGTACAGTATATAACACAGTTGTATATAATCAAATAACATTATAAATAACGCCATAAGGTGGGGCAAATACCGTAACTAGGGACCAGAAAAACATTGTATCCCACATCGTAACCTGAAAAAAAACTAGCGTAGGCCACCGTATCCTGGGGTTCTACTCTAATGCTCTGAATATGTGTACTTAACAATCCTTCCCGCCATTGTTATTTCTTTAGATCTGTGGACAAAAATATATCAATATATATTAAATTTTTAAGAATATCACGTTTGTTTTCCCTATTAACAAAAGTTGATTTAACTGTTTTTTCGGCAGTTTACTGCAAACTGCCAGAAGATGCCAATGCGACCTTTGGTCAGGTTCTGGATCAGTATCGAATAAAGTTTCTAATTCCATCATGAGATGGAATATGTAATATAAGCATTTATTTACATATTTATTGAGTACAATTTATATTTTTTTAATGTGTTTGTTCCTGTTAAATTTGTTGGTGGGGATTGCAAATAGTGTAATGTCTACTGATATGGATTTGGTTAGCCAAGTTTTTTTTTATTATTTGTTGAAAAAGGTATGGACTTTTATCTGCTTCCTCTAACCTATTTAGCAAATAATGAATCGTTTACAATAAAAGTTTTGTTTCACCTTGAAATAATAAAACGGATTACTGTGCTTTAAAGCAGACAATCTAATCTAATTCTGTAAACTCCCTAGCTGAGTGAAATGGAATATGGGTTATCTCCCTTGGATTTATTATGCTTAGAGAATACATTCATGTTTGGAAGTTAAAACTCTTTCCACCCATTTAGGACAAGATTTCTTTTTTTATTTTTTATTTTTTTTTTGTTTCTGGCTGGTCATTTCAAAACCTGTTGGTGTTATTGCAACAGGGGTGGATGGAATAAGATCAGAAAACTTTTATCATTGCTCAGCAGCAGAGCGTTATCATCGTCAGCCAAAGGAAGAGTCTATCAGGGGGTATGTACACAGGATGATGTATGGCAGTGAAACCTGACCAATGAGAGTTAGACGTACATTACATGAAGAGAAATGATATGAAAATGATACAATGGATGTGTAAGGTGAGTATTAGAGAGAGACTTAGATCTGATGGCCTCAGATGAAAATGAAATATGGACATTATATGCAGAAGAGAAGAGTTTGTTGGTGTGATCACATTGAAAGAATGGATGAGGTCAAAATAGCAGATTTTGTTATGGTCATGTTGAAAGAGTGAATGAGAGCTTTTGAGTTAGTAGATGTAGAACAGTTGAGGTAGGATGGTCAGTTGTCAGGGAAAACCAAAGAAAATATTGTATGAAGAGTGGATTTTAAAGAAAGAGGAATAAATAGATGACCGGAAATTGGTTACTTTTTGAAGTCAGTTTCTTAGTTGTTGAACACATGCCAGCATGTATAATGGATGTTAAACCAAATGATGATGATCAACTAAATTGAAACATGCGAACGATTTACAGGACTAAAATCAGTCCTACATTGATTATTAGAAGAGATTGCATGATAAAATTTGAATAACCACAGAGGCCATAACTGACGCCATCTTCTATTAGACCAACACTGAATTCAACAATTATTTCACATTATCTGAATCTGTAAGTTAGGAATTTTGTTAAACTGTTGTTATGATGTAAAAACACGTTTTCTCTTGTGAGAAAATCTTTTATTCTAGAAATTATACTTTAATAAAATATTGCTTCTCATCATTTTTTAAATTTATATATATATATATATATATATATATATATATATATATATATATATATATATATATATATGTGGGTGTGGCCTTGTGTGTGCTGAACGGGTTCTATCAAATTATTCTGTCAATTATTTGTCTACAGACATGAAACTTGATATATGGGGTGTTTTGACATGTGGAACAAATTTAATTTGGTTTTTAACTTGAAAAAATATCTCCAAGGGGTCAAAATTCAAAAATTGGAACTTGACAGGCATAAGTCGACTTATTTTTCAAGTTTTGATATCCATGTGTCCTTAGGTTATATGATAGCAACTATCACTAGAGAGTTAAATGTTTTGGTTTCCATTCTAGCTGATGGCCCCCGTCATAAACTTAAAACATATTACAATGTCCTTTGCTACTTTTGTAATTCCTTCTTTACAAACTATCACCATTTGTTCTCACTCAATAACTTTTTTCTTTGTAATTTTCAAAGTCAAATTCTGCCCACCCCCATTGTTTTTCAAAATACAAATATTTTATTGTCTATTTTATTAGGCATCGAAATGGTGAAAATGGCACTATAGATTCGACAGAACTCTAATATGGCATGCCAACTCATCAGCTTGTCCTGATAACCACTTTACCACCATCATGTTCCAAAATAAACACTTGTAGCGGATTAATGCATCAGAACAAACATAGTATAACGAAAATTAAATTGTTTTGATACAAAATCAAAGGAAAGAGAATAAGATTTCTTGGTACTTGTTTCACAAAAAAAAGATTGTAAAAAATTTTTTTTTTCACTTAAAAAAAAATTTGTTACTAGGATAAAACAGAAATTGTTACTATAGGTTTTTTTTTTATTTTCATTATAGCAGTGATGGGCAAAGTTAATGAGGTATCAGTTTACTATAGATAATCACTAGTTGTATATAAAAGGCAGTGTGTGTGTGTGTGTGTGTGTGCGTTCCTTAACTCTGAAACGACTGTGCTGACTTTTTTGAAATTGAAATTTCATACAAATGTACTTTGTGTCTGGAAGTGTTCTTAGATATACTTTGTATCAGAATGCATCTGATAAGTATAAATCTTCAAAAAGAAAAATCCAATTAAAAAAAGGAACAGTCCAATTTTGACCAAAGTTAATTCCCTTACTCAGCCCAGCATCACAAGTGCATTTGAGAAATTTTATCACCATACAAGCAGAAGGGCCTGGCATATAAAATCGACAGTAGGTTCTTTGATATGACAGGGGCACATTTGAAATGAATGTTTATGTTTAGAGCACAATTGGACCATGTTACTTGGCTTTTGCATTTTAAACTTTAATTCAAGCCATTATATAAAAATAATTTTATAAAATCAGGAGCCTCTGTACAGTGCAATGTAGACTTACAATTTATTGAGACAGTCACCATGGAGAGGCATGTGAAGCTTCCTTTCAGTGCATTATAGTAAGTCCCCAATTAGAGCAGGCAATCAATCGATTTGATTGAAAAATAGGTGATTTCACCAATTTCGATGACAATAAAAGTATTAGAAGTATGGAACATTCACTGATCCTCATTCAATCCTGAATAATGTTGAGACCATAATACTATAGATCTGGAAAACGTCCAACTAATAAGTGTGTCAATGTTTTTAAGTTGTCACTGTTATGGTTACAAAGTAGCTCCAAGGAAATATTTTAATCCATTTTCTTTGTTTTCTGATTGGTCCAAAACTAAATTAAACATATATATTTGGAACATTTGGGGGGGGGTCACTCCAGACAAGGCATGAAGCTACTTGATGTAAGTAGCTGAAAAAAAAATCGCTTGCTAGTTTTAAAAAAACTAACCAACAATAAGTGTTAGATGGATTTTGACTAACAAAGTAGCAATTCTTCACCCCTTTATCAGAAACATTGTTTATGGAACGTGAGGACTAAAGAATAAAATAAGGGAAGCAAGAATTATGAGGTTGTCAAAAGTATTTTTGCAAAAAGAAGTGACTAAAGAAATCTGATAATTTTTCTGTTGGTAAAAGAGGGTTCTTAACTAAACAGAAATGCAGGTCTTCTTCCCCTACAGGAACCGTCATAAATCCTATTGTTATAGTATAGCTTTATTTCTAGGTGCTTTTTTAAAAAATTTTATTTTATTTTTATTTCATTTTTTTTGCAAAAACTCAAAAACACAATTGATTTCATAAGAGATTAATGTAGTTTGCTTGAAGCATTATCTAGTGTGTATATAAATGAAATTTACAGAAAACAATACAATGCAGTAGTGTAACAGATAAACATAAGCTAAAGCAAATAAGACATAATGGTGAAATAACCTATGCAGATTCACCTTTTATTAATACTATATATGTATAATATATATACTGTGCATCATATAAAAATTTATTTTATACTTGCATTGAGTTCTTGTGTCAATATGGTTACATGGACATTTCATATTGTATATTTCAGGAAAATTCCTCCCCTCAAAGGTGTGACTTCAGTTCATATGTGCATACAGGTTTATTGTAAACACAATCAGTTTTGTAGAAATTAAAAAGGGCCTGAAATTTTATTTTGTTTAGTTGAAAACATGTGGGCTGATATTGCTAGTTATGACCTTTTGTTTAAGGCAGTGTTTGCAAAGATTAATCTGGCAGCCAACCCTTGCACATTTTTCAAAGAGTCTAAACAGTTTTTTGGTTGTGTCAAACCGTCTCAGACTAGGTGATTGCATTTGTTTTGTTTAGTTCATGACTTTAAATGTTTTTCAAAAATGTTTTATTTTATTTTATTTTATAGTACTTGAAAAAGTAGAGCGCGAAAGGCTGAAACAAAAAGAGAAGAAGGTGACCATCACACCTACATTGGAAGACTGGCTACAAAAGAGAGGCAAGAAACCTGTGAAGAAAACCAACCCCAAAGTGGTCTTTCCTCAGTGGTCATTACCAATGAATCTTCGACATGTGCCAAATTTACCACCATCTCTTTTGCCACCATCAATGCAAAACTTCAACTTAGAACGAGTTGAGTGGGAATAACCATTGAAATATACTTGTAAATGTTGTCAATAAAAATTTCACATTCTTTCTTTTAAAAAAATTTCATATTTTATCAAAAAAACTGTTTGTCACGTCTTAAATCATCCATCAGTTAATGATGAAAAATTTTAAGTTCATCTGCCACTATGCTCATTGCAGCCAGAAGCTACAAGTAGTCAGTTTCTTTATTCAGAGGAGTCTAAATTGAAATATGAGATTTTCCAGATCCTTGCTTGATCTACAGACCAAAGGAGCACTCTTCCACCAGATTTGCTGTGGTAGGCATGTGTTGGGAAAATCTGACGGCAAAGAAAAAAGCTTTTATTTGTTTAAGAGCAAATCTTTAGACATCTTTGACTTGCTTTGGTCCCACAACATTGATACAAAACAGCTATTTTAAAAAAAGTTTTTTATCCTTCCATGATGTTCTTTAAAATAAAAACTATAATTTGATTCTATTTCCTTAAAAAATTCTGTTCAACAAGAAATATTTTTCGGATGGATAGCATATTTATCATCAGCAGAAACTTAAATTTAAAATGGTTTCCATGATTCTGATAATAAACTTTTTTTTTACTGATAAATAAGTCAAATATTAATGCATTTTTCTGCACAGAAGGAAATAATAATGGTTTCTTTTAAATTTAGATATAAAATGAAGATTGACAATTATTTATACAAAACTCCTATTTACTTAGCTCTCCAAAAAGGGACACTTTGGCTGGGAATAAAAATAAAAGTGCTCTCTTTTAAGAAGGATTTCTTCTCCATTGACTGAGGGCAGAAAAGGTGAAGTGTAGCATCAGAACAGATGCTACACTGTTATCTTGGCAGCTCAAATAATCATTTGACTCCAAAGGATATAACTCTTAATTTTTTTTCTAAAAGTTGCCGTTTGTATTACTTGAATTATTTACTTTTTTCATAGATCATTTGGTGCATATTTAGAACTAGCCTGGGTGACCGGCATTACCCGGGTGTTTAGAAGTGTGTGTTGAGCAAAAAACAAAAAATTTTAGTAGGCAGGCAGGCTCGAATCTGTACTGCAAAGGAAGAAAAGAACATGAAAAAAAAAAAAAAGACATTTTTGCTGTTGCACCCATCACCAAACCAAAAGTGGCAAAGGTTTAAATTAAAGCTACTCAATCAAAAAGAGGGGATGACTTTTGAAAATATCAGGGGGAAAAAGTGGCCTCTTCCTGTTGAAGGTGAAGGAATTAATGTTTTTAGCCAATTTTTCGATCTTTGTCATCCGAAGGGTCGAGCTTCAAAACAATACCGATCTTGTGAAAATCTGTCGCCTTTGTTGAAAGTTTTAGGCAAACATACATGCATTTAAACAGATAGGTGAGATTTATATGATAGATTAGCCTTGGTTCCCGGCGTTGCCTGGGTGTTTGGAGGTGTGTGTTGAGTTTAAAAAAAAAAAAAAAAAAGTAGTGGGCAGGCAGACTCAAACCCGTACCACGAAGGAGGAAAAGAATGTAAAAAAAAAAAAAGTGATGTTGCAATATTTTTGAGCTATAATCCTGCACAGTCGGGAGATTCTATTTATAAACAATGCTGCTAGGAAATTACGAATCAAATAAATTCACATTCTGCTACCAACTAATCAGAAACAGAATTGCTCCAAAAATATTAAACCTTTTCTGTAGCAACTTTGCATATGTTTTTGTGTCAACATGGGAAGAATCTTTTGCTCTGTGGCTTCCAACTCAAGAACTGTCTACTGATAACCAGTCACCTCCAGGACTTGTATAGAACATCTAGCCATCAGAAACTGTTCTGAAACTAAACTTGGCTTTCAACTCAAGAAGTGACGTTTTTGCTATTGCACACATCGCCAAACCGAAAATCACGAATGTTTAAATTAAAACTACTCAATCGAAAAGAGGGGATGACTTTCGAAAATATTGGCGAAAAAAGCGACCCCCTCCCTGTAGAAAAGTGCCCAGTTGAGGGTAAAGGAATTAATGTTTGTAACCAATTTTTCGATATTTGTCGTCCGAAGGGTTGAGCTTCAAAACTATGCCAATCTCGTGAAAATCCATCGCCTCTGTCAAAAGTTTTAGATAAACCTAGATACATACATTACAATAGAAAAATGCAAGCATGAAAAGTAATATGATTAGGCCTAAATATGGAAAAGTAAAGGACTAGTTGTTAAAACTGGAAAAGAAAAGGACGATATTCTAGTAAAAAATATAATAAATTCATAACTTAAAATATTGCAGCATTAAGAATTTTTTTTTAATTCATCTTATAACATTATATAATCAATTTTAATGCTGCAATATGTTATGTGATGAATTTATTATATTTTTTACTAGAATATTTTGTCCTTTTCTTTTCCATGTTTAAGCTTAACCATATTACTTTTCATGCTCGCATTTTTCTATTGTAATCCATGATTTTACCAGGTTTCCAATAAATTCGCTTGTTCTTTGTTTAATTTTAGTCATATTTTTTTTTTTCCCCCCCATAAACATAACATACACATATGTAATAATGTACGGCACTCATCTACTTTCAATAAAATCCCCCAATTATCTCTTTCATTCTGTCTTTCACTTATTACTTCTCTTTTCGCGAGAGCAGTGAATTAGTAGAAGTAATGTGATTGCTATGGAAACCAGTCATGAAAAACGTCGCTCACCTTATGTTCTTTTTTTTTTTTTTTTTTACGATTTTGAACACCAGTAAATTCATCATAACTTTTGTTTTACTGAATGAAAATTGAAAAAAAAATTTTTTTTTCACAATATAGCTGAAAAGGTGATCTATAAAGTGTAATAATCGTTGGAAATTTGGTCAAAAAATGAGTGAGCAGTGAAGCTTTAAAGCAGTTCTAAATGACTAAAGCTGCCACTTAACCATATATTCAAACACGATAGTGTTTGAATGATACATTTAAACAGACCGGTGAGATTTATATTATAGATTACACTTCTTCTTCAAAAAAAATCTTTATGGAGTACATACTCATCATGGAACGAAGATGTTATATTCCAAAATTCATATGAATTGTTTTTGTTTTTATTTAAGAAAATCAAATTTTACCATTATTAGTAATTAAGTATTGTTGGCAGCCATTGATTTACTTATGGAGAAATAGATAACTCGATTTGACTAACAAAATTTATCTACCCTTGTGAGCTTTCCGCTGTTGAATTTTAATGTTATAAAAAAAAAAAAAAAAAAAATACCACCTACCTCAAATAAAAAAAAACAAAAAAACTACTTTATCAATTTACATAATTTTTGGAATATGACATCTTCGTTCTGTGACGGGTACATACATTATAAAAAATTTTATGTATCGTCTTTTAAAATAAGTGTAATTAAAAAAAGAAATTTAATGAATATTGGATTTTCTGTGACATATATGTAAATTTGCTTTTTTTTTTTTCTCTTGCTGATATTGGATATTCATTGAAATCATCAATACAAAGTAAAACTAGAACAATTTTTTTAGAACTAATAGGTTGATATATTTATTTTTTTATCCTAGGCTAAAGCTTTGCTTTGTTATTGAAGGTAATCATTTGAAAAGGGACATAACTCTTATTCTTTTCCTAAGTTACTATTTCTTCATTTTGCTTTATCATTCATTATGATAAGTATCAGGATTCTTGCCTGTACATAATTTTTTATTATAAATATTAATCTCTGCTCACACACATAAGTGTTGGATATAGAAATGGAGAGTGCCTTGTTGCATCCTCACAAAGTTACTCAAATCAAAAAGTGAATTAACGAAACACTACATTTTATTTAAAAACTAAACCCAGGAAAATACAGCTTGTATTAGATAAATTAATGTAGTCTTTATGTATTTTATGGTCCAAACAAATAAAATATCATCTTATGAGTATAATGTTATATATTCTCTGCAATGTTGAAATTCAATCAGATCATTTGTGGTCATTTATCTTAAGAAGGTATCAATCATACCAGTCACTATAGGAGCAACCAGGCTAATGAAAAAGAATTTCAAAAACTATCTGGCGAATATACTCACTGAACCAAGTGCAAGAGAAAGACAAACAATAGCATTTAAAGGGATGGTTAGAATTTTAAAAAGATCTCTTGATTGGAGTAACTAAACTAATGGGAGAATGTTTGACATCCAGTAGAATGCCCCATCCCAACAAAAACAAATTGATAAGAAAATTAAAATAAAAGTGGAAAAGGTATGAACCCCCAACACAGATATGAGTAAAGTAAAACTTTTGTACATCATATGAAGTAGACATTACCTATTTACAGATTAAATAGACTGTATTCTAGTGTGAATGTGTATGTGCATAGTCCATGATTTATTTATTGTCTTCATCCGAATTTTCTGTTCAATTCCGACACTGGTTACAGTGTAAATCATGTTGTTTTTGTCATTGCTGTAACAAAATGATGCTCCCTCTAAACAAGATCATAAATTCAGTTAAAAACAAATAACAATGTTTCATTTGCAGAGACATACAATGATACTTATTCACTGAACAACAGACTTGTATGCTAGAACTCTAAGCATGTTGAATCAAAACATATGTCCAACCGAGCACAAATCGTTTATCAGCTTTGAATTCAAAGAGCCATCTGAGAAGCACAGAAATCCAACTGACTCCTCTGCCCATTCTTTTGGAACATATATCTTTATCTCTACTATTACATTAAAAAGAAATTTTTATGTGAATTTGTTCCCTATGGACTCAGAAATGGGTGGATTGACTTTTTTTTTTAATTTCATACAAATATACTTTGTGTCTGGGAGTGTTCTTATGTAGGTTTTGTATCAGAATGTGTCTGATAAGTATCGAAAATCAAAAAGAAGGAAGTCTGATTTTAACCAAAGTTAACACTTTTATACAACCTAACATCACAAGTGCATCTGAGAAGTTTTATCATCGCACAAGCAGAAAGCCCCAGCATATAAAATTAACAGTAGGTTTTTTTATAAGGCAGAGGCGCATTCAAAATAAATGTTTCTGTTTAGGGTACAGTTGAACCATAATACTTGATTTTTGCATTTTAAATCTTATATGGTTATTATTTACAGATAATTTTATAAAATCAACAATAGATTCTCTACAATGCAATGTGAACGACAATGTATTGTGGAGCAATGGGGTGGGGTCTCTAACTAGAACAGGCAATCACTCAGTTTGATTTTAAAAAAAAAAAAAAAAAAAAAAAAAAATGAGTGATTTCACTGCTTCCAATGACAAAAGTATAGGAGGGTGAAACATTTGTTGAGCCGCATTCTATTCCAGACAACGTTGTGTCTCCCTGCTAGTAGATATATATATTTACTTGTGCCATTTCTAGTCACCCAGGAACCTACTTTAAAACCATGGGCTAGTTTATCTATGGTCATAAACTCTTATTGCCCAAGAGATCTTGTATTTGGAGAAGTAATAATTTTTCCGATACTTAAGTGGCACTTAATCACAACATAGAACCTCATATCCAAGATATTTCAAGGGACAGTCTATTTCTTGGCTAATCTCTCTTCTCTTAGTTAAATATTTTTTCCACTGCAAGCCTCAGTTGCAACCAAACACTTCATTAAACTTAGTCTTGCACATATTAATGTTTTTAAGGATGAACTTGAAGTGCATCTGGTGGTGGAAATGTTATAACTCCAAATAGTATTTTGAAGTAATACTATCTCTTGAGGTTACATCTATAAATATATCATTTGCAGCCTGGTTGTAAAATATATGGTTAACAAAACAAATTAATCTATAAATAAAAACATTTCTCAAGATGACTGAACTTTGCGTTAAATAATTTGAAAAAAAGGTTTGTATACTGTAAAACAAAGTAAATTGGCAAAAGTATGAATGCTGCGATTAAAATCCAAAATCAAAATCCGCGGGGGATTTCTAAATGGCATGTTTACTTTATGCTAACAATTGGACAAAGTGTGACCGCCTTTCATCTTTTCTATTTTCGGTCCGTGGAGGAGAAATCTTTCTAGACCAAAGCAATTTTATTTTGGTCCAAATCCAAAGTGCTCCTTTTAGGGGAGTTGGATTTTCCACACTTAAAGAACTGATCTTCCATCTAATTCTGCTCTTGTGGGGAATTATATAAATGGGGACTCTGTGTATAACATTGAAAACTAATTTACATACGTGTTCTATGTTGTGATTAAGCACCACAAATATGCATGTAAATTTGATGGCAAAAATAATAAATCTTACTTAAATAATAATTCCTCTATATAATAAAAATAATCTATAATATAAATCTTACCTGTCTGTTTAAATGTTTGAATGTCTGCCTAAAACTTTTGACAGAGGTGACAGATTTTCACGAGATCGGTATCGTTTTGAAGTTCGATCCTTTGGACGACAATTATCGAAAAATTGGCTAAAAACATTAATTCCTTCACCCTTAACTTGGATCTTTTCTACAAAGAGGGGTCGCTTTTTTTTGCCGATATTTCCGAAAGTCATCCTCTCTTTTCGATTGACTAGCTCTAATTTAAACCTTCACCACTTCTGGTTTGGCGATGGACACAACTGTAAAGACGTCATGTTTTTTTTACGTTCTTTTCCTCCTTCATGGTATGGGTTCGAGCCTGCCTACCTACTACCACTTTTTTTTTTTTTTTTGCATTTTGCTCATACACAACTCCAAACACTCAGGCAACGCCAGGCACCCAGGCTAATATAGAAATAAAGAGGCTTGAAGCTATGCAAGCAGGTGAGTTTTTCAATGGAATCACAGTAGAATAAATAGTTGTGGCCCAACAAATTGAATAAAAAAAAAAAACAGGTTTGTTTTACGATCTACATTGATTAAAAAATGTGGTCAAAAACAAATATATAACATAAATGTTACCAAAAGCAAGGTAAGTTACTCTTCTATCTAGATGGATGTTTTTAGTGTTGTAGTGCAATATCAAACAAACATTTCACAAGCACACAAAAAAATGGGCGTATGGATACATTGCGGCCATTTTTCTTTGTGCTTGTGTACTGCTTTACATACTTGTTTTTTTATCCAAATAAACATTTTACATGAAATAAAAACACTAAAAACTTATCCAGCTGAGTAGAAGAGGAACTGATCTTGCCTTTGATAACATATATATTTGTTTTTTGACCACTTTTTCGAATCAATGTGGATTGTAAAACAAACCCAGAAAAACAAATCCGCAACTAATTTACATTACCAACAAAAAAATACAGATCCACGTTTGACAAGAAGAAAAACTTTAAAACTGTTGGATTCAAATTCTGTAAAAGTACCAACCAAAATACATACACATATTTTAGAATTTATAGTGGGTAATTAGTTTCACATATACCTTTAATATAACATATTGGTGATTTTTTTTATTTTTATTTTTTTATTGATTTACAAAGTATTCAAGAATAAATAAATATTAACAATACCCATACTTTTCTTCACTCCAAAAGTTTTATGTTGAGGCCTGAAAATTCTTAATTACAAATAGTTTCCCAGGCAAAGTCAGGACACAGGTCATGCTATTTATAAAATAAATCACACAGATGTATATGTATTCAATAATATCTGATATCTATATTTATACACCTATAAAGTCTTTTTTTTTTTGTCACACTTACATTGATATTAAAGGTTTATGCTTTTTATTTAAACATTATTAAAATGAATTTCTTAATATATTCAGTCATAGATAGGCAAGCATTCAAGAAGGTTAACTAATTTGCATATTTTGCGAAAAACGAACATTCATTAATTATTCATTTTTTATGGTTTCTTATTAGATGATTCGTTTCATTTAACTATTATGCTCAGTTCTATTCATGCATATTTTTTTTTACATTGTGCATAATTGCATAGCATATAGTATAAAAAGTTCTAGCAAATACATGTGTGTGTGTGTGTGTGTGTGTGTGTGTGTATATATATATATATATATATATATATATATATATATATATATATAATGAAAGTAACCTTGTCTGTGTGTACACAGAAAGTCTCTACCAAACACTTCTCTGAATGTTTTAGTCTACAGACTTGGAACTTAATATATATGGGATTTGGACCTGTGGGACAAATTTGATTTGGATTTTAGCTAGTAAAAATAGACACTAAGAGTTCAAAATTGAAAAAAAAAGTTGACCTTGGCAAGAATAAGTCGAATAAAGCTGTTACATTTATTCATGCGCAAAAAAAATATTCATAGCTTAATTTTTAATCTTTCATATCCATCTATTGATAGCTCAAATGGTAATGATGCTGGAGCACTAAATAGCGACTAAGGCTAGAGTGCTAAACCTTTTGATTTTGATTCTAACTGATGGCACTCAAGTCATGACTTTTTCATAATTTTTTAAATCATTACTATATATTGGATACAATATAATAATCAATAGAGAATTGGCTCTGTAATAATGAGTACAAAACCTGCATGAATTAAAGTATAATATTTATGCATATTTTACAACCAGGCATCGCTGGTATTCCATAAAGTAAGGAGTGAATGTATACTTGGTTTAATCGATCAATAATTGCCAGTTCTGGAAATTTCTATTTCAAGATCTAGATACTGAATACGGAATCTCAATTGATAAAATAATCTTGAGATTGCATTCTAGACATCTGATTTGCAAAATTATTTGGATGACCTGAGGTTATTTTTTTAGCATGTGGGCACTGTTTTACAATTTGTCACCGTGCAGAAGGAGACAACTCTCCTTTACTAAGAGATTCGTGCATTTTTTCATCTCATAATTTAGGATACAATATTTTTTTAAAATCAAAACATTAAAAAAAAGAAAGCTGCGATAAATTTTTTTTTAATGTAACAAAGTTGATGACACTAATAATACAAAATGTAGTCTTTATGTGACTATTAAAAGAAAACCAATGAACCCACGATATTTTCATTAGATGAAAACATCTAAAAAGAAGTTCAGCAACTGTTTTTTTCTTAATTAAAAAGTAAATGTTATGGCAAGATTATTATGAAGTTAGTCTTTCACCTTTAAAAACTACCAAGAATGAAACTCTTTAATAAAACAAGGATGAAACTTTTAAAGCTGTAGCGACTTTTTTTTTACTGTAACAAAGAATATAATATTAATAACACCAACATCTAGTTTTTAACATAAAAAAAAATGAAAAATGAACGAATCTCTTAGTAAACGTACAGTGACAAATTGTAAAACAGCACCAGCATGTGTATTTTTTAGGGTTTTTTTTTTAACAAGATTCAATTATTCTAACATACTATATTCTTCATTTTGCATTTCTGGGGGAAAAAATACAGCATGAAATAAATTTGATCCAAAAGCAAGTCCAAAAACCAGAAATTTGTTTGGATGTATGTGTAATTCACATGGAAGCTGTCAGATTTTCTTTAACCGATCTGGGGATGCTCTGGTGTCTGAATCGTTTAATCTGAGCAAAACCAAATGTGAAGAAAATCAGATTAAAACTAAAAAGAGAAACCCGAAGTTGATGTATGGCTATCAAGGACAACCTGGATTTTTCTCTTGTCTTGAAAGGATATGATTATGTTAAATATTTGTCCAGAACTGCCATAATTTAACACTTGAGCAAGAGATCTATATGAATCTCTTATGATTGAATTGTTGCTAAACTGGAAGCAAAATTTTATTTGATGTTTCATTTGCAAACTAATTAGCAATAATTCTTCAGAGGAAGCAAGATTTAATAATCATAAAACACTTATGACACAGCCCTAAGGAATAGTGGATATACAAGCGTTAAAATCGAATATAATAATATCTGAACCAATCTGAAATCGAAGCAGAAAGATTATTTGGTCGACACATCCTTTCAATCTAATGTTAAAAACTAGGATAGGCTATAAATTTTTATAATTTAAATTTACAAGGTTTTTGAATTTTAAATTAGAAAGATCTATGTGAGGTTTTTATAAATATTTGTTTACAGAAAGTAACACAAGTAACACCAGTTAGAAAAGGGCTTGCAAAAACAGTTGTTTTGTGGAATGTGGGATCCGTCCTGTTAACGGTGTATGTTTCTTGTGTCGTTGTGGCTGGGTTGAGAAAAAAAGGAAACCTTGAGTTTTTCTGCACTGCAGTTGTCGAAAATTCTCACATGTCAAGTGTTAAAATGACAGAGAGAGCTGACAGGATGTGTTGTCTTTGAGGACCCAACAAGCAAAAGAGGAAGAGAATTCGTAAATACCACTCCTATGGGTGTTGGTGAGGATCTAAAAGGGAAGCTTGTGATTGGTTGTTTTTCATCCAAACACAGTGAACTTAGTAAGTAACTCCTTAATAATTTCAATAAAATAAAAACACTAAAACTAAACCCTTTGTTTTCTTAAGATGTAGAGTATGCATTAATCACTTTTCTTACTAATTTCCAGCTTAACTTACTGTTCCCGTGAGAAAAATTGTATTTTATATACCTATCTTCTCTTGGATATCAATTTACTTTTATGTAAAAAGACCATCCATTATTATCTATGTATTTAAAATGCTTAAAACCTCATTATAATTTATGATTTTATAAAGTAATTTGACTACTCAACTTAAAAATTAATAAGATGTGAAGTAAGACTCTCTATCCCTCTCAAGCGATTAATTACAATTAGTATATAAGAATTAAAAATCGACCTCCCATTATTGATCTGTTGTCCATCTAATGTAAATTATACTAAAGAAAAGTCTGTTGAGTTAAGCACATTCTAAAGCAATCATAGATGAGAATCCAGTATTTGGTTTGATCATTTTGTAATTCATTTTCAATTTTAATACAACTAACTCTGTGTTTGTTTTTTTTTCCATAATATATAATATCAAATTGTAATGTCTTCTGCTACCTGCTCTATAAACCTCATTATGTTCAGAATTGAATTTATTCAAGCTAATTTTTTCCTTTATATCCAGATCTAACCATAATTTATTTGTATTGAATAATTGTTGTAATCTATCTATCGATCTCTTTATTTCTCTCTCTGTCTCTTTCCCCCTCTCTCTCTAATATATATATATATATATATATATATATATATATATATATATATATACTATAATTTTCATAGGGTACAAAATGTCCATATTGCAATTATGAATGATTGTTTTATTTATGTTTATAATTAAAAGAAGTAGAGGGGGGAAACTTGACCCATTTACCATTTTAATACTATTATTTATTGAATAATTGTTATAATCTTTCTCTCTCTCTCTCTCTCTCTCTCTATATATATATATATATATATATATATATATATATATATATATATATATATATATATATATATATATATATATAAAACTCAAATGACCTTGTAACGATGTATGTAACCCACTTTCCGGTTTATGACATCCAGTTGCGCATGCGCGCATGACCTGCACACTGAAATATTAACGTTATTATTTTGAAATTATTATTTAACATGGGAAGAGTTGGGTTTAAAATAACTTAAACGTAATACAGAAATGAATGATGTAAAAAAAAAATGCAGACAGTATTAACAATTGTTTATTTGGATAATTTAAACGCAAAACAAAACAAAAGCAAAAGAACAATTGGGACGCTGAAATATAAACGTTATTATTTCGAAATTATTATTTAACATGGGAAGAGTGAGGTTTAAAATAACTTAAACGTAATACAGAAATGAACGATGTAAAAAGTAAAAAAAAGAAAAAAAAACAGATATATCAAAATTTGAATTTAACTATAAGTAATATGGTATCTGTTCAGTGCACATTTACCTATAAATATGGCCAACCACTTATAATTCAGTAACTGTAAAGTTTTTTCAAAAATAATCAATTATAATAAACAGAACGACTCATAGAAATCTATCTATATTCTTTTTTCATTTTAATATACTTTCATAGAAATGTTTCTGTTATGTCAAAAAACCCCTATTTTCTTTACGTTACAAGTGTCACGCTCATACATGAATTCTATAGCTAATATAACATACTGACCCAGACGAGTAGTCTAGTATATATATATATATATATATATATTTTATATATATATATATATATATATTTTTTATATATATATATATATATATTTTATATATATATATATATTTTATATATATATATATATATTATATATATATATTTTATATATATATATATTATATATATATATTTTATATATATATATATATATATATATATATATATTATATATATATATTATATATATATATATATAATATATATATATATATATATATATATAAAATATATATATATAATATATATATATATATATATATATATATATATTATATATATATATTTTATATATATATTATATATATATATTTTATATATATATTTTATATATATATATATATATATATTATATATATATATTTTATATATATATATATATATTATATATATATATTTTATATATATATATATATACATATTTTATATATATATATATTTTATATATATATATTTTATATATATATATACATATTTTATATATATACATATTTTATATATATATATATATTTTATATATATATATATATATATTTTATATATATATATATATATATATATATATATATATATATATATAATGTTCATTATTTAATCACTAATTCTTAGATAGTCAATTCAACAGGTTCTTTGTATAATTTTCCCAAAGTTATTAAATGTTAATTCGACCTTGCTGTAAGGGACAACTTTTATGTGCGTATTAAGTAATAGAATATGAAAAATACCTCAAGCAAAATATATGGAGGTACAACAACAATGTGGATGACATGAACTTATTTTATGGGCGTTTTTATCTGACAATAAACAGTTAATTGCACACTTACCTTAAATATGCTTCATCAAAATAACCATGTCAGACAACTTTTTCAGAAGATTTGGTCAAACCTATCCATGCATGTAACAACAGTTGTGTGCCAAAAACCACTGTCTTTTTATCTCCAAAGAAGCTTTAACTTTAATGTCATAAATGACTTGCTGGCATTTTGGGTTAACACTCATTTTATATATATATATATATATATATATATATATATATATATATATATATATATATATATATATATATAAAAGTGAACGTGTCTGTCTGTGTGTCTGTGTGTCTGTCTGTCTGTGTACATTTCCCTACGCAATAACTCTGTCAATTTTTAATCTATAGACTCGAAATTTGAAATACCGGGTACTGAGATTTGGGAAAATCGATGTGACGGGTGTCAGCCAGAAATTTGGCTGCTAAGGAGTCAAATTTCAACGATTTGACCTTTAAGAACTCTACCAAACTCCTCCGGCAATTTTGGGTCTAGACACTTGAAATTTTAGATATAGGTTCCTTGAACCTGGATCTAACTTAATAAAGTGATTTGAGCCCGAAACTATAAATTTTAAGGGGTCATTATAGGGGTCAAATTAAAAAAAAAATTTACTCTTTTTTTTTTTTTTTTGCTCAGCATACACCTCCAAACACCCGGGCAACGCCGGGCTGAAATGCTAGTATATATATAAAAGTGAACGTGTCTGCGTGTGTGTGTACATTTCCCTACGCAATAACTCTGTCAATTTTTAGTCTGCAGACTCGAAATTTGATATACAGGGTACTGAGATTTGGGAAAATCGATGTGATCGGTTTTGGGCTAGAAATTTGGCGATTAAGAGGTCAAAGTTCATCGATTTGACCTTTGAGAACTCTACCATATTTCTCCGATAATTTTGGGTCTACGCACTTGAAATTTTAGATATAGGTTCCTTGGACATGGATCTAACTTAATAACTTGATTTGAGCCCAAAACAATAAATTTTACGGGGTCATAATAGGGGTCAAAGTTTAAAAAAAATTGGCCTCTGCAGTCTCTTCCAAATTACTCAGACAATTTCTGGTCTAAATATTTGAAATTTTAGATAAAGGGTATTCAGAGATAGGGCAAGCTTTTTCATCAGTTTGGGTCGAAATTTTTTAGGTATGTCTGTTTGCATGTCTGCCTTAAACTTTCAATAGAGGCGACGGATTTTACCAAGATCAGTATCGTTTTAAAGTTCGACCTTTCATACGACAAATATCGGAAAATTGGCTAAAAACCTTAATATCTTCTCCTTCAACTAGGCACTATTCTACAGGGGGGGAGTCACTTTTTTCGCCGATATTTTTTTAAGTTATCCTCTCCTTTAGATTGTCTAGCCTTAATTTTTAAAAATGTCACTTCCGGTTTTGCGGTGGTCGTAACAGCATAAACGTTAGGTTTTACCCCCGTTCTTTTCCGATACGTTTATTCCTTTGGTACAGTTGACATTTACAATTCTTGACAGTATCTGTTTGTAGCGCAAAATCAATCACTTAATGTTAACTGAATTAAAGGAATAAATAATAAGATAGTCAACATCATAAAATTTGGAATATAGTTTTTTATCATTTATTCACTATATTGCTCTGTAATTACATTGAGCTTCTTAAATAAGGATTGGTATATATTATAAGAAACTATATTTCTACAGAAATATATATATATATATATATATATATATATATATACATATATATACATATATATATATGTATATATATATATATATATATATTTCTTATTTTATTATGAAGTATGTATATATATATATATGTATATCTATGTATATATATATATATATATATATATATATATATATATATACATATATATATATACATACTTCAGAATAAAATTATCTAACAATCAACTGGTATGGAAACCTGTTATTATAAGTCTTACAAAATATTATTTGCAGTAATATTCTATAAGTACTATCCCATCTAAATAAAAGTTCTTAATTTGTGTAGCCTGTTTACTGAAAGCGGTTTTATTTTATCTTATTAACAACTTGAAGTTATTTTGAAGTGGAATTTGAAGCTCATGTTCTATAATTATAAAAATATTAAATATATTAAATTATATGTTTATTAATAAACAGATCCACCGGACCTATATAAAAAAATTTTTTACCGAACTAATTATATAAACAAAGAAAATTTCTCCAAGAAAATGCCTACTTCGGACCATTACCTTGTGATGTTGATTACTCAAAATACAGATTGGATCATTTTACCAAACTGCTATCAAAGACATTCACTTCAGATTTTACTATGCAATTTGGATGTGAATTTTTATATCCTTTTCATGAACTTCTCTTACTCTATGATATTTAAATACTTAAAAAACTTTTAATTGTAATTTTCCATGTCTCACTGACTTTAGCAAATGAGGTGTAAACCATTATGATTATTTGCCAATATTTTCTCCTCTGAAGAGATGGTAGACATCGAAATCATATAGGATAAGGATAAGGAGTTATATTTCAAATATATTCTTTGTCTTACATCAAATAATAAAAATCTTTGAATTTGAAATTTAACCATTTCACGTCATAAATTTAAAAATTTATTGAATGAATAAAATTTTGTGTGTGTATATATATATATATATATATATATATATATATATATATATATATATATATATATATATATAATACAACAAGAGTATGAAATGAAGTCACAAAACTATATATTGGTAGTTATAGAATGGATCATTTATTGAATCATGGAATACAAGCAAAATTTAGGGGATAGAAGGGATTCTTTATGCCAGGGCATTTTGAAGCCTAATGCTTCTCATCAGAAGAGTAGAGAAGGTGCTAGGTAGCATGGGGAAGATGCGGCGTCTAGCTTAGGGTTCATTAGAGACAAAAAAAGATTAAGAGGAATTATAGAATGTTGGGGGAAGTTTTATATATATCTTGTGGAATTGAACTCTCTCTCTCTTCCTCTTACGCATTAATATATATATATATATATATATATATATATATATATATATATATATATATATAGTGTTATAATGGAATAAATCCAGAGGAAATCCGGGTATGAAAGCTCAATGTGGTAAACAGAGCAATAATATAATATAATATAATATAAAAATTATAACACGGAAATTACAACACGGAAATAAGGTTGAAATAAATTATTGCATCGACAATTATGTAATTTCCGTGTTATAATTTTTATATATATATATATATATATATATATATATATATATATTATGGCAGTAGAGTTTAGTTTCCTAAAGTACATTAAATGAAACAACATGTGTCTACCAAAAAGTGCTCAATGAGTAAACAGAGCAGGTATATTAAATTTATTTATACAAACAAACATTGATGGCTACATATGTGCATACATGGCTTCAGGCCAAGAATTACTCTTGAAAACTGATAAAATCAAATTGTTCTATATTAGCCAGGCTACATCACATTGCCCAGGAGGAAGTATTAATTTATTTTTATCAATAATTTCTTACAGTTGTCACCCATAAGATAAAAATCTTAATGCAAAAACCGAAATAACTAATCAAAATAAAAGTTACCAAAAAAACAACAACAACAACAACAACAAATACACAACTTAAATCTTCCTTAGAGAACAAATATGCAAGCCAAGTTTTCCAAAAAAATTTTAATATATAAAAAGTATATTTTACTTTAAAAATACTAATCCATGCTTTTTCTCCTGAATCCATGAATAAAACTTATGTGTGCCAATAGATTAGTTCGTATTTTAATCACAAAATATTAAGAACAAGTGAATATATTTGTGTACATATTAATAGTGAAGGAAAATATTCTTCGGTTATTTATATAAAGCCCCCTGTTCTTTGCTCATAAAAAATTAAATTTGCACACACGATTCTTGAAGAAAGCTTGACACATATTTCTTATGACACCATGGCATGAAATTATATAAAGTTATGTATGTGTATATGTATTTATATGCACATGGTTCACGTATAATGTAGTCGTTACATGTTAATACTCAGGACCCACACGTTGTATGCAGACAGGCACAAGGAAACAAAGACAAGGAAAGAATTCGACTCGCTTTTTTTTTAAATTGAAACAATAGACGTTTATCTACAGGTACTTCCAGAATAACGTCTTATCTCTTGTTCAAAAAAGTTTTCTCAAACTCCAACGTGCTTAACAAAAATCTGCCATGTCAAAGACATGATACTCTGTCTTTGTTTGGCCATGTTTAGGATATGTTTTTCCCTGCCACTCTGGGGCCCCATGTGTAACACATCTACTTCCTGGCTTTCTTATGCCATGTTTTTCTTTTCTTATAATCTTTTTTTTTTTTCTTCTTCCTTGCTGTAACTTCACCTCACACATGGCTTGGTCATTTGCATACATTGGTTGTCGTACAGCTACTGCTGCCATATGCATGTTTGTACTCTGTTACACACTTCCAAACTAATTAACCAATCAGTATTATCATTTGATTTTCATCTATAAAGAACTCTAGAAGTTCTAGAAGAAGCCATGTTTAGTTTCAGAACAGTTTTCTGATGCTTTGTGTCTTGTGCTCTTTTCTTCCCACTTTGCAAACAAGTTGAATATCTTTTTTCTGACAATCCAATTATTTTTTCATACATATTTTTTCTTTTTTACCCCCCCCCCCCCCCCGCAATCATTTCAGATGTTGTGTCTTTTTGCTTTGTTTTCCATTTGTATATTGCTCTATTCTAAATAAATATTCTATAAGGGATGTTCCTATTTTTTTATTTCACTCAACTGAATCAGAGCAAGGCGGCAATGAACATGGTCAATTTGGCATTTACCCTATAAATGAGAAAACTGTCTCATCACTCTTCCATGAAAGGTGCTCGGCTGAGCTCACATCATTGGTTCTTTCTTGTAAGACATTCACAGTAAGAAGATATCTTCCAGCACCACCAAAAAAAACAAAAAAACATTTCAGGTGTCTAGCATCAGACAGAATTTCTGTGGACAGTGTTTCGTTGCAAGAGCTTTTCATCAATGGAATATGTTATTGCAGGACTGCTTCCATCCTAATTACAATTTGGTCATCTTCAAATTCAAATTCAACAAATTCTTGTGATAAATCATTCCATAAGCAATCAAACACAATTCATAAAATTGATCAATGTTAGTACTCTCATAGTGTTCCTCATCTTTCAGTTAACAATCATTTCCATCTCATTAGCTGTTATTAATTTTTTTACAAGGGAGTCACCACTTATTAAGGTCCAAAGGTCCATGGCCACTCAAGGATGAGGATTAATGAGTGTAACAGAAATTGCTGGGACAACAGTGTAGTAAATATTAATGGTGGAAATTAGGTAGAATTTGATTATTTAAGGGGGCAGCTGAACAAGAACTTGTTTAGATTGGACTTGAAGACGATTATATTGTAGTCAGCTGAAAAGCAGGCCAGCGGAACAGAGTTCCACAAGCAGGCAGTCCTAGAAAAAGAAGCTTTGTTCATGGAATTTACATTTTGATTTAGACACAGATAGGGAGTAAGGGAAATTGTGGATAGTGGTTGTAGCTAGACGAGTGTTTTTTGTGAAGGTTTGACAGGGTGGAATCATAGATTCAAGCTCAAATAAACACTTACTATGAACATAATGATAGAGTAAAGACCAGTTCACAATGTCTCTTCTGTCGGAAAGAAGTTGCTGAGAATAGTAAAGAGCATTTCCTACTAGGTTTTGAAGCCGGTTTTGAAGTCTGTCAAGGCAGAATAGGGTACTCCAAGCTACTCCTGCCCAGATGTGGCAACAGCACTCTATTTTAAAATGTATCTGGTTCTTATATGTACAGATAGAGGATTGCTTAGGAAGTGAAATATTTTCTAGAGTGGTAGAATGATGCAACCATTTTTGCAGCGATTTTTGCAACAGAGTTGATATAGGTCTTCCATTTCAGGTCAGGAGTGAAGGTCAAACCCAGAAGTTTGTCAAAGCTGGAGGACGAGAACCATTCTTATCAATTGGGACCAAGTGAGAATCAGAGAATTTTTTTGTTGTCTTTTTAAAAAATTTTTGGCAAAGCTAAAACATTTAAAAAAAATGTATATATACTTTGATTGGATATTTAAAAGAAAAAAAAACAGTCAAGATTTAAGAGCTCCCTCTTTCCTCTTCCCCATCCTCTTTCTCCTATTAAAAGCTGTCAGTGCCACCTATATTTAATGTGTCCAGATATCTAAAAAAAACTATCTATGGAATTAACCTCCTAAAAAGACCGGACTTATTGGCAAATTATAACAAATTTATTTATTTATAGTTCCTTGTCATCTCCATTATTTGCCATGTCTTTTAAAAACCTTTTTTTCTCTCTGATACGACAAGGTCACTAGATTTTGTTTAAATAATGTTGTATCTATTTTATGTTATACACTGATTTCAACTAAAAATCTATTTATCTGGTTGGGCTCCTTGCCCGGACCAATGTGACTTTCTCTCTCCATATTTCCCTGTCTTAGTGTCAGTTATGGGTGTATGTGCCATCTAGCTTTCTTTCCAATCTTTTAGTGAGTCTCCAGGTTATAGCACCGTATACAAAGCCAAACTCCACCACTGCTCTGAAGGGCTGCCTTTTCAGCTTGTAACTAAAAATAAAAATGTCACAAATCTTAAATTTAGTAAAAGTAAATTGTTTTGAACTAATGATAAACTTTTTTTTTTATTATGTTGACTGCTAAAATGGAAGATGACCCCGTTATTAGTTTACAAATTTAAGTACCATTTAAATATGATATTTTGAACTGAAGTATTTGTAACTTTGCAGACTAGTAATAAAACACAATGGTATAGTTAACAACACACATTTTTTCATCATCATCATCATCATCATCATCATCATCATCATCATCATCATCATCAGTAGTAGTAGTTGTAGTATGTTACATAGCTGCTGCAAAACTCCACCATATGTGTTAGTTATAACTATTTTTATAGTCTCGGGTAAATTTATTATTCCATAAATAGGTATATTAGCTTACCTAATAACAACACTCTTTTCTCTTGCTACTCCCTATATATATAAAATGAACTCATTTTTTCCCCTATGATTTGGACCTTAATAGGATTAAAAATCAAGACATTTCATGCGAATGTAATATGCACAAACTGCAGCACAATATCTAAGGTGTGTTATAGGCATATTACCTCTCCACTTCCTCGATAATCGTAGATTCCTATACTTTTTCTGCTGAGAGTTAACTGCCACAATCGGTTAAAATCAATTGAAGTAGTAAAATCTTTTCTCTCTAATTAATTCCTCCTTCCCTCGCCACTACTTACACCATTTCCGGATCATTCATAAGCGACAGTTACGAAGGAACACCGGTTTGGGTTTTCTTTACTTCGTAGTTGCTTAAAAAACTGGAATGAAATTTTAACGTTCATTTTCGTTCTATGCTTTTTACTGGATGAAACGCACCATGGACTTAACCGAATCGAAGGGTTATTTATATGCCATTTTTTTCGCTTTTCACTGTGTTTGTTTGTTTTTGTTTTTCTGAATATGTTTATAATTTTTTTCCCTTATTTTTGCTTTTTGTTCTTCAGATTTCTTTTTTAAAGAAGTTTTATGCTTGTTCGCTGTTTATTTTTGCTTTGGTTTTTCCGATTTTTTTAAAGAAGTTTAACATCGTTTTTGTTTTTTAATATTTAAACAGGGTTATTACTTCGCTTATTCTTTACTTTACACCTCCCCCCCTTACACACGCACCTCCAAACACCCGGGCAACGCCGGATACCCCCGCTAGTTATGAATATAATGATACTGAATATGATATATCAATGCTTGTCAGTGTCTAGTATGTGCAGATCACAATGAATAGCCCAAGACTGTTTATTATGCCCACTGTTTTTGCAGATTTGTGTGGGTTATTGGCTTGCAAGGTCATTAGGGCAACATTAGACCTGGTATTCACAAAATGGTCATTCATCTAAGTACATGGAAACAACATGGAAGCAGTCCAGACAGAGTAAAAAAAGACATCTGGCAGTATATTTCCTTCTATTTCTCAGTTGAAAACACATTTGGCCTACTTTTTATATCAACCTTTAGACATCATTGTTGCTATTCGTTCTGGTTGAGATGTAGTCATGGTAATAACATTACTTTCTCTGTAAATATAGTTTCTGGATATGCTTATCAAGGTCTGAAGGCCACTAGAGGATAAGGATTAATAAGTTTGTCAGGTGGATGATGAGAAAAACACCTTGAGGATTGGAAACAATAATTGAAAATGAAAATAATTTGATTGTTAAAGAAGACGGTTCAGCAACTTGAAAACAATCGTGTTGTTCCATAGGCAGGCACTTCTTAGAAAAGATTGGTAATTATATAGATGGAAACCCATATTGATCCAAATGTTTCCAATTGTGATGTATGGAAATGACTGAATCGCTGTTTAACAATCAATTCATACCAAGATTAAATGAGAAAACTTTTCATTTTTTTACCTCGCCCCAATAGGGTCAATTTAATTTTTTAAGAGAGTTTTTTTCAACTTTATTGTTTTAAGGTGGAGTGGCGAGATAAAATTTATTTTAATCATAAATTAACTCTTTTGCATTCATAGACTTTAGTGTTGTCTGCCCTTTTACATTTTTTTTTTTTTTTTTGCAGCTTTCAAATCATAAATTGCTTCAGCCATTTCCTTTCAGTTTTTTTTCCATAAATGGCAATCTGAAACATTCGGTTGGTGCAAAACTAATGTCGTTTTTTTGACATTAAACTATTTATAAAAAACGACATTATTTTTGCATCAACCTAATAGTTGGGTTCCCTGTTATAGAAACAATTGGATGTTTTCCCAAAATATTGTTTAAAAAATATAACAATAATTATTTAAGATTTTGTTATCAAGTTTTATTATTAAAATATACAGTGCCGGCAAAAAGAAAGTCTGCACTTGTAATTTTTTCAAAACTGCAAATTTAAGCTAAATTTAATGTAACTCATTTTGATTCACCTTCGAGTATTCCTCTATAATTTTAACTGTTCATATTTGACTTTTAATTGAAATATTATAGTGTTCACGTCAATTTAAAAAAATAACTTCAAATTGAGGAGGCAAAAAGAAAGTCTGCAGCAACAAATTCACAGTGTTTGTGATGACCCTAAATCTGGTCGTACTAAAGTTACTTCTAAAAGGGAAGACAATGCTATCGAGATCCGCAGCCTAAGAAACAGATTTGAAACAGCTCCCCAAATCCAACAACAGTGCAATCTTGTTAAAAAGTGCTCTCTTTCTGCTGTTAAGAAGAGATTAAAGGAATTTAATTTGCAAGGATATGTTGCAAGATGCAAGCCAATGATTTCTGTAAAGAACAGAAAGCACCATTGGATTCATCAAATGCAATGAAGATCATGACTCTTCATATTGTCAAAAGTGCTTTTAGCGACGAAAGCAAGTTCAATAGGCTAGGCAGTGGTGGTATGTCCATCGGAGGAAAGACGAAGAATTTAATCCTAGGTGCTCAGTTTCAATGTTGCAAGGTGGTGGAGGTTCAGTTTTGGTGTGGGGCATTTTTAGTATCAATGGTCCAGGGCCTATAGTTCGCTTGCAAGGTCGAATTAATTCAACCAAGTACATTAATATGCTGACTAAGCATTTTCTACCCTACTTTGGTTGGAATTTGGATGATAATCCCATCTTCATGTAAGATAATGCTCCCATTCACACAGCTGGCAATATCAAGAGGTTCCTGGAAGAGCATAATATTCCGTGTTCGGATTGGCCTGCACAATCTCCAGACCTCAATCTTATCAAAAACGTATAGCATTACATCAAGCAACAGTTATGCAATGATAAAATTTCAAATTTGGAAGAACTTTGGACAAAAATGAAAGAAAAGTGGGATGCCCTTTTTCTGGAGTATTGCCGCAGTCTAATTCAAGGAATTCCCAAAACATTGCAGGCTGTCAAATTGCAGAAGGGCTATGCTACTAAATATTAACTAGTTCATTGTGTTCCTGTTGTATTTGTGTTCCATTAATGTCCTAAAGTTACATTTAAATAACAATTTTCCATTGTGCAGACTTTCTTTTTGCCTCCTCAATTTGAAGTTATTTTTTTTAAATTGACGTGGACACTAGAATATTTCAATTAAAAGTCAAATATGAACAGGTAAAATAATAGAAGAGAAAAAGCCAATCAAATGAGGTATAGTTTGTTTAAACAGTTACTTTAAATTTAGCTTATATTTGCAGTTTTTGGAAAAATCACAAGTGCAGACTTTCTTTTTGCTGCCCGTTTAGGTTTTCAAAAATATAAGGCTAATCTCTACGCGCTTAAAATATTGCAGCATTAAGAATTGATTATATAATGTTATGAATTGAATTTAAAAAAAATCTTAATCTGCTATATTTTAAGTTATAAATTTATTATATTTTTTACTAGAATATCTTGTCCTTTCTTTTCCAGTTTTAACAACTAGGCCTTTACTTTTCCATGTTTAAGCTTAACCATATTACTTTTCATGCTCACATTTTTCTATTGCAATCCATGATTTTTTCAGACTTCCAATAAATTCACTTGTTCTTTGTTTCATTTCAGTCTTACTCCCCTCCCCCATAAACACATATGTAATAACAATGTACTCATCTGCTTTCAATAAAATCCTCCCAATTATCTCCCTTTCATGCTTTCATTCTTTGTTTCACTTGTTTCTTCTCTTTCCACGACAGCAGTGAATTAGTAGTAACAGTAGTCACTGAAGTGACGTGGTTGCTATGGAAACCAGTCATAAAAGCGTTGCTCACCTCCTTACATATTTTTACAATTTTGAACACCAGAAAATTCATAATAACTTTTGTTTTACTGAACAAAAATTGAACATTTTTTCCCCACAATATAGCTGAGAATGTGATCTATAAACTGTAATAATTGTTTGAAATTTGGTCGAAAAATGAGTGAGCAGTGAAACTTTAAAGCAGTTCTAAATGACCAAAACAGCCACTTAACCATATATTCAAACACTACCGTGTTTGAATGATATATATATATATATATTAATTTGTTGGGATCAACTGACTTATTCAAATCAAGCATTGACATTAATTTTATAAATTTATGATTAGTTAGACGAGGAGGAGCTCTGTATGTATATATATATATTTTTATATATGCACTGATATTATAGCTTACAAAAATATAATAACAAAAATAGTTTTGAAGGTTATATATCTCCGTCCCATGATGGGATGATGTGATACGAGGGTCAACAATTGAGATTGAAGAGAAATAACACCCTGGGTGCAAAAAATATCTGGGCAGTCCCTAAATAAGAGTGCGTCATGCAATTAGCAATAAACTAACTCCTTCTCAGACCGAGACGGCAAAGCCTTGGAGGTTGGACATCCTAAAACTGCACAGAGACAGACTGCAATCAACAGGGAAAGTTCTAAATTTGTTAAAGTTATCATTATTTTAGAAAAATAATGTTTTGTATTGTTTAACATGTTATACAAAAACTGACTTTGTATTCAACAGTTTAAATGCTTTCAAATGCCTTTTAAAATTTTGAAGGCCCACAAAGTAATTCATTTTTTTAACCACAAATAATAAACCGAAATGGATTTAATTTTATGATTTTTAAAGTTCGTTTTAATACTTTACACTATTGCATTTTACAAAATGCACACTTTGTTCATAGTTTGTTAGAAATAGAAAAATTGCTTCCTCAATAAAATTTTTGTGCCCGGTTACGTAATAACGACACCGAACCGGAAGCTATTACTGTCTCAAAACAACAACCACCAGGTGGCGCTAATGTCTGCTTTTTTTCTCCCACGTCGTCCAACATTTACATTTGGAAGTTACCCAACCAAGTTTAGCTTTTTTGTTGACCGCCAATAGTTACGCGCTCAGCGTCTTCTTTTGAATAAGTTAAACGCAGCAACAAGTGAACGAACATCTATATTTCGATTCATTGTTTGAGTAAATAAAAACAACAAATAAATAAATAAAAACTCAGGCGAACTTCACTCGGTGGCCCTGCTGGAAGTGGCGGTGGTGGGTGGAATGCGCTTTCAGGGAAACCAACACACGAAGGAGAAGATTGTTCGATATCGGTAATAACAACAAAATGTCTGTGAATGTTGTTGGAGGTGGCACCTGGGCGAAAGTGTCCGATGTCGTTCGTGGTGAAACCTATGTCCAGGCGTTGTCCAGTGAGGTTGGAGTCCCGGATGACTCCATACGGATGTTTCTCTCGCTTCTTGCAGGTAAGAAAACCTACAATCAACTTAAAAAAAAAAAAAAAAAAAAAAAACTGGTACTTCTGCATTTTACGGACCATGTTATTTTTAGCTAGGATTTTCAAATTCATTTTTTCTTTTTAATCTTTTTTAAATTGTTAGGTGAAAGTACAGAATAGTTAACAAAGCGTCCCCCTACCCATGTTAAGAATGAGTTTAATAACGTTATTTCAGCACGGTCCGTAAACGGTAGAAGTACCAACAAACTAACAATCCTATGAATAAAATTGTAAGACAATATCTGTATTTCTCACCTATACGTAATGTTGATAAATATTAATTACTTTATTTGAAATTTTAAATAAGGGAAACTGAAAACTATTTAAAAATAATTCTATTTAAAATAAAAACGCCCTCCCCATTTTAAGAATCTATTTCCAAATAACATTTCGCACAGTCCGTATTCTGCATGAGTACCCCAATTTTTTTTCCTTTTTTACGAAAAGCAGGGATGAATATATAAAATGAAAGCAAACTTAAAATGCATTCAAATAACATTTTCTCTGCACTATTACGTTTTATTTTTTAACCCAAAAAGACCCTTTATATGCCTGTAAAATTTCACTTTTAAAAACTTCTTACCAATTTTGGTTAAAGTCTATATTGGCGCCGCGAAACCGCATGTGCAAAAGGATACGCGCTGCTGAAGGTTTTTTATTTTTATTCATTAACCCAACGACCAACCCTTCCGAAGATAATTATGGTTGGATTAATAGACACGAATTGTACCGATTCCGTATTTGGTTTTACATTGAATGTGAGCAGAATTCAGTCCTTTAATTAATGAATTTTGAAGCTGAAAATTACTTTCTATTCAGCAGTTTAAATGCTTTCAAATTCTTTAAACAATTTTGAAGTGTCAGGGAGTAACTAATCTTTTTCAAGTAAATCGAAATGAATTCTGATGGATTGAATTTCGTAATTTTTAGGTAGAATTTTTAAAGTTCTTTTTAGTAACTTTACTATTGTTTTTATGTTTACATATGCATTTTTGTTACCATGCTGATTTAGAAAGCCATTAACATGGAGAGAAGAGGGTGTTTTGTAATTCTGTACTTTCACCTAACAATTTAATAAAGATATCGTAAAACTTGAATTTAACTTGGAAATACTATTTTAAAAAAGCACGGTAGCAAAAAGTGCATCTAATGTATAATGATAATAAAAAAAGGTGATTAATATTGTGTAAGTCATGTAGAGCCGAGAAAGGGATACTTGAGAAGAATTTTATTAGAAATTTTGGTACTAGTGTACTGCAGTCTGCACTTATTGATCCGTGCTGAAATGTTATTTAAAAAGCCATTCTTAACATGGGGAGAGGAGGGTGTTTTGTACATATTCTATACCTTACAATTGAATAAAAAAACAAAACTTGGAAATACGATTTAAAAAAAAAATAGCGCGGATCAGTAAGTGCACTAGCACCGAAATTTTAAACAAATATATAAACTAAATCAACAACGCCGGATCTTTTTTACCCATCATTTTGAAAACGAAAACTTTTTAATTTCCAAAACACAAATATTTATCGAAACAAATTACGCTGTCGTTTCGGTTTATAACAGTAAAAATAAGTGAATTCATCCAAATCTTTTAATACTCAAGATAAAATAACTGTTGCTTTTCATAATTTACAATCCTATTTAAAACTAACATCACGTTTGCTGGTGTTTCAATGACTGGAAGATTTCTGGACATTTTCCAAAAGAAAAAAGGCGGGGATAATTTTTATTTTACCTGGATACGCAAGATTTTCTGGTATTATTATACAAACACCGTGACAGCGTTAGGGTTAGGGTTAATTCGCTGTCACGGTGTTTGTATAAATTTACCGATTTTCTTTCTATTGATTTTTTTTTTTTTTTTTTTTTTTTTTTTTTTTTTTTTTTTTTAAATTTGTACTGCCACTCTCCCCACCTTGTACTTTTATATATTTTTCTGAAGAACCTCACTAAAACTAAAAAAATAAAAACAAATAAAATTTTATTGTCCGAATTTTTTTCTTTGCTTATATAGATCGGTCCCAATGGCTGCTTATATCGGTTACGGTTCGGTAAAAACCCCAGCCGAAAGCAAAATGAAACTTCGAAGCTGAAACAGAAGACAAAAATTTACTTTGTTGCATTATATTTTAAATTATTTTTTTAGTGTTATTAAATTGTCTGATTGAAACAAATCGGTTTGTCAGACAATGTCTGCCATCAATCACAATTAATGATTTCTCACGTTACTTAAATTAATCAGTGGCAATCATTTGAAACAGAAGGAAAATCGCATGCTTTAAATATTCCCACAATAAAAAAAAAAAAGTATCTTGTTTCGAATATTACAATATTTTGTTTTTTTTCCGGTTTAATTTTTTATCTTTCAAAATAAAATTAACGTTAAAGTGTAAAAATAGTTCATTCACTTCTGTCTGAGGAGATGAATTTTTTCCACATTAAAAACTTCATCCCAACATTTGTGTTCTTAATACCCCCCCCCCACGAGGGTAAAATTAGACGTAAAGCCAGGTTTAATGTGCCCCCCAACCACCACCTCAACAGTACACTTAGGATTGGAACAAAAATAAAAATTGCCGCAGTCTTATAAAGGACAGAAAGTGTAAGTATCAGAATAGATATTACACTTTAACGGTTTTTTTTTTAATATTGAATAATAAAAATAAAGCGGAAAACAATTGTAAAATGTAAAAAAAAACAAGACACACACACACACACACACACACACACACACACACACACACACACAAAAAAAACAAATAAAACGCTGGTTTTCCATGCTTTAAATGTGCAAAGGAAGCAGACGATTTTTCAGTCTAAAATTAGTTTCTCAAATGATTGCCATTTATTGGGTAATTTGTGGTTCACGTGAGGCAAATGCTTGATTATGATTGGTGGCGGACATAAAAGTGCTTCTCTACAGAATTTGAACCGAATCAAACCGATTTTATTGAACTATTTTGACCAAGAGCGTTCGAAGGGGGGGGGGGGCGAAATCACCTGGGAAATGAAAATTGCGAAATATGAAACCTCGGGCACGGGCACATGTAAACAGGCATTCCGGCTATTGAAAGAGAATCGTTCATTTAACTTTTTTTTTTTTCATTTAATGTTTTGGAATAAATGTTATCCATAGAAAAACTTAAATTAAAATATATACTATTTCACAAGAATTTAAATTTAAAACAAACGAACGAATCTGGTCATAACTTCCTTTTCGTTTGCAATTTTTTGTTTTATTCAACTTCTCGTTAAATGAAAAATGTTTCGGTAAAAAGCAAACAAACAAGTTGATTTTATTTTATTAATCGGAAAAAACAAAGATTTAGGTAAAAAAAATTACGTAAGTTTCCAGTAGCGGCCATTTGTTGGCCATAAAGTGAGTAAAAACATTAGAAACTTATTCAGATGTGTACCTTTTTTTTTTTTTTTTTTTAATTACCACTTAGTACGTAATAATCGGGGGAAGAAAAATTACAACGCAAACAAAAAAACAAAAAAAAAACAGTCGATCTTATTTATTTTATTATTTTTATTCAAATTCCAGTTAAATGAACGGTTCTCTTTCAAAAGCCCGGAACGGCGGAACGCATGTTTCGTTTAATATGCCCGACGTTTCATATTTCGCAATTTTGATTTACTAGGTGATTTCGGCCATTATTTATTTACTTTTTCGAACGCTCTCGGTCAAAATATCCTGAACGAAACTTAAAACTTAGGTCACGGTTAGAAAAAAACCCAGTTCCATTCGAATTCCAAAACTTCGCATGCATGACAGAAAAAAAAAAAATAAATAAATAAAATAAAAATAACAGCATAGAATAATAAGTAACTTTTTTCTTTCTTTTTTTTTTCCAATTTCACGAACCCGGTTTAATTTTGTGTGATTATTGCCTTTCGGCTGTTATAACTAAGTACATTGTCCACTAGGGGGGGGGGGGCTGTAGGTGTAATGTTTGTAGGAATTTTTGACAACCCTAACACGAAACTGCGAATAAAATATAAAAAACTCGTAATTTCTCTTTTAAAAGTGGGTTGTTTTTCTTTTTTTTCTTTATGGATTATACGACCAAAATAAACTATTAAAGTTGCTTTAAAAGTAATAGAAATATTTTTTTATTTTTTTTTTAAACAGTAATGAATTTTACGAACTCAATATTTTTCAAATTTTAAACTTTAAAAATCTATCAATTTTTCTATTGATTCTATTTTTACGGTATTTTCAGGGTCAATGTGAAATTTTATGCTCTTCACAATAAACCGAATATAATATTTTAGACAAACTTTTTTTTTTTAATTCACGCCCCCCCCATTTTCAAGTGTCTATTAAAAAGTAAATAATTAATTTACTCACCAAAGTTTTATATATCACAAATTGAAGAGAAAAGATTAATAAATAATATATCCAAATTAAAAAAAGAACTAGTGTTTTTTTAGAAATTTACCTGTAAAGTTCGAAGTTTAAAACCTTTTTTTTTTTTTTTTAATGAAACCTTAGTCCTTGCTCCTTTAATTGAAAAAAAAATTAGGGCTTGAATTTTTTCGAGTAGTTATAAACTTAGAAAGACAGGGAGTCGAATAATTCACGCCTCCCATTTTTAAATGTCTATTAAAAAGTAAATAATTAATTTACTCACCAAAGTGTTATATCACAAATTGAAGAGAAAAGGTCAATAAATAATATATTCAAATTTAAAACAACAAAAAAAGGAGTGTTTTTTAGAAATTTACCTGTAAAGTCCGAAGTTTAAAACCTTTAAAAAAAAAACACTTTTTTTTAAATTTAAAAAAAATTTTTTTTTATATAATGAAACCTTGGTCCTTGCTCCTTTAATCGAAAAAAAAAAAAAAAAAATTAGGGCTTGAGTTAACTTTTTCGAGGAGTTATAAGCTTGGAAAGATGGGGTGGAATTATTCACTATTTTTCACGAAATTTCTGACACACCTAGGGCTGGTGGTCTGTAAAATCATCTTTGTTCTATAAGCAAAAAAACAACAAAAACAATACTTGATTGTTTCATATGCTATTATTTTGGTCAAAAACTACTACAGAGTAATTTTCGCATATAACTACGTTTACATCTTAATATATTAAAGAGAAGGGGGGTATGAAAGTAATGTTTATTTCGTAATTGATTTATAATTTAATTTTTGACTAGGAAATTATTTTAATCAAATTAGAGTTCACCTGTCTCTATACATTTCTTAAAATATATGTCTAAGATTAAATATACCATACAGAATGTAGAGAAAAATAAAATTGAAAAGTTGGACAAACTACATTTGAAAAAAATTAAAATCCCATTAAAAAAGATCAAGTACACTATTATTTCGTTTCTTTTATTGAACAGAAACTTTGTTAGTGTATACACAAGGCCGCTTTTTAATGGATAGAAGGGTGACATTTGGAGAAAAGTTTGGGAGGATTTTTTTAGAGAAGAGGAAACTCGTATCGATCAGAATGTTTTGTAACAAACTGGAAATAACCGAAGGACTTTATGCTTTGAAAATGCGAAAAAGATGTTAAAAATCAGATGACACTAGAATAAGGGCCATTAAAAAATTAATAGTATGACGAAAATTCAGTACTTGTGCAATTTACGAATTGTGCTATTATTTTAGGATAAGTTTTCAAGTTGGCTAATTTGAGTACCTCTTTATTAAATTGTTAGGTGAAAGTACAAAATAGTTAGCAAATCCTTCTCTCCATGTTAAGAATGAGTTTCTAAATATTATTTCTCTTAGAATTCAGGGTTAAATTGACCCTTTCCTTAAATCTGAGAAAAAGTTTTCATTTAATGTGAGTATTAATTGACTGTTTGTCGACAGTTAAGCCATTTCCATAAATCGCAATCTGAAACATGGGTCCCCTCCTATAAAAGTGCCGGATTTTGAGGACGTTCTTGTAAAAAGAAAAGAAAGACGTATGAAAAGTAAAGTTGGCGGATTTGAATCGAGAATCCCCCCCCCCCCCATTTTAACCAGTATTCTGCAGTTGGTATTTTTTTACGACCTAACCCAGCGTAATATAAACACCCCCAACCTCCCATGTTAAGAACAGCTATCGGAACAAACATCCCCAACCTCGAAAACTATACTACATACTAAAACAAACTCTAAAGGGGGGGGGGTTCTCGTTCAGGTCTACCATAAAATTTATCAAGAAATTTAGCAACGAGTGACGTTATTTAAGGCAGTTAATATATACATATATATATATATATATATATATATAAAAAGCGAAAATGCGTGTGTGTATATGTATGTTCGCTTTTTGTGTATGTCCGAGAAGTGACTGGTCAGCTCACTTCTTAAAACTTTTTATATTACATCTAAATGATAATATCTACGAGTTAACAACGGGGGTCACTTGTCTATTTAATTTGCCTGAGTTTGAAAAGCTAAATATTCAACATTTTTCGATCGCCGTGTGTGGATTGGGCTTTTTCGTATAATAAAAGCGAAACGAAGCTTAAGACATCATTCCTGGTGTGATCGCTGGGAACGTCCAAAAGTAATCAGCTTTGATCAATGTGGAGTTTCTCCTTTTATCAGACAATTGCTATTCAATTTGGACAATCCCCTTTTTATGAGGAGCTAGTTTTCCCCCAACATCTTGGGGAAAAAAAAAACACTAAAAAAAAGCTGCCCTGCAGTAAATAAAATACTGCCCCGCAGTGAAAGTTAACCTCATTAAGTCATTAAGTATGGCCACCTGCCAATTCTTAATGCTTAAATAAATTCAAACATGTTTACGTTACTATTTTGTGGTGGCCCAATGGTTAACGTCGCGTTCTTTTTTTTTTTTTTTTTTTTTTTTTTTTTTTTTTTTTTCCACACTTTAATTTCCAACTTCGCCTCAAGGGTTTGTGTTCGATTCTTCATACTTACCTACCAAAACTTTTAAAAAAAATTTTAACCTCTCCCTCCGACACAAACACCCGGGCAATGATTTTTTATCATTTTGTTTTGATTTACACCTCCAAACACCCGGGCAACGCCGGGTACCCCCTGCTAGTATTATTGAAAAAAGAAATCTCGAGTTTATCGTAACTTTTTTATTATCATATAATTATGACAAAAAAGCAATAACAAACCAATCACCCCGTAACCTTTTGAATTTTCAACTTCGTGTCTGATTCTACTCCTCAATCTCAATTCGTGAAAATAACCTCATTTTAATTGTTGCTCGTAACTAAAGAGAAGAATTGGTGTTTAGTGACGACGACAAAAGTTTGAAAAACTTACAGGAGCTCACAATCAAAATAAAACAAGTTTAAATTATTTTAAAAATAATCTCTATTAATAAAAGAACTCAAGATCTCATGTCTGTTTTTTTTTTTTTTTCGCCTATACTTACCTTTAGTAAATTACATTGAATTGTTAAAGTGTTTAGTTGGTACACTATGGCATTATGGCCTTATTTATTAATAAAAACAAGAATTTTAAAAAATTCTCATTCCTAGGATGGATACAAAGATACCTGTAGGGGTTTTTACACCCTAAAGAATGACGGCGGTTCATGCGGCAAACGGATAATCTTTTCACCACTCACGGATAAGCAGAACCAACAAATTTAATTCTAATCAGTAGGTGCCTTAAAAATTTACCACAGGATTACCCCCTCCTCTCTTATATGTAACACGATGTAATTTTATTATAAGTTAATATTATCAATATAACTTTTGTACCATTTAAAAGGACAAAATAAAGTAAAAAAAAAAATTTAAAAAAAAAAAAAAAAAAAATTATTGTACGAAAATAATGAAATTGCAAGATGAAAATCTTGTTTAGATAATTGACGCTTTAAAATAACGTTCCTATGTAGTAAGCTATCCGAACGTGAAAACATATTTAGCAAAAATCAACTTATCCATTTTAGAATAAAATTACATATAAAATGGAGTTTCCGTAAAATATGAGGGGAAATATTTTTCTAGTGCATGTTCCTCCCCCATATTTATTTTTTCGAAATTTGAACAAAATATTAAATCAATCGAAATTTCTATTTATTATGAAACATAAGAGTTCAAATAAGTAAAAATATTTATTTTTTAAAAGTTTAAATTCATATATTGAACAAAAACTTACCTTGAACTTATAATTGAAAAAATTAATATAAATTTAATAATTTTTTTAAATAGCGTTTTTTTTTTCTAATAAATATGTACTATTATCAGTTGAATTGCCAAGAAAAAGTTTTTAAAAGATTAAAATGATTAAAACTCCATAATCTAAAAATGTTACAACATAGATTTTTTATTGTTCAAATTAAAAAAAAAAATATTAAGTTATAATATAAACATGACTTTTACTAGCTATTTTATTACCGGATTAAAACCGAATGAAAAATATTATTGCAAAATTAATAAACATTTTGTAGACCACTACAATATCTAGTTTGTATCTTTTTACTAAATAAAAGTATAGAAACCTGTACTTAACCAAATGAACAGTTTAGTAAAACCGTATTTCATATTTAATATACAAATGTTTATAATAATTTTTAAACTGTAACTCTTAAAACCTAACAAAATTATAACAAAGATTAATTGCAGTTTGAAGAAGACAAACAAAGGTAAAAAAAAATCATTAAGTCGCTTCTGCTTTTTCATACTTTGTATTATTAACACAAGTCTGACATCACGGGATCATGCGAACAGTTGTTCACAATCGTTTGGCACACCCTATGAAGTTGTTTCAAAGCTTTTGTCTATTGTCAGATGTAACTCTTGTGCTTCAATAATGTCAGTATTAGTAACTATAGCCAGTGTAAGAATTTACATATTTCAAAAGAAAAAAGTTAACTAAAAATGTTGGTAAATTAAAACAAAAAATAACTTTATTTTATTTTTACATATTTTATTCCAACACGACTCTTACTTCTGTGTTCTTTTTGTTGTTTTTTTGTAATATTCCTGAAATATTAAATTTTTAATTGTTAACATTTAAAATGCCTTATTTTTACATAAAAAAAGTAAACATAAATGCATGCATCTTAAAACTTCAATTTTAGCAAAGGTGGTTTTTGTTTACAAAAATATTACATTTTCACTAATTTATTAAAAAAAAAAAAATTGGTTCATTATATTCTGTGATTGTTAATATTGAAAATTTCATTAAAATTGTTGATTTCCTGAATTTTAAATTAAGTGAAGGGAGGAGTCAATATGTGTATGCATTTTAGGAATCTGCAATTCATTTTGCACATACCTAGTCTTGAGAGAGAAAAAACATTGCAGATCTAGATTTATTTTATTTTAAAATAGCATGGCTACTTAGCGTTGCCCGGGTGGACAGAGGTGTTATACTAAGAATATTGAGCAACCCCCAGAAATTGTTTCAATCAAAATAGCGAGTACCCATGCGAGCGCAAAAAAAAGAAAATAGCCGCAGTAGACAGGCTGAAACCTGTAACGGAAGAAAAGGAGGTGAAAAAAAGCTAACATACTAGCTGTTACGGCCATGATGATTTATAACGTCATGGGTTGAAATAACGTTTTCTTTTTTTTTTTTTTTTTTTTTTTTTTTAACGTACATTGAAATTGCTAAGTGTATGACTTGCAAAAATGTCTATGCAAAAAGTGATCCCTCCTTGCATAAAACAACCCAGTTGACCAGCACAGAATTCATCTTTTTGGATATTTTTTGTCAGAGATTGATCTTTCTAACGATACCAATTTTTTCAGTCTGATGCGTCTCAAGTTTTTGGCAGACATATCCAAACTAATACACATTTTCCCTTTTATATAATAAACTAGTGGGAGTACCTAGTGTTGCCCAGGTGTGGAGAGGTTTCATCATAAAGGTATTAAGCAACCCAGCCCTAATAAAATAGCAATGACAAAAAAAAAAAAAAATTAGCCGCAGTAGCCAGTCTCGAACCTGTAACACTAAGAGGAAAAGGAGGTGAAAAAAGCAAATGCTTTAGTCGTCTCGCCCATGCGACTTGTGATGTCATGAGCTTTCGAAATAACATCTTTCATACGTACATTGAGATCGCAAGGCATGAATGACTTTTCAAAAATATCAACACAAAATCGACCTCTCCTTTTAAAAAAATGGCCCAGTAAAGTCAAAGAATTAATGTCTTTGACCAGTTTTTGGATATTTGTCTTTCAAGAAATGAATCTTCCTTATGATATGCTTTTGTTGGTGTTCGTTGTGTGTGTCAAGTTTTTGGGAGACATACAAACTAACACACATTTTGCCTTTTATAGCCTGGGTGCCTGGTATTGCCCGGTTGTTTTTAGGTGTATTTGAGCAAAAAAAAAAAAGTGATAGTAGGCAGGCAGGCTCGAACCTACGACGCGAAGGCTAAAAGAGGGTAAAAGAAAATCTGACGTCTTACTGCTACTCCATGACATGACTGGAATTTATCGTAGTCGATCAAAAATACAAAGATTACGTTGCTTTTAAACCTCCCACAAAAGCAAATTAGTTTAATGTGAGGGGAAAACCAGCTCCCTCAAAAAGGGGGGCACTCTGGCAGTATCCAAATAGTAATTGTCTCAGTATGAAGGGTTTTCCCTACATTGACCAACGATCAATTTCAGAACAGATACTCGATCGATGCCTCTGTTCAATCTCGAAAGACAAAGGATACCCCCTATAGGGGCAGCTGTGCATGTAATTGTGTGGCAAGAGTTGCGCAATCCCCAACCACACCTCTCCTGAATCGGCACTGCTTGAGCCCAGTGGCAAGGAAAGGTCCAGGACGACTGGAAACAATGCGGAGATAAACGGAGAGCACATATAGCACCTGGAAGTCCCAAATGGTCACCCAGATACTACCTGGCCCGAAAGCCAGGCGATTGCATTCCAACAGTTTTGTTTTATTTATATGAAAAAGACAAACACTGGAAATGACGGCACGGTGAGAGTTTTGTTTAACTCTATCAAAAAAAAAAGATGGAGACAATGGCCGTTGCAAATGCAAAAACTTCTCATGGAATCTAACCGACACGAGAAGCCCGATGCAAAAAGCCTTTCATAGACATACATGAACGCTTGCATTCATTTTGCTTTTTATATATTAGAAGAATATTAGATAGCTTAAAAGATGTAATTAGTTATCTTCAAGTTCTGTCACCCAATGTTTACAAAGGTTTTGGTCGGAGCTGTCATCTGCAAAATGAAACTATTTGAGATTGTATTTTTAAAAATAAGCAAACGAACAGAAAAATTAGATTATCAATTTTCGTTTTTTTTTTGCTTATTTTAAAAAATACAATTTGGAAAAAAATTAAATTTTAATTTGCAGGTGACAGCTCCGGGCGAAACCTTCATAAACATTGGGTGACGGAATCTAAAGATAATCAATAAATTAATAAAGTCAACACTTTTTACTGCATTAATATTGCAATCATTTAAAACTAAAGTTTTTTGATACGATTGGGATGCAGTTTAAATTTCATGTTTTCCTTTGAGCACAAATGAACCATAATACTTGACCTTTAAACTTCAAACGTACAATGTAAACGTATAAAGCAAAAGTCATATTTCCGTCTATTTATCTGACTTAACTCTAAAATAAGCACCAAAGATACATTTATAAAGCTTCCATTCAATATGACTTGATTATGGTAATAAACATTCTAATATTTGTTTGCTTAGAACGTGTAGATAGGGAGAGGCAGAAAAAGCTTTCGTTCTTACTGAGAAATATTTGAAAATGAACAAACTTGGTAAACTCCTGATGATTTTATCCCTTTTTATTTATTTTTTTCTGAGTTGTCAAATTTTATGTAAAAAGTAACAAGACTTAAATCTGTGGCGCGTTTTTGGAAGTACTTAGGAGGACATTTATCTTTGTGGGGGCCTAGAAGCCCATTGAAATTAATTCACCCAGGAGTTTGATTTGTCATTATGCGACCCATCATTAGCTTTTTAAGATGAAAGAAATATCAATGCTTCATGACTGCTACAGGATTTGTCCGATCACAGCAAATGTTGCATTCTTCCATAGTGCCCTCTTTTGGAAGCAAGCTCCTTCACTCCTATGTTAGACTTCATGTCTAACCATGCTACTGTGAGAAGTGCATAGATCACCTCAACAAGTATAATACATTAGTACAGTAGTACTAGTTTACACTAATAGGATAATACAAAATCGGATACCAAAGATCTCCACAAAAAATTTTGCCTTCATTATTTTCATCACGTTAACTCCTCTTCTGGCCTTCAGGCGATTAATCATCGTGACGGAATAGGAACGCTTCAGGGCCTGTGGTGCAGTGGACAGAAGCGTCACTACGGTTCCGGGTGAGCATTGTCTGAAGATAGTGGTTTCAATCCTACCAAAGTTAGCCAGAGGATTAGTTGGCCAAAATGTTAAGACAACAACTGTGGAAGGCAGTAATTATTGGGATAAGTTACAAGACTCGACATTCCTATCCTGTCACAGTTAATCACTTGACGTCTGCCAGAGAATGAGTTGGCCACAACAACTATGAAGATGAGGATAACAGTTTGCAAAAAAAAAAAAAAAATTGATGTACAAATTATGAAGCCTCATCTTAAAGGATTAAAAAAAAACAAAACTCTTTCACTCATATCCCCGAAATCTGTTTCTTGATAAAAAAAAAAATGATTAAGCACTAAATTATGATTTTGCAATAAAATCCTGAAAAACATATTCCAGATTAAAAAAAAAAATACATTTTACTTTTCATTTTTCTTTTGATTTAACGTCAGAGCCGTGAAGAAGCCATATTTTATTTATTTTTATTTTTTTTACAAAGAAGTCACCACTTATCAAGACCCGGTGGCCACTTGAGGATAAGGGTTAATGAGTGTACAGTGATTAAGGGAAACTTGTAGTCATCTTTAGTAATGGAAATTTGGTAAATTGGATTACTTAAAGGGATAGCTCATCAAGAATTTGTTCATGTTGGACTTGAAAACAACCATATTGTAGTCAGTTGGAAAGCAGGAAAACGAAACAGAGCTCCACAGGCGTGGAGTTCTAAGAAAGCTTTGCTCATGGAATCTACGTTTATATTTAGGCACAGATAAAGAGTGGGGGAAATTATTGATAGTCGTTTCAACTAGACGAGTGTTTTTCATGAAATTCAGGACAGGGCGGACCATAGATTGGAGCTCAGTTGAGCACTTGCCATGAAAATTATGATAAAGCAGAGACAGGCTCGCAACATCTCTTTTGTGGGAAAGAGGTTGCAGGGAAGAGAAAAGGGCATCCCTCACTAAGCTACAAAGTCTATTTTGAACTCTGTCAAGGCAGGATAAACTACCTCTGGCAGCTTCTACCCAGATGAGGTAACAGTACTCCATCCTTGAACGTACTTGGCTCTTATACAGGTAGAGAATTGCGTCAGCAGTGAGATATCTATTAGAGCAATAGAATGATCTCACCATTTTCCTAGCAGCCCTAGCAACAGATTTGATGTGTTTTATCTTATATCAGGTCAGACCTAAAAGTTTGTCAAAACATGGAGCCTCCCCAAGACTAGAGCTATTCATTTCGATTGATGCCAGACGGGGGTCAGTGTTGATGATGTAAAGATAGAAGCTTGGTTTTAGATGCATTAAAATTAACCAGCCACATCTTTCCCCATTGCACCACATGATTAATATCAGAGAGAACTTGGTCGTTTATGGCCTTTGAAGTATTGTCATAGATCATAATGTTGCCAGTATAAATGTCTACAAATGATCATCGGATGTCATTTGGAAGATCATTAATATAGATCAGAGTTGGGTCCAGGATGGATTCCTGAGGGACTTCAGCATTAATACTGTGAGCCTCTGATTTCTGCTTATCAACCATTACTCTTAAGAACCTATCAGAGAGAAATTATTTAATAATTGAAAAGACATTTCCAGCTATAGCATAGCTGGAGATTTTGTGGATTAGACCTCTAATAATAATCCCACCCACTTTTGATTCATTTCTGATGGCACGAGGTGTCCTCACCTGAGAAATTGGTTCGATCATGACAGATTATTGCACCCATCCAGAATTAGATTCTCTTGACCTTACTATTATTGCCACTCAACTAGGAATTTTTATCTTCGGTCACCAAAATCAAGATAAGAGCATTTCTGTAATGACCTGTTGATTATGGTGTAATGCTGTTCCTGTGCAATTCTAGGCGATCCACCCTCCCAGGCTTTGCCTTCTCTTTTGAGAAGGAGTTTCAGGCTAATCGCCTGAGACGCCCTTATTGGGAAATGTCGACAGGGCTGCCTAGGTACTTTTGCAGGTCAGGGCTCCTCCTGGGGGGCGGGGGGCTCTTTCTCAATTCCACTTTCCAACCCTGGTGTCTAAGTTCTTGCAGTAGGAGAGAACTAAATATCTACTATTATTGCCACGAAGAAGAGGGGGTAGATGAAACAATAACATCAAACTGTATCAAGTTTAATGAAGACCTGAAATTGTCCCCACTAAAAAAAAAAAAAAAAAAAATCAGTTTATAGCTGCTGCTATTGTACTATTGCAAAACTACTTTGATACTTTAAAAATAACTGTTTGCAGCATTTTTATTTGTTAATATTTAGTATTGATTTTACAATAAAAAGGATATTTTAATGTATTCTGCTAAAAAACACAACCCCCCCCCTAGTTTTAACACTTTTTGTTTGTATCTACCTTTTTTCTTGTCTCAATTTACTTGTTTCCCCTCAAAAGAAGCACTATTACATTGATTTCAGCCCAAACTTAACCCTACTCTATTTCCTTCAGTTTTTCTTAACCTTTGTTTTTCCTTCTCTATAATGACCTTCAGCTAAGGGAATTATTATCCCACTTGTTTTATTCGACGAGTAGTACACGTGTTTATTTCGCTATATATGAAGTATTGTCACTTTTTTCCATTTTAGAAGTGAACGTTGTGGATAAAGTTATATAAACATGTTTTGTTCATCGAAACTGAATCTTTATTAAAAAAATAAACAAATAGAAGTAAAGACTAAAACATTTTATCATTACGTCGTTCATAATCGAAGAGAAACTTGTTGCCGGGCTCTCGACCCCCCCCCCTCCCAAAAAAAAAAACAACTTTTTTTTCTATTAAAGAAGACTGCTTGCCTATTAATACGAAGCACATGGAGATATTTTATTGAAAAAGTTTTTATTTTATTTTTGACTATTGAAGTATGTTGATCTTTTCATGACTGTTGTTGGTGTGAAAAAAAAAAAGTTTATTCTTTTTGGTTCTCAAGCAAGTACCCTGTTCTTTCCGATTCCTGTTCTGGAGAGTAGTTTAGTCTCGTCCCACTTATTTCATTAGTGCTTTGCTTTTTTTTTTTTTTTTTTTTTTTTGTTGTTGTTGTTCATTGACTGCGACTTTTTATAACTGCCCAGCAATCATAAAGATCACCAACGTGGAACCTCTTTAATATAAAATATGTTCAGATTGGTTGCATTAAGTTTTATCTAAAAAAAAATCCACATTTCTCTAATAGTTAAATGCTTTTTATTATTTTGGAAACATTAAAGCTGAATATTTTCTACTTGTTATATAATTATTTTAAGTTTGCTGCGTGGAGTTCTGCATTGAAAATAGAATTATAATAAAAAATTAGAATAATAATAAAGAGTTTTTTTTCAAACTTCTTCAGTCATCATACTCGGTTTAACATTTGTTTTAAATGCTTGCATGCAGTTGACAGCTTTAACTGACTTGTAAACCAATTTATCTTCAGACAAATCTTTATTTATCCCTCTTTCTTTCAAGTCCATTTTTGGTCCCTTACAAAGGAGGGATTGGACCTAGTAATTCACTTCTGTTCGCACTTATCTCAGTAACCACGCCTTGGATTTTTGAAATTTTGCAGTCAGTCAGTCATGGCGAAAGTAAATTTTTACCAGAACAAATTTTTCGGGATAATTCTGTCCCCCCCCCCCCCCGGGGCATCATAGGGGTAAAATTGTTCCCAAATCGTTCGCCTGTTCGTTTGTTTGCACTTTTCTCAATCACCCCTTGGATTTTTTTTTTTTTTTAAAATTTTGTACCAACATTAGTCATGGTGAAATTAATTTTTTTTCACTCGTGGAGCGGGGAACCCGTATGCGCGCCTTTTTTTTTTTTTTTTTTTTATCACTTCATATAGTTTTTTATCATTCCATATTTTCATATTGTCTTTCCCTGTTAACCGAACCTGTAATCTTCAGCATTCTACATTTACTAAGCCAAGAACTCTTATCCATTCCTTTAATATGACTATACCTTTAAAGTTTCCTGATCTGCACAAATCTCCCTATACTGTACAGGTTTAATCTTTCTCCGGTCATAAACCTATTGTTAAGACTTGCAATGTACATCCATCATATTCTTATATAATTTTTCTCCAACATGCAATACATCATTTCGATGCATCACACTGAATACATATGCCTAATAAACTCTTCTCTTGGTCAACAATGATCAGTAATGGGATGTTACTTTTTTGAATATATCTCTCTCTTTGACTGCCCGCTCCTGTCTGATTCATGTGAATGAAAAAAACAACCAAAAAACAAAGTACTCAATAACTGACTGTTTAACGTTTCAAACATTTACCTGCAAGAAAAAAAAGTAATGATTCTATGACCCCCCCCCCCCAAGCAGTAATTTGGTTGTTATTGATCCCAAGTGAAAGAATATTGAAGTATTTCTTTGTACCATAACCTGCTGAGGGTCAAACTGAATCAGAATGTGTAAAGTTTGTAAGTGTATCGTTGATAATTTTGGAGTTTTAACCAAACACTTAAATACAACTTTCCTTTTATGTAACAAAATTATTATAATCCTTTTGTTACTGCTAAATTTATAAGTTTAGTGTTATCACAATTCCAGAATTTAACTTGGTACTTATGCTCTTATTGTACCATGCTAAAATATTATTCAAAAAGCCATTCTTAACATGGGGAGGGTGTTTTGTAACTGGACTTTCACCTAATAATTTAATTAAAAAAAAAAATTATAAAACTTGAATCTAACTTGAAAATACTATTAGCAAAATAAAGCGGTACAAGTGCATAAGCACCATTAATTTCAATATGGTAAAAGTATAAAAGAAATCAATTTGTTCCACAGGAACATTTTCATCAAAACCCACACTTGACCTTGTGTCTAACCTCCTTGGAATGGAAAATAAAAAATCAAACAATATTACTCAATACCATAAACAGTGGTAAATTTCACTCACAAGGTTTTCTCGTATGTATGCACAACATGAACAATAAAAAATAGTGAGCAGTAGAAAGGGTGGAAAAGACTAGTAAAAAAACCAAAAAAACTCCATTTTCTTTTTCTCCCATTTTGACTCCACTCATTTAGGAATTGACCTTGTTTTTAGTTCTAAACAAACCGAAAACCAGTGGACAGTCTATTTTTCATAAAATGTTTGGAGGGTCTTGTTTTTGATTTTTTTTTTTTTTTTTTTTTTTTAAATCTTTTTCCTATTCCTCATGTTATTTCAATGAATTTTTATGCATAAATAAAATTTTGGAAAATAAAATTTAGATATTTGGGAATATCTTGTAGTATGATCCCCTAGTCTAAATGTGATATTGTGATGACTGAGATTATTCTAGTTAGTAGAATAGACAATCCTAAATCAAGAATGACCAAAGACACCATTCACACATTTGATGGATTTATGCCTAATTTGTTTTAAATGAAAATCTTTGAAATTTTCTGCAAATATTTCAACGGGTAGCACCAGTGCATTACATAAGTGACATCAGATGTTTTGCTGTAATCTTACATTGGATAAGAGGAAAGCATGTAAAAGAATGGAAGAACACGGCAATCAAAAATGGTGTTCACTTAAAAACTTGCATTCACTTGAATTTAAAAATCTTTTTAAAGAAAACAAATATTGAATAATTTGTTTAAATCTTCAATAGTTACACTTCATATTTTGATGATCAGAATTGTGTACATTGTCATGAAATAGATTAATTTACTCTTTATAATGCCATGAAAATCCAAGGTTAATTCAGTATTTTAATTGTATTGATTTTCTTTGTATTTAAAAAAATAAATTTTTTGAATAAGTCGTTAACATTGGAAATTGTGATAATGAAAATAAAAATGCTTACATGAGATAATCTCAATTATAAATAAATTCAAATAAATGAAATCCTGAAAAAACAAAGCAAAATAAACAAATATTTAATGAAAGATGTATATTGACTTGTTTGTTTAGAAATAAATTTTATAAAGTTTAATTTATGGTTTAAATTGGTTTTGTTGAAAAAAAAAATTATTTTAGTGATTTGACTGTTTTGTAATAAAAATAAAAATGAGTATCCAAACACGGGCAAATTACTTGTGTGTTAGAGAATCGCATGGGTGATAGCATTTATGAAGGATCATGTGTTCGTTAATTACAATGCTGAAGTGAAAAAATTGCGAAAACTTTAAGAAACAGGTATTCCAAACAATCGAACGTTTGAATTCTGATATTCCTTGCCTCTTTGTGAAGAAGTGATTCTTTTGATTTGGAAGCTTGTATGTACAAGTTAGTAAGGAGGTTAAATGATATTTCGGTGTTTTAAAATAATTTCTCTTGTATTAAGAAAGTACAGTGTAGAAGAGTTGCATGGGAGTAGAAAAGTATTGAGGGAAAGTGTTTACTACCTTCCTTATGGAATATATATTTGAGAGAAGCAGCTATGTCAGAATAAATGTAATATTATTTGCAAGGAGATAAAATGTAAGAATATTCTTGAAACGGGCATTAGGAAGTTTGGGAGATGGTTAAAAGAAAAGATTCACATATGAAGCTTTTCGTTTAAAGTTTATAATAGCCAAAGTTGCAGGAGATGATGAAAAATGACTTTATTTTATAGATATGGCTTTGGTATCCATAAGATACTGTATCGTTTAAAAGATGGTTTATCAAAAAAATATCTAAATATCTAATCCTATATCAGTTCTTATATAAAAAAAAAAAGGTTAACATTTAAAATCTTAAATATTTCCATGACTACAAATGCTGACAGAAAAAGTTAAATGCTTAATTTCTAAATCTGTGAACATTAAAAAAAAAAAAAAAAAAAAAAAAATCGTATTTTAATTTATTCCCTTAGTTTGTATTTCTGGATTTTGAAATAAGTTGTCTTTCCTTTAGCCTAGTTGTCCATCATGATTAACAAGTAGTCTACTTTACCAATTTACTGAAAGCTGGGGAAATAAGATGTAGAGGTGCACTTATTAATCGGTAGGTAATCGGTCACTGACGATTAATCGGTAATCAGCAGATTAATTACTTTACTCTATCCTATTAAATTTAAGCCATTTCATCAATGCCACATAATTCATCAGATAGCTTCGGCACAAAGTACAATTTGCAATTGTTAAATGAATATAATTAAACAACTAAATAAGAAAAAAAATGACAAAGAAACTACAAAGTACAAATTTTAATTATGTGAATAACTAGAAGCTGAACTTCTGCTTCCACTGCTCTGCAACTGCTACTATTCTATTTCTTCTATTCTTGCTGCCTGCCTCCTCTGCTCTCATAGTCTCATCAGTATTTATACTCTTTAAGTTGTAATGTAGAAACGTTAGTTTCTCCATTCTCAGAACATTCCCTGTTCTGCATAGGTTCATGTGCATTATCACCTGTACACACTCTCTACAGATGAAGGTGGTGTGCTTCAATATTTTGAAGCCAGTTTAATCAGCGGTGGTAAGGTCTCCTGTCTTCCCCCCCCCCCACTGAAATGGATCATCAATTCTTGTGAGCAGTGGTAAAGCTACATGTGTGCACTTAAGGGATTTACTCCTTTTGTGCTTCTTGTATTTCTGTCGTACTTACAGTTGCAGTCTCCAGGTTTAACCTGGTTTCTACCTACTCTGTTTGGATTTGTTACTGTAGGCTTATTCGAATCTAATTCCTCAAATAGGTTTGAAATAGTTTTAGTTTCACATTGATCTTCTAGACTTTCAGCAGAGTTTGAAGTAGTGTATTCTGATTCTGCTTATCAGTAGAAAGTAAATGATGTAGAATTTATTTCTTAATGGTGTTTTCCATGTCTTTTTTTATATTTTTTTTAATTGGATCTAGGAAAATAGACAAATTTTTATCAGTTAGATAGGATGAAAATCTTGTTTCCATTAATTCACTGAATTGTTCAACTGTAGTAAGAATTCCACATATGTCAGGAATATCAGAATTAGATTAGACAGCTTTTGATAGAAATAACCTCAGCTAAAATTATAGATAATATTATTGATATTTAAGTTCTGTTATTTGCTTCTTTAGTTATTTCTTCAAATAGACCCAGTAACTGGACATTTTTTGAACAAATCTCCGTTGGTAAGGTAGAAATCTTAACAGCATAAAGTACAAGAACTTTTCATTGTTCTAAATTCCTTTTCAGCATTATATTGAATTCCACTGTGTGGTCACATCTTGACTGAGTTGGTTTTTCCAAATTAAAGTAATCCTGTATTTCAGTTAATTTGCTAATTGCTGATGGAGAGATTAAAGTGAGAGATTATATTTCTGTTGTAATGATTGTTTTCACTGCCTGTTGGGAAAATGAGTCATTCATTGGGAATTGCAATGTATGAAGTATAATAAGGACACTAAACCACATTTCTTGACATCAACAACTATATTTGCTTCTGAATCCTGCAAAACTAAGAAAAGTTTATTGGAGATTTTATACTCCTCCAAAGCATTGTGCAATTCTTCACTTGTATCTGTGTATACTAGGGAATGGAACAATTTTAAGCACAGCTCTGCACTGTTCAAAGCCATTTAAAAGCTAATAACATGTCAAACTTAGAAAGGAAACATTATTTGTAGTAACTGTCCAAATGTCTGTAGTCAAAGAATTACTGCTAATTTCAAGATATGATTGAATTTTTGTTTTTACTTTTGTAAATATATCTGAAATTATTTTTTCAGTGAAGTACTTTTTTGATGCAATACTGTAATTTGGACAAAGTTTTGCAATAAGTCTATTAAATCCAATGCAAAACGTTACAGAATATGGTTGAATATCAACAGCAATCATTTCTCCTATAAGATAATGAATCTCTTGTGACCTATAGTCATTAATATCTCAAATTTTCTTCATGGCCAATATTGATCCTGTAGTAGTTTGGTGTTTCGCTGGAAGCTCATAGTTGCTGTCACTTTTTCCTGGAATATCTGTCCCTGAACGTTCATTGTGTTTCATTTTTTTTTATCTGCAAATTTTGCTTCTTTTGGGTGAACTTTTCTAAAATGGTTTAACATAATAGTTGGAAAAGTTTTTGCTGATTTGCCACTCTCTGACATGATGGTTTGACATAACTTACAAACAGGTGTTTTCTTATTCTTGGGATTGACATTAAATACTTCCCGTAGAAATTGGTTTCCATAATAGTTAATGGTTGTCGATATTTAATTTTTTTTTATATATTTAAATTATGTCTGATATCTAATTAGTAATTTATCTCAATAAAATATGCATTTTCTAAACCAGCAAAAATAAAAATATGTATGTAGTGGTAGCAGGAGTCCTAAAATGAGGAACAAGAGTATGATTGAAGAATGCTTATTTTCAGTTTACATGTGGTCGCAATTTACTGTACAATTCGATGTGAAAACCGAAAGACAAGGTAATAATTTTCTTTGACTGATTTAAAGTAGAAAATGTTAATTTAATATGAAGCAAAAGGAGAGAAATTTTCCATATGGTTACTTCTATTTGACTCAAATTTAACTCGGTTGTTAGCAGCCATGCTTGTTATTTGAAAATACAGTGTAGGCGGTGCATGTTCCTTCAGTAAATTTTTCACAAGCAAGCAAAAGAGTTAACTTTCTTCGTTTACATTTATTTTACTCCTCTTCACCCCAAACAAGGCATATTGCCACTTGGACGTAAGGGCTACTAATTGGGACCATGCCTAAGAAAGATTAAGATGTTGGTTTACGTTGTGTTTGAACTTCTGCATGTCAGTACAGCTTGGGAAGCAGGTAGCAGGAAGGGAATTCCTAAGTCTAGCTGTTCTAAGGAGCCATTTGAGTAAAAAACTATCTGGCATTTAGGAACCTCAACAGTGAAAGAGTTATTTTGTTGCTAAGTAGATCTGTGGGGGATATGTGCATCAAGGGGGCACAAGTGTAATAAGTTCATCAGAGCACATTCCATTAAATATGATTAAACTATTTTATTTGACAACAAAATTTGCTGATAAATGACCATTATAAAATCTAACCGGCTGAATAATCGGTAATTAGCCAATTTGCTTATCAGTGCATACTTAATAAGATGAACTCATATTTTTCTAGGTTATTTATATTGTGTAATGGTAAGAGTATTAACATAAAAATAAAATTTAGTTTTCAAGTAGTCTTCATCAGAAGCAACTGCAAAATCCTAAATCAATTTTTAGTTTCATTGTCTGATGTCCTTTGTCAGATTACATAGTGGAAATTATAAACTTTATTTTATTAGTTATAAAATATTTTTTTGAAGTTAGTATGATATTAAAACCAAGTAAACCTTTGTGACTAGGGGGTGTCAGGAATTTTATAGTTTCCATAGCACTGGAATCATTTCTTTTTATTCTCTTGGTTAAAATGCTGACAAAAAGTTCAGTTACTTTTAAGCAGTAACATGTTAAACACTTTTCTTTTAAACAAGCTTTAATTTGATTGTTTGCTCCTCCAAAACATTTTAGTTTTGTTCCTAGTCACAGATTTGTAAATTTTATCCATTCAGTCGTTTTCTTTGTTTGCTAATTTCAGCATAAGAGTAGGAGTGCTTAACTCTCTCTCAACAATGTTTATCCTTTTTCAATTCAAAAATCTGTGAAAGAAGCAGATTGGTAATGTTGGATTTAAAGTATCATTTTATTTATCTACATCACAGGGCCTTGTGACATCAAATCTACAAAAGGCCAATGATAATTAAGATACTTAATAATTCAATTTTTATATATATATCTTGTCACACTTGGCTTTTGTTGGGGACGACAATAGCATATGCGTGACAATGATAGTAAAAAAAAAAATAATAAATCTGGGATGTGGCTTGTAAGGTCCCTTGGTTCCAAGTTAACAGCAGAACATGGGGGCGGGGGTCTCCTGTTTAGAACTCATGTAAAGAAAGATAAACAGAACAAGCATGCGAGAGACAACACAAAATGACCAAAGTGTAAATATAAAAATAATATTTATTTAACAGCAAATGATATGGAAAATATACAAACAATAACAAAAAAAAAAAAAAAAGAATAGTGAGATGCAAATAAGGGGAGGGGGATCTAGCTTATGCCAAACAAACAAAGGAAGATAAACAGTTTCATTTAACCTTGAAAAAAAAAACTGTGTGCAAAAGAAAAGCTTACACGGAGGGGGAGTAATCCAGATGAAAGTTCGATGAAATAGAATGTCTTGTTGGATGAATCGATGCAATATGGTCTTTGGGTATTTTGGTAGTGACAGAATATTTAATATCCAAGTTTGTGACCTGGTGCTACCAGATCAGGTTATCTATTGGCTTTCTGAGACGAAATGCACCTACATCAATTTCTGTTTTTGTTTTCTATTTTCTTTTGTAAAACTTAATTACGCTCTACAAAAACAGCCCCTTCCCCTCTCCTTTCTTTTTCCTTCCCTACTTCCCGGACATGGATATGACCTTAAACTATATCCGATGGTGAGGCCTCAGTTTGCGAGCTTTGGAGAGCGTGGAGCCACCCTTTAATTGCCATTGCTCCTAGGTCTACTCTGAACCAGAATGGTAGTACCTGTTAGGGTTCCAACTATGGGTTAAATAGAAATCGAAAAAAAATACATATTCTATTAAAAAATTGTTCTTCAAAATCTGATCAGATTCCACTTGATCCTGTCGGCAGGGCATCAGAATATGCCGACTACCCCCGTGTAGAGAGTAGAAGTCTCTCAGTGGCCGTAGGTAGCCACCCGTAATACCTTTAGGACGGGATCCTGGTGGTTGAGACTTGGAGGTCACATTTTAGTACTCCCACTTCCCAACATACCACTTTGGCCCTTACTTGGCTAGATGGGCAGTCTGAAGTGCCCGATCCGACCAATCGGCTGGTCACGTCAAGCCCCACTATATATTGTCCACCCCATAAACCTATCATTAACACAATATGACTATCTCTTCCCCACAAATAACTATTTCCTAATATATGGTGGAAAGTGGTGGCTGAGGGGTCAATCAACGAAGTGAAATATCTATGACATGGCTGAAAACCCTTTTAATTACTATGTACCTCATAGTAATATCAAAGGAAAACAGGTGCTCATGAAAGATATCACGTAAATCGAGTATATCATCTTTGTATCCCTGTTGTGGCTGGGCGAATGGGTTTCCCCCCAGGCACTTCCCATATAGGGCTCCGAGGTGGGTGGGGAATAAAGATGATGAAAAAAAATCATATGGCTTATTTCCCACAAGAAACACCCAACTACCAAAAAAGAACACACTCTGATGTCTCTGACATCAGCAGCTCTGAAGAAGAGCCAAGAAAACTGAGAAATTCCCCAACATTTATTATCATAGAATCAATGGAGGAAACTCCTTTGAGCCAGTTGTCCCCATTTAGAATTGAAAGAAGTTTAAAAACTTTAAAACCCAAATCTATCAAAAAACAATTTAATGGTAGCCTATTAATTGAGACCTATAATGGAGAACAAACCAAGAAAATACTGAAACTAAAAATATTTGAAAATATTAAAATCAAATGCTACCTTCATCCAACCCTAAATACCTGCAAAGGAGTTGTGAAAAGTCGCGAACTCTCACTTTGTCCTTTGGAGGAGATCAAGACAAACCTACAGGAACAGAATGTGTTAGATGTTCGTAGAGTCCAAATCAAGAAAGATAACGAGAAAATCAGTACCAACACATACATACTAACTTTTGATTCCCACACCATACCCAAAGAAGTGAAAGTTGGATATATGAAAATAAATTTAGAAACCTACATCCCAAACTCACTCTAATGCTTCAAGTGCCGGAAGTTAGGACACCATCAAGATCGGTGCACACGGTCACCAGTGTGTAGAAGATGTGGGGAAAGCGGTCCACACATTGACTGCATAAAAGATTTCAAATGTGCCAACTGCCTTGGAAACCATGGCGCTGGCTCTAGATACTGTGAAATATGGAAAAAAGAAAAAGTGACCAAACTAAAACATAAAGAATATATCTTACCCAGAAGCCAGGAAAATGATTGAAACTAAAACATACGCAGATGCAACCAAAAAAAACTACTCCAATCAACAATCAAAATGGTCATATACATGAAACAGATACAACTAACAACAAACTCGATGTCTTAAGCAAATTAATAAAGGAAATGAAAACTATTAGAAGAAATGATGAAAATGAATAGTGCAACAGCTGGAACCAATCCAAAAATAATCATAAGTAAAGACACTACTGAACTAAAAAAAAGAAATAAGACCACAAACCATTTCTACAAAAATTGAGCAACCACCAAACACAAAGCCAGAAAAGAATAAAAAATCCCTTCAGACAAAAACAAGAAAAGAGAGATCCCGATCCAAATCCTGAACAAGGACTCCAACTGAAAATAGACTTGAAGGATTGGAGACAATGGAAGTAGAACACAACTCCAAATGACCCACAAAATAATACAATGGAACATCAGAGGGACAAAAGCAAACCTAAATGAACTATTATTATTAATAACAAACATAAGCCCAGCAATTGTCTGCCTACAGGAGACCTTCTTGAAAGAAAATACTATCAACATAAAACACTACACATCTTACAACTACATAAACAAAGATACGGACAGAGCTTCTGGAGGCACATCAATACTTGTGAAAAACGAAGCCCCCCAAAGACAAATAAATATAAATACAAACTTGCAAGCAGTTGTAGTTTCAGTGACTCTACATAGAACCATAACGCTTTGCTCAATGTACATCCTCCAAGGGATACAATCAATGAAACTGAATTCACTCAATTAATAAAACAACTCCCTAAACCATTTACGAGGGGTGTGCAATAAGTAATGCCCCTGACCCACTTCCCATAGCAGTAGAGCAACGAAACTTGGCACAGTTATTAGTCTTTCTCTACATAGGAACCACCCAGTTAGGCATTTCTTCCATCGTTTGATGCAGCTCTGGAGACTGTTTTTATAGAACACCCCAGGTTGTTCCTCCAACCACGATGCAACTTCAGAAATCAAGGCTGCATCATCTGGAAAACGCTTTCCTTTCAAAACAACTTCATGGCTGGAAAGAGGTGAAAGTCGGAGGATGCAAGGTCAGGAGAGTAGGGAGGATTTCATAAACACACGCCCGTGCTTCTGATCTGGCGACATGCGAGTTGTGGACCGGAGCGTTGTCCTGCAGGAGGAGGGTACCTTTGTTGATCTTGCCCCGCCTCTTGATTTTGATAGCTTCCCTTAATTTCCTCAAAAGTGAAGCATAATAGGCTCCTGTAATTGTGGTACCCTTTGCCAAGAAATCTGTCATCACTACTCCGTCCTGGTCCCAGAAGACTGTGAGCATGACTTTGCTAGTGGAGGGCTGCACCCTTGCCTTCTTTGGAGGTTGTGAGTCCAAGTGCTTCCACTGCATTGACTGGGCTTTGGTCTCTGGATCATAGTGATGGACCCAGGTTTCATCCTGTATAATCAGTCTTTTGAAAAACTTTGACTCATCTTCTTGGCACGTCTCCAAATTCATCCTCGAGCACTCTATGCGTTCTCGCTTCTGGAATGGTGTGAGCAATCTGGGAATCCATCTGGCAGACACCTTATGCATATGTGAATGGTCATGAATGATAGTTTCCACAGACCCTGTACTAATCTTGAAATCTTGGGCTATTTGGCGAATAGTAATGTGCCGATCTTCCAAAATAGCAGCTTTAACTTTTTTTTTTTTCTTTAACCTTTTTTTTTTTTTTTCTTTAATCCAAACACACCAGTTACTATTTTTCTATCATTATCTGGTGCTGTAAGACTTCCTTTTTTAATCTTCTAGTTTGCCATTAAGCTTATATTATTTAGTGTTATGAGCATGGTTGCAGAGTCAGGTTTTAGAAGAGGCTGGAGTCTAAATTTTAATCTCTGAAGAATCAAGTCTGAATATCAACACTTAAAGGAGTCTAAAAGTTTAAATCATAAGAGTCAGTCTAACATATCTTCTTATTCAACATTCCTGGTGATGCAACGCTTATCTCCAAACTTGGTTAAAAGAGACAATTTTTTTGGTGTCACCATAATATCTGATTTGGCTACTAAAACTAGAAACCATTTTGTAAAGATTTTGGCATGGCTACCAAATCTATTCAGATTCAAAACGATCACCTATAGTTCAATCTTTGGTCAAAAGTTTTCCTCTCACAAATCCCCCCTCCCTCGCCTTTTATTTTTCATCCTTTTTATTACAAATTGATATACATAGGTTCTGGCAATAATTCACCCCCAAAGGTGCATGTATTTTTCAACTTGCTAACAAATGAACGTCTGTTGATAATGTCTATTACCCACTTTTCATTCATGGCATTTTTTTTCACCTAGATTTTGGTTTGGCCATGTCAAAATGTGCTATATTTCTTTCATGCTTTTTAAAAATATTTTTTATATTCTTTTTATGTATAAAATTATACTTTGAATTTTTAATTTCAAAATTATTTTATTAAACACTGAATTCTTCTCTTCGATTTTACATTGTGTCAACCTAACATTTGTATTGTGCATATTTAGTCTGGTAACATAGCAATGATAACATGGTGTACAAGTAGCATGCTAGTGTCAGTTTGATCTCTTGTGAAGAAGGCCTTCTTTAGCCTTGGTGGAAAAGCCTTCCGCTGATGGTATGAAAGAAACTGGTTTCTGGTCAGCCAACCTTGTAACTCTTTCCTCTTTATGGGCTCTTGAAAGGCTTACTTTTTGGATAGCTTGTTTAGACTCCAGAGGATTGAACGGGGGTTGTGGGATCTCTTTCACTCTTGGTTTGTCTTGAAGTGATTTTACCTTTTCCTTTTTATTATGCTGTCTACAAATGCACACCACAAAAACACCTTACTATTTCTTATAGTGACATTAGAGGTCTCATGTCTTCACAAGGATCCCTATTGCCTGTATCACCAGTCTTGGATCGTCACAATTCTTTGCTGCACTCCATTTCCTATTTGTTCTTTTTGTATCCTTCTCCATCTGACAATTTCTCTGTTGATGCTATATCCAGCAGTATTGATAATGCAGTGCAGCCTCATCTGTCAACCGCATCTTTTGTTTTTGATGTTTTCAATGCTCATCATTCTGACTGGCCTCTTCACTCTAATTAGACAAATCTGACTGGTGAAATCTAACTTTTCTCTGGCTCATAATATATTCCTGAATTGTCGCCTTCTCCGCATTTTCCTGATATTGACCTTGATCTTTTTCTCACTTCTATTGCTAACTCATGTTCTATTTTCTCTTCTCCATTGGGCTTTTCTGCTCATGCTGTTGTTGATGTTGAGATTAATTTTTCTGTGAATTATTCTGGTGATTTTTTTTCCTTTCATAGGAAAATGTTTAACTACAACAAAACTGATTGGCATGGACCGTAGTTTCATGGAGTCCTATTTTTGGCATGTCTCCTAGTGGTGCTGCTAAGGAGGTTACTAGCCGGCTTCTAGTTGGAAGAACACCTTCGTTTCTCATAAGTTTCAAACCAAATATTCTCCTCCCTGTTTTGTGCTTCTACCATTTTCCTCCTACTTTTGTCTTTTCAGGACTAAGACCAATAGAAATCTTTGCTATAATCATCTTTCATTCGTTTTGTCTGGAGCAATCCCCCACTAAAAAAAAAGAAAGTATGTTGTCTTAATCATGTGAACATGGCGAATCATGTTGATGATTAGTAAAATTTATGCAAGTTAAACCTCATTAAAACAATTATGTTATAGGTTCTGATTGAGATTTCATTAGTTTCAGCTGAAAAATATTAGTCTAAGATTGAAGAGGAAAGAATGAAATGCATGTTGTATTTATTTTTTATTTTTTATTTTTTTATAAACTAGAAAGGGCAGATATTAGACGGAGAATCTAGGTTAAATTTGGAATAATTACACCGCTTAACTTAAATTTAAAAAAAAATAATTTTGTTGCTTCTGTTAGCAACACACACATGAAAAATAGTTGAATGTCTTGTTTCCCCTTTGCTAGCAAAACAGGATGTATTTAATCTGCTGAGCTAGTAAAATTAAAGCAAGAGAATGTTAAATGTTTCTCTCAATGTTATATTACGAAAATGGTGGTAAGAAAGAAATAGACAAACAGGATTCCGTTTTGATTGTCATTCAATCATTTATTTTAAGGATAAGCTAAAAAATAAATAAAAGGGGTTTGTCAGTTAAATAGCTGACTTTAATTGAAGCAGTTATCCCAGCTTTCTTGGCATGGCAAAAGCTAAAAGTGGACCTTGCTGGAGAAATAGTAGCGCCAATAGTAAACCGTGTTTTGCTGCTTTGTTTTGATATCAAAATTGAAGGTTTTGTCAGTCCAATAACAAGATTGAAGGAGGTTTTGTCAGTCCAATAACAAGATTGAAGGTGGTTTTGTCGGTCCAATAACAAGATTGAAGGTGGTTTTGTCGGTCCAATAACAAGATTGAAGGTGGTTTTGTCGGTCCAATAACAAGATTGAAGGTGGTTTTGTCGGTCCAATAACAAGATTGAAGGTGGTTTTGTCGGTCCAATAACAAGATTGAAGGTGGTTTTGTCGGTCCAATAACAAGATTGAAGGTGGTTTTGTCGGTCCAATAACAAGATTGAAGGTGGTTTTGTCGGTCCAATAACAAGATTGAAGGTGGTTTTGTCGGTCCAATAACAAGATTGAAGGTGGTTTTGTCGGTCCAATAACAAGATTGAAGGTGGTTTTGTCGGTCCAATAACAAGATTGAAGGTGGTTTTGTCGGTCCAATAACAAGATTGAAGGTGGTTTTGTCGGTCCAATAACAAGATTGAAGGTGGTTTTGTCGGTCCAATAACAAGATTGAAGGTGGTTTTGTCGGTCCAATAACAAGATTGAAGGTGGTTTTGTCGGTCCAATAACAAGATTGAAGGTGGTTTTGTCGGTCCAATAACAAGATTGAAGGTGGTTTTGTCGGTCCAATAACAAGATTGAAGGTGGTTTTGTCGGTCCAATAACAAGATTGAAGGTGGTTTTGTCGGTCCAATAACAAGATTGAAGGTGGTTTTGTCGGTCCAATAACAAGATTGAAGGTGGTTTTGTCGGTCCAATAACAAGATTGAAGGTGGTTTTGTCGGTCCAATAACAAGATTGAAGGTGGTTTTGTCGGTCCAATAACAAGATTGAAGGTGGTTTTGTCGGTCCAATAACAAGATTGAAGGTGGTTTTGTCGGTCCAATAACAAGATTGAAGGTGGTTTTGTCGGTCCAATAACAAGATTGAAGGTGGTTTTGTCGGTCCAATAACTGATTTTAATTAAAAGGAATTATCCCAGCTGTCTTAGTTTAACATAAGCAATGATAACAGTAATCCTTGTTGGAGAAATAGTAGCCCCAATAGTAACCATGCCTTGCTGCTTTGTTTTGATATTAAAATTGAAGGGAAAGGGTTTGTTATCTGCTAGATAACAAAGTGTATCCTGCTTCACGTCTTAGGTGACTTGGTTTTCAATGGTCCTTAGTGGCTTGTCGGCTCTTAACTTAGACAAAAATTTGTTGTTGGCTGAATTGCCAATGATAAAAGTATTTTCTGCCGACTTCTCCCAGATGCCAGGAGCTCTTTCAGCGAGCTGTGGTCTTTTTTGGTGGTGCTTGAGTTTCCTCTTAAGTATTGATCAGCTGGCTCCCAAGACAACTGTTTTCTGATTGGTCAAGGTTAGATCACAATAACCAATCAAACATTAAGTTTTTAACCAATTAAGATTGAATATTTTACATAAGTTGTTCGGTTTTGTTTTTCTGTTCGCTACTGCTGCTACATTTTTGCTAGAAACAGTGTAAGATTATTTTTTAGTTAAGAGAAAATTTTATATGTCGGAATGGGATTGTCTCTATATTTGTGTAACATCGATTTATGCATTTTAACAAATTCCTGTCTCTAAGGACCCCCTCCCTCTGATCCCAGAAAAACAATCATTTGGTTGGTTGTTGCAGTATAATTTTAGTTTTTTTTCTTTTTTACACAGAATTACCACAAAATGTCATAGGCCATGTATGGTCTCCCGTAATAAAATGTTTGTACCTTTAATGAGAAATTATTAAAAAAGTTTTTTATTCTGTGGCCCGTCTGAGTAGACGGTTTCTTGCAAAAAGACTGCCCATGCCTGATGTACACTGATTTTTGGCTCAGTGTAATAATGATTATCATACATTTATCTGTATATTAATAAAATGTGATCAATTTTTATGTGTCTCTCACCTCTATGTAACTTGTACATTCTTTTTTATTTACTATTGTACATTTATTGAAATAAAAAATATAATAGCACAAATATTTTTTTAAAATCAAATTGTCTATAATGCATTTCAAATTGTTTTCATAAGTCGGTCATTTTAATGTATAATAGCTGAAAAAAAAAGAATGAATTACTTGGTGTCTTTTCAAAATTGAAGTTGCATTTAAACCGTCCAATAGCAATTCTCATGAAATAAGAATGAAAGTTTTGGACGCTTTTTACATCCAATAATTTTATAAATTCACATGCTAAAATTCTGTAGATTTTCTTTACCTTGTTTGTCAGTGTGCCCACTGGACGTTGACTCAAAAGGATGGCAAAACAACAAGCAAATCTTTTGACATCACAAATATAAGGCTATAGATAAAGTGCTAAAAAACCTATTTGGCTAATGACTGTAAAAAGCAAAGTTGTTTGTGCGCCACGGTATTACAATTTGAAAACCGCATCTTTGATCCAATGTCCTTATAGATGTCAGATCTTGAACCTTTTTTCAAAATGTATTAAAAATGAAAAGTATGTAAAAATAACATTAGAAACAAATGTTTCTTTTTAGCTGACTGAAAAACTCATCAATTGAATATGTATAATTTTTAATAAAAATGAATGAAAAATTAAATAATCTTAGTTATAAAAATTCAGAAACTTGGCATAGATGGGTATATCAGTTAGTGTGTGTGTGTGTATATATATATATATATATATATATATATATATTGCTAAACAAACTAATAGACAAGAAGGGTCTAGGAAAGATTAAAACTACATTAACTGGATCAAATTAGTTATAGTTTTATAACAATTTGGTTCAATTAAGACCTAATGTTATAATTTAACTGTTTCAGAACTTTTCTTGTTAAACAAGATTTTTTTACTATAGATGTATGCCAAAAAAAAAAAAAATTGAAATAAAATTAAAGTTTCCTATGTAATGTTTAGTCAGTACAGTAGTTTTATATAATTAAAAAAAAATATTTGGCGTGAAACTATACCTCGGAATGTAGGAATGTAATTTTGTGGATTTTGAAGTCCTTTCTGCAATTGACAGGTATTTTGGTAAACAAAAAAAATCACATTCACAGTCCTTTTTGTGATGCATCTTTGAATGTACATTCATTTTGATTATATCTTCATAAATTGAATTTAATACAAAGAATAAATAGAATAATAGATATCATACTCCTGTTTATTACTCTTTAATGATCTAATATGATTATTTACCTGTATTTACCTGTGTATAACTTCTAAGAGAAAAAAAATGTGGAAAAAACCAAACATTTGTAATCGAATATGTAGTGGATGTCTTTAACTTCAGGCTTGAAGAGGATTGAATTTTTGCTATGCATATTTTTGACACTGGTAAACAGTGGATTTAAGCATGTGCCCCCCCCCTCCTAAAGACTGCAAAATAAAATCCTAATTAATTTAATCATTTTGTTTATTCTTAAAACTTTATAATCATTCCAGATATAGATCAGCAGACATATCAAATTGCTGTCCCCTACATATACCCTTGATGTTCTCTAGCGGAAATGCTTATTTTAATTCTTAGATCTACAATTAAAAATAGAAGCAAAACCTAAAATATGCAAATCACAACCGTACCCAACAAAGAATAATTAAAATAACCCAAACGATTTGATATGTTAATTGAAATAAAACAAACCAACAACGATAGCATGAAAATTAAAACAAAAAAAAAAAAAAAACTTAGTTGAATTCTGATTGGTGGTTTTATGGCATATCAACCCTTTTTGCATTTAATGCAGAGTCTAGTAATATTGGTGAAAATTTGTTTCAATTTCCATGTTTTCTTTAGTTATTGACATATTAGGATGGCTTCTTTTTGACAAATAAAAGCTATGACGGTTACTATCACAGTGGACCTTTATATAAAAGCATATAAACTCCCAAATTATGGTCTTGCTGCCAGATGTAACTTCTGCTCAAATCTTGAACAGCTAGCTTAAGCAATCTGCATAATCAAAACTTGGTTTTTACATTAGATCAACTGTTATCGCATGTTGCTCTCTTATTTGGAATCTTAGATTTGTGCAAAGAAAAATTGATTTATGTAATTTGTCTGTTGTTAAAGTTTTTTTTTTTTTTTTTGTTCAATTTTTTAAAAACTTCGTAATATTTCATGGTGTTAATTGTTTAATTTAAAAATCTGTGCGAAACTGTTGATTAGTTGATGAATGCAGGGAGTGGAAAAAACCTTGCTACATAGGCCAGTCTTGTGTATGAACAGAGGGAAGAAAAGAATGAATACTAATGAAATTTAAAATAGGATTTTGATTTCATTTTGGCTTATGTTATTACATTTTTGATTTTAATGTGATTAATAGTAAATAAAAAATAATTTGATGTGTAATTGAAGTTTCATTGAGGCAAGAAAAACCTTCTCACATGTTAAATTGTCACTTAATTTTATTTACAAAATTTTTTATTCTTTGCACAGACGTATAAAAATGATATTTGGATTGCATGGTCTTAAAGATATATTCCCTCCCTTATTAAAATATTAAGTTTTCCTATATAGGAAATAGAGAATTTCTTGGCATTATAATTTAATTTTTTTTTTGTTTTTGTAATTTAAAAACTAAAGTCTGCATTAAATGATGACGTATTGATTTAAAAAAAATGTTTATCATAATAATTGAAATTGTCTTGTTTATAATATTTAAATAAAAAAAAAAATGAAATAATAGTTTATCTAGTTACCGAGTTGGTAGAACAAAAATCTGACTCTAACTTCTAGGATTGCAAAATATCTGACTCCTACTCTCTATTTTAAAGTCTTCCAATATTCAGTAATAATTGGAGTCTGATTAAACAATCTCAGACTCGGACTCCTGGCATTTTTACAACTCCAGTTCCATAAGCCAGGATTAAACTTTAGCTTACTAATAGCTGCGATGCTTTAGTTTTACTAAAAGGTATTAACAGCAATTGAAATTTGAATTATTACTAAAAACAAGTGAATTTTTAAGTTATTCTTTTTAACACTATTCTTTTCTTACAACTAAAATGTTCAATAAACTTTTTGTTTTCTTGGAGAAAAAAAATCTAAGTTGGACTCATTTTTCATGATTAGCTATGATTCTTTCTAGAATAAAAACAACGAAAATATGGTTAATTAATCTTTTGAAGTAATGCCAAAAACATTTGTTTATCTTAATTATAGCATTATGCGTGTGTGTGTGTGTGTGCAAAAGTTTGTTTCAAAGTTATCAGGATACGTGTTGAGTATCTATTATCAACTCGTTAAAGTGATAAACGTATCAAAGAATTTCTGACAAAATCCAGCTGATGTTGTGAAATCGGATTGCTTCAAGCTGATTGATAGAACTCATTAATTTTGGGGGATTCCTCATTTCTGAGAAGGCAATTCTGTAAAACCTGCACTTAATAAGTAATTATCGGTTATCTTGCCCTGGCTTGTCACTAGGTTATAAGCATGGAAAGTGGTACTCTTGTACTACTCCAATGATGTCATCCAAGCATATGTAAAATTCTATGGTGATGAAATGTACAGATATAACCTACATTTACAATTCTGCACATAAGCAGTACCTATGCTGCAGATTTACAGTTGGTTTAAAAAGCCACCTACAAAGTCAGGGAGACTGCAATTATGTGTTTTTGTTATTTTTTTAAAATAACTATTGTGAAAGTAAGCAAATAAAATCCATGCCTCCTTTCTATAGCTTTTCTCTTCCCGTTTTTTTTTTTTTTTTTTTTTTTTTTTTTAAGTTTCCATAACCCCTCCCCCAAACTAGGAAATAGCAAATCCCATTTTATCTATCATCCTACAGACCCTTTTCCTCTGGTATAAAAATAGAACTTTAAAAAACAAAACTAAAAACTTTTCAATAAAGTTTTTGTCTTCAGTTAAAGCTAACTTGGCTCAATCATGGGGATTAGTAATGGTGGTATCAGTAGTAGTGGTATTAATGTTATAGCTTAGTAAGTAATTTATTATAATTATTTTATTTTCTGCAACTATTGTTTTTATGTTCTCCAAACCTTTCTGATTAAAAAAAAATTGAACCTAGTTTGTTTTCGAAAATATAAATAGATGAGACAATAAAAATGTTTGTTATTAAACGGATGCTACTTATGATCTTTTTTTTCTTATCAGCTCTTAAGTCTTATACAGATAATTCATTATCTTCTGTAGTATATAGGAGGACGTAAACACCTCCCTGTAAGAATTGCTAAAAAAAACCCATGTCATCTCTCTTAACTAGAATATACATGCAGCTGTGAACCGCTTGTGAACTTGATATTCCCATGAAACTTCCTTCAAGAGGGGAAAGCTGGTTCAAGTTACCTAGGGTGATGGATGCTAGCATGTCAAATAAAGCAATTGTAATAATGGTGGATATCTCTGCTCCTAATGCAGACATCCAATATAATAAGGGTATCAAGTTAACAAAGAATTTCTTACAAAGATTTTCCGAATAACAAAATAAATTGGGTTATATTGCTCAAATCTTTTCTTAACACATAAGAATTTTGATTTAATGATAAATATTACCTATAAATCAGAGGTATTGCCATAAGTACAAAAATGGCGTTTAAGCTATACATATATTATAGGCCAAATTAATTAGCAACTATCCCCCTTAAACTTATCCACTATTGTAGATACGTTTTCTTCACATGGATTAGACGACTGTATTGTTATTAATGCTAACAATTAGCACCACACAATAACATTTACCATTGAATATTCATGCACCTCAGTTCTATTTTTAGATATGATAATCCAATCCCAAAATAACATTATCTCCATTTGAACTAAACTGACAACTACAAATTTCTAAACTACTGTAGCAATTACTTATAAACATTATATATAGTTCCATCATTCATATAAAACACATTTCTTCAGACTTTCATGATCATATCCACCACATTCATAAATTAACATAAAAATTCTACCGGAGCTATTTCCCTAAAAACTTAAATTAGTCATTAAAAAGACAGCATCCATAGGCAACTAATATATAAGGAAAAGAAAAATACATAATTCTGTGGTGTGTGTGTGTGTGTGTGTGTGTGTGTGTGTGTGTGTGTGTGTCTGTGTGTGTGCTTTGACAAGTGCATATACCTATTTATCTCTATAATAAAGAAGTTGCATAATGACTGATAAAAGCATGATAGGATTCCATAATCTAATTTTAATGGCCTCAATTAAAATTAAACCAAGTCTTTACCTCCTTTTTATAAGCTTTCTCTCCCTAACATGCACACCATATTATCTATTAAAATTAAATATTGTATAAAAGATAGATAGCTGATTCTCAGAAACAATGTCTGTGATGTTTCAGAAGTGGTCAGCATCTGCTTGGGCTTTTTTTTCTTGACTTTTTTTTTTTTTAATCGTTTTGTAAGGAAATAAAATTTGCCAACTAATCTAAAATGTTTAATTTATAAAACCTAGTTCGGTTAATACCAGTGTGCAACCTAAAAACACCAATTAAAAATTATTTCAAAATTAATGCTGTTACAAATGAACATGAAGATTATGTGGAATAATTGAAAACACTCATATTTGCAACATATCAAAAATATTTACTCATAATAAACATCTTGTTTCAAAATAAATGCTTAAAGACTATCATGCAGTCTTACAAAATTGAAATTATCCCAAAGAAAGCTTTAATTTATTTGAAAACACTAGATCCTGGGTTTAAACTGTTAAATTATCAAAAATAATCACATGGAAAAACTAAAAAAATAAACTTGAATACCAAATCAAAATCCATACAGAACATAATAAAAATAAAAAAACAAGTGGGAATAAAAGCAATCAACTAAAACACATAGTATAGCGATGATTTGAGTAACATTTTAGCAAACAATTAGCAGTTCAAACTCAACAATAATACACAGAAATAGATATCTGTTGCACTTTACTGCTATTAAATGCTATAAATGGTCTCTGAAAGATTATAAAAAAACATTTTAAAATTTATTGCAAACACCTGTATATTGGATAAAAGTATTTAAAATCATATCCATTCTTTGCTTTATCAGGTGGTGACCAAACGAATCTTTTTAGAGGACTTTTTTTCCTTCTTGAAGGAACTAAAATTGTACAAGAAATACTCCACCTATTTTCTACAAACTATTCTAGTTTGCTAACAAAATCAAATTGTTCTATAAAACGATCGCAAAGAAAGATTATTTAATAATCCTCCCCTCCTCGCTATCCAACAATAATAAAGTCGCTTGCATTGATAAAGCTGAACTACTTGGCTAGCAATTTGCATTGAACTCCATCTTGGAAGCCACAAACTACTCCCTCCATAATTTCTCATTGTGACTGAAGCCACAATTGATGACCTGGAATATTATAATAAACCTTGACACCTCAAAAATCTTATTGATAAAGAAATGCTCTGCTAAGCTGGCACGTTTTCTCTCTAAACTGTATGACAAATACCTTGCCGAATCTTGCACCCTTGATAGTTAAAAGAATTCCTTCTGTGGTACCAGTATTCATGAATTCTGGCAAAAGAATTGACACTCCAAATTATCGCACCTTCAGTCTCCTCTCATTCTTTAATAAAATCTTTTAATAATCAATCACTCTAGTGTTAGTCTACCACTTTATTAATGCTAAATCTTTTTCTGACCATCGGTATGGATTTAGGCGAACCTATTCTATTATGGATATCCTAATGGTAATTTCTGAATGTTTTCATTGTTTGACTTGAATGTGCTATGATGAATTTGCTTCTCTGGTACCCCCTCAACCAACTCAACAATCGGCTAAATCTTATCTTTTTACTGTGCAGATCTCCAGATGCTGGAAGGCTTTCTACTATAATGGCTTTTTTCTTTGAACTGATTGCTTCGAGAATTCCTTCCCTGTTTGCATAACTGTTACTCATATGCAGAAATTTAAATGCAATGTGAATAGACATCTTATACATCACTCACTTAGGATGTTTCTATGGATATGACCCCTAATTTGTAGTAACTCTTATGTCTCAGAATCAATGTTCTTTGTTTGAGATCAATTAAAGTTAAAAAAAAAAAAAAAAAAAAAAAAAAATATAGGAGGTTGGGACAGGTGAGCCAGCAATCAATCAACCTACTGAGGTTTATATGCCATAATACCAAATCAAACCAAACATTAATTCATATATACACACATACAGTGCCATGCAAAAAGTATTGGACACCTTACATTTTTTTTTTTTTTCATAACTAATTAGGGTTCAAGATTTTACCTAAACTTTGGTCAGTATATTAATATTGTTATTCTAACTTATATTTGGGGTAGTAATTACAAAATCAAAGTTTAGAAAGTTTATATTTAAGGAAAAATATAAATTAACAAATGCAAAAGTATTGGATACATTGATTTAATATTTGGTTGCATAATTTTTGTGTTCAGCAACTTCCAGTCGCTTTCTATAGTTGCAAGGGATCAGATCATTTTTAAAGAATTTTTTAAATCACCATATATTAGGTAGAATATAATGATCAATAGTGAATTTGCTTTATAATAGATACACAATCTACACAAATTGTATATTTAAGCATACTTTATGACCGGGCAGTCTGAGATATATATACTAAAATGCTGAATATATTTTATCAGAACAGAATGACCAAAACAATTCAGATTTGTTAGTCAGATAGTTTTAGTTTTAATGTTCAGAATGAATGAAGTTTTATTAGTTTCCACTAAGTTGTGGGTTTGTCGGAGGGGGGGGGCTTAGCAGAAAAGCCAACAAAGTGTAAACCATTGTTGAGATTACTTACTCCCTGTTGACTGAGGTGTAGCTTTGTATAGCCATGTATAATTCTAGGTGGTTCAACCTCTCAGGCTTTACCTTCTCTCCCTTTGAGAATGGGTTAGTTTATTGCTAATTACCTAAGGCGCTCTCATCAGAGAATGCCATCAGATCTGCCCAGGCATTTTTTGCCGGCCAGATTACTCTTCTTCTAGGGTGCTGGCTCTTCAAATCTAACTTTTCAAACCCTTGTGTTAACATCATCCTGTCGTGGTAAGGAGATAAATCTTGGAATGAAACGAGTATGGATATTTTTACAATGTGTTCAACCTTTGCATTCTATTTCAAATTTAAATGTTATCAATTGTTCTGTTACATATTAAAGACTGTACTTGTTTTGATTAAATAAATAATTCAAAGTGTTACATCAGTTCTGATGCATTTCATTGGTTTCTGTCAGTAAAGGAGAAATCCTTCTAGACTAATTTTTTTGTCCCAATTCAATTTCCCTTTTATGAAGAGCTGAATTTTTCCCCACATTAAAAAATTGACCTTGTGTCACTGGGTAATGAAGCAAGTAAATAGGGACGGTTTTTGCAAAGCGTACGCACACTCAATAGACAGTCTCTTATAAAGATGTTTGCTTACAAACAGTTGACAGCATGACAGTGACGATAGAATTAATATATAGACATTTTCAGTTTGACCTCATAACTAAAACTTTATTGCTGAATGTATTTCTATAACTTCGTGAAAAATTTGTCTGAAAAGGACCCCCCCCCCTCTCGATCCTGTCTTATTTATTTTGATCAATTCATACTACAATTTTCTTTGGATGAACAATTTGTAAAAGTATAAATAAATGAAAAAGTAACAAATATTACATGACTGTTGTTAGAAACGAGTTTAGCTGACCCAAATACTTCTCGCGTGCTATTGTGCACCTAGAAAAGTATTAAAGTCTGAATCAGCTAAGGTTACATAATATATATATATATATATATATATATATATATATATATAGCCACGTGATGGTATTGGACACCTTGCATTTTTTTTTTCATAACTAATTAGGGTTCAAGATTTTACCTAAACTTTGGTCAGTATATTCTTATTAGTATTCTAACTTATATTTGGTAGTAATTACAAAATCAAAGTATAGAAATCTTACATTTAAGGAAAAGTATGAATTAACACATGCAAAAGTATTGGATACATTTAAAACAATCCTTTTTTCTAAATTAATTTTAGATGACTTTTGCTTTGCGTGTTGCAATAATGCAAGCAAGTTATTACTGACCAAACAGAGAGCTTTATATTAAAATAATTTTAATAAATTCTTCCGGTTTGTGTTTACCTGCTTCAAAGTCAATTAGTTCATTTATAAAAATGCCTAAAACTAAAGAGTTGTCAATAGATATTCATCAAAAATCATTGATAAGCACAAAGGACAGGGCTATCAAATAATATTCAGGGAACTTAATCTACCACTTAGTACAGTTGGAAACGTTATTAGAAAGTTTAAAAACTCTGAAGCTGTTGCAAATCTTCTAAGATGTGGTTGATGACGGAAGTTAAATGAAAAAAATCAAGGTGGGTAAGCAGAAAGGCACAAAGAAATCCTTTTGGAACAAACACAGCAATGTATGGCGAAAAAATGGTACTGCCTACAACAAAAAAGAATACCATTCCTACAGTGAAGTTTGGCGGTGGTTCAATTATGGTATGGGTTTTTTTTTTCATCCAACATTATTGGTGAATTAGAAATCATCAATGGTAGAATGAATGTATGTAGAGATATTCTGGAGAAAAACTTCTGGAAATCTGCTGATTTGTTGGGGCAATTTTATGTTTTAGGATGACAATGATCCCAAACATACTGCCAAACTAACGAAAGAATGGCTTAAAAATTACAAAATTGACATTCTTATTTGGCCCAATCTCCAAACCTCAACCCAATTGAATATTTGTGGAAAATATTGAAGATCAATGTTCACAAGAGGAATCCACAAAATATTCAACTAGAAAAGTTATGCAAAGGAGAATGGCACAAAATACAGGCAAATCTTTGCAAAAAAACTTGCAAGGAAAAGTAATCTGGCCTGCAAAAAATGCCTGGGCAGATCTGATGGCATTCCCTGATGAGAGCGCTTCAGGTAATTAGCAATAAACTAATCCGTTCTCAAAGGGAGAGAAGGAAAAGCCTGAGAGGTTGAAACACCTAGAATTACACAAACCTATACCTTGGAATAAGCCATCTCAACAATGGTTTACACTTTGTTGGCTTTTTTGCTGACCCCCCCCCCCAACAACTTAGTGGAAACTAATAAAACTTCATTTATTCTGAACATTAAAAAGTAAAACTGACTAAAAAATCTGAATTATTTTGGTCATTAGTGTTCTGATAAAATATATTTAGGATTTTAGTATATATATATATATATATATATATACAAAAACATACAGTTCCTCGGAGAGGATTCAATCCTGCATAATATTATAGAATGTACTTAATTTAAGAATCCATAATAGTTATGTCATTTTTCAAATGTATAATCAAAGCAAATAATGTTCCAGTGTATATTGGGCATAATACTTACAATATAAGAAGTTTAGTAAATCATGTTTTCATAATGAACTTGTATTATTAGTTATGGACTAGTGGGACCTGTGAAAATTCCACAGGGGACTCATTCATATGTAATATATTGATGTTGTTATTCTGTAGATGTTCAGTGTAAATGGAAACGCTCTGATATTATTGTAACTTTTTTTGTTAAAACTGCAAATGTATTTATCTAAGCTAGCACAAACGTCTGGCAAAGCCCAGTCGTAAAGTACGTTTAAATATATTTTAATTATTACAAATTTCGCATATTATTGTAGTTAATGTTCTATTGATTTTTTTTTTTTTTTTATATTATAAAGTTGCGAGTTCAAAAATATATCTATATGATTTGGGTGCATTAGCTTGAATCAAAACTGAAATAAAAACTTATGAATAAGTATATATATATATATATATATATATATATGTTAGAAGTTTAAAAATAAAGGTACAAGATTCAATTTGAAATTTATTTATCTTCAAAGTGCACTTTTATAAATTTTACAAAGTAAGGTATAAAAATTTAATTTAAATTGAATGAAAAAATTACCTTGGATTTATTTTATGTAATGTACATTCTGTTGCACTTTAAAAAAAAAAAATCATTGAAAATTTTATAGCTATATCATTAATTGCTAGATGAAAGATAATGTTTTTAAATTGCAACAAAATGTACATTACATAAAATAAATCCAAGGTAATTTTTTGATTCAATTTAAATTAAATTTTTATACCTTAATTTGTAAAATTTATAAAAGTGCACTTTGAAGATAAATAAATTTCAAATTGAATCTTGTACCTTTATTTTTAAAGCCTATAGTAAAACATTTTGTTTAACAATTTTCATGCCTTGAATGAAATGCTTTTCTAACTTGTATCTTATCTTTTTAAGATTATATTTTAAAACTCTCCTTCTCTATTTCAGTTTGTATTTCTCCTCACACCACAACTCATTTTTGAAACCCCCTCTTTGTATTATTACAGGTCTGAATATTATGTTTCAGTTTGTATTTCTCCTCACACCATTTTTTGTAACCCCCTCTTTGTAATATAGGTCTGAATGAGAAAATCTGAATTTTTTTTTAACAAAAACTTTAAAATAACTTTTAGATTAAATTTTTTTTAAACTTCTTTCAGAATAGAAAATCTTTAAAATTTAATAAGGAACATATTTCATATAGGTTTCATTAACAAATATTCAGTACATAACGAGAAAAATAGAGATGAAAATTTCAAGAGGAATGTATAACTGGTTACGGTCAATAGTAGTCCTCGCCAGCGAAAGTCTTTGTTTTTCTATTATTATTTAAAACATTTTGTGTCCTGCTCTTTCGCGTGAGGACTAATATATATATATATATATATATATATATATATATATATATATATATATATATATATTTAGAGAGAGAGAGACAGACTGCCTTCCTTCCGCCATAACTTATGAAGAATTCTTAATAAAATTATTTATAAAAAAAAAAATAGATTACTGGAGTGCCATCAGTTATAATCGAAACCAAAACTTATGAAGAATTCTTGGTAAAATTATTTGACAAGAAATGGAAGTACATAACAATTAAATGACCCTGATGTAAACTTGACACAGAAAATATAACACACACTATTGTATTAATATATAGATAAGTGTCGTCTTAAGTGTTATTTTCATAACATTTCGGCCAATGTAACCGCACACCTTTTTCAGCTTGATAATGGCTTTTATTGGTAAACAGTGGAAATTTTTTTTTTTTTTACGAAGAACCATACTTATAAGAATTCAATGTATGATGCATTTATAAAATAGAGCATCTATTCATTTCCATTTTTTGTATTAATTCAGGTCTATACTGATGTAATGCTTCTGAATTTTTGAGATAAGGATTGACATTTATTTGAATTGTCTGAACTACTATTCTCTTGGGTGTTATTTTGACAATGTTTTTCATTTTTATAAACATATACATTTTGAATTTTAACAACTATTGTTTGTCAGAAAAAAGATCAAGTCTTTCTACATGTCACCAATAACATCCATTGTTGAAATACACCTGAAGATGAGTTACATTGGCCGAAATGTTGTGCAAATAACAACCAGATGAAAACAGTAGTCTGAACAATTCAAATACGAATTATCAATCCTCATGTAAAAAATTCAGAAACATAATTCACTGATTCAGTATAATAGAATACGTTCTTTGTTGAATGTAGAAATTATGTTGAATGTAGAAATTATATTAAAATAACGTGCGTGTGGGTGATGAAACATCTGTCTGTGGTGAAAAAAAAAATATTAATAAAACATGTTAACACTTTAAGAAGACTTAAAAACATTTAATTTTCAAAAAGGAAACACAAATTAAGTGGATTGTTCTTAATCCGCAGAGTTTCAAAAGAAATACTTTCCTTCTCATCAAAGGGTAGGAATTAGCAAAATGCGGAATCGAATTTTGCTTGCAAAGTATTTAATGAAACTACAAATAAGCCATAGTTTATTTGGTAAAAGTTAAAAAAAAAAAGTGAAGCATAGGGAGGGGGGGGGAGAAAAATGATTTCACGTGAATGGATGGTTGGGTGAAAAGTAGAATATCCAATAACGGTAAAATCCAAGAAAAGTTGATTAAAGTTTGGTATTCAGAAGTAAAAATCCAAAGGAATCACGTTACTGGGAGATATTTCGGTGTCCCCTAAAAGGCAGAATTCCATGATATATTTCACAAATGGGTACAAGGAAAAAATATATACACACACTCTCTCTCCTTTATGGGTAGAGCATGCTGTGGATAAAATAGTTTACACGTTATGTAATGGAATTTTTTTTTTTTTTAAAGACTAGTTCTCTAGATTACCAGTATTGTTAATTTGTGAACAAATGAAAAAAATTATTTAAATGATATAATTTTCTCCACTCTTCTAGTTTTTTTTTTTTAGGTCAGATAGTAAAACATTCAACACCACTTGTCATAGTTGGAATCCACTTTATAAATCTTGATTTGATATACTTGCTATTTTTAGCCACACTGAAATGCGAAATTTTCTAGAATCTGGGTAGCAGTATTATTTTATGAAAACAATAAAAACTAGTTCATAAAGTTGTCATTCATTTGCACCTTTACTTTATCTGAATTCCCAAAACATCCCATGAGATGTTAAACTCATTCAGTGGCAATGGTTTGAGAGAAACAATTGCATCCTCTGCTCATTAGCTTGCCCATACTCAACTCTCGTTAGCATCCATGATACATACATTGTTGTTGACAACAATGCATACCATTTGTATGCCTGACCATCTCCTGAATGAACTACTAGAGATTATACGAAAGGTCTTTTAAGGACTACAAAAGAATTCAAGTGCTTCAACATAAAATCCACCTGCTTCAAACTGGATCCCCAACAGGCTAACTTGAAAAGTTACATGCATTGTGATAACTCAAATACAATCTATATGTCAGTAATACTGGAGACATCTTTGATTCCTCCAATATCATCATTGGGGTGTTGACGATGTATCAGCATCAATATTCTTTGCCAACCTCATGTGGTTGAGTTTATGGCTCGTGTATTAGCCCCTACAGTCACATGAAAAAGCATCATTCTCAATAATGCTGACTTCTATATTCATTGTTCTCACTCCCGAGAGAGCTGACGGGTCCTGGCTTTAATACCTGTCTAAGAACGAGATCATACTATTGGGACACTTGAGTCCTTTAATCAGTGCAAAGCAGCTGGACACCAAAATACTTTTAAACAATCAAAACAATTGCAAAGTCAGAAAGTATAAAGTCTGACTCCAACTCTTAGTATTTCAAAATACTCGACTCCTTATTTTAAAGTATTTTAATATCCAGTCTGTTGATTCTTGTGATAAAAAAATCCAAATCTGACTGCTTTCAAAATCTGAATCCAGACCTTGATTTTGTAACTCTGATCAAAACATAACTGAAGTTATGGATTTGCAAATGTTTGACTTTTATGAGTTCACCTGTTATTTGGTCTTAACATAAGTTGTACAATTGTCATTTACTTAAAATCTCATTCACACATTGTTGTTGACTAATTAAGAGTTAACGACCTGTCACACGTTAACGC